>NC_138776.1:184490585-185034780 GCF_965119305.1 Pelophylax lessonae | reverse complement strand
TGCTTGTCGCTGGGCACCCGCGATCGCTGCCCGTGAAGAGAGAACGGCAGTCTGTTGTCATAAACACAGCAGACCATTGTTCTCTCAGGAATCAATATAGATCTCCTGTGTTCCTCCTATTTAGAAACACGGGTCTCTGTGTTGATTCAAAAAATTCCATCCCCTCACAGTTAGAAAGCACCCCCTAGGGACACATGTAACCCTTTGATCGCCCCTAATGTTAACCCCTTCCCTGCCAGTGTCATTAGTACAGTAACAGTGCATATTTTTAGCACTGATTACTGTAGTAATATCACTGGTCCCGCCAAAAGTGTCAAAAATGTCAGTTAGGGGTCCGATCTGTCCGCCGCAATGTCACAATCCCGCTAAAAATTGCAGATCGCCGCCATTACTAGTAAAAAAAATAAATAGATAAAAATGACATAAATCTTTCCTCTAGTTTGTAGACGCAATAACGTTTGCGCAAACCAATCAAAATACACTTATTGGGATTTTTTTTTTTTTTTACCAAAAATATGTAGCAGAATACAAATTGGCCTAAGAGGGTAAAAAAATTTGATTTTTTACATTTATTTTTTTTTTTGGGGGGGGGGGGTGTAATGTTATATAGCAGAAAGTTAAAAATATATATATATATTTTTTTTCAGAATTGTCCCGCTTTTTTTGTTTATAGCGCAAAAAATAAAAATTGCACAGGTGATCAAATACCACCAAAAGAAAGCTCTATTTGTGGGGAAAAAAGGACATCAATTTTATTTGGATACAGCATCGCACGACCGGGCAATTGTCCGTTAAAGTAACGCAGTGCCAATCGCAAAAAATGGCCTGGTCATTAAGGGGGAAAATCTTCCGGTCCAGAAGTGGTCAAATGGACTGTAGTGCGTTTCTGCAGAATGAAGTAAACATTTGGGTGTTAACCAGGCCTAAGCTTTTAACACAAACAAATGACCACTGACACCCAGGGCTTATATATACAGTATATATCTATTTATACAGTCTAAGAAGATATACGACTGATGACCATTCATACAGGCTGCTTGCAGCATAGTCCATCTGAACTTAGAAAACACGGCTTCTATAGGAGTTTTTCTTTTTGTTTTTTTTCTCCTGCCTTTAGAAGCAGCTTAATGTTATCCTATGTGTCCATGCACATTAGAGCGTTTAGAGGCGTATTTCAACAGGCAGAAAAGAGCCCCATCACAAGTGTGTTTTTGAAAGGAGCTTTTAGGCAGAAAAGATGCTAAACGCTCATAAATGCAGAGGGCAGAGAGGAATGTTTTGGGAACAGAAACTGAATAGCAAATGCCCATAAACTCTTGTGCAATACGAGCCACAAACTGCTTTTTCTGCCAGAGGTTCTGGCATTTTCTGTGCTCCCAGTGTGCATGGACCCTTATACTGTATGCAGGTAAGTAGTCTGAGTGGCTACCTATAGCGCTTGCTTTAAATAATTGCAATATATAAATTAATATAGGTGAATATAATAAATTTCATAAAAAATATTAGTGACAAATATAATAATGAGTGCAAATAATATATTCCATATATATAAACCTTATTTCATATAACAATGAAAGTTATGAATGTGGACACTCCAAGGTTAAAAGTCCAATAAATAATGCAGTATAAAGTGAGTCTTTTGTGCAAACAGTGCCGGATTCCAAACGAAAACTGCAAGTGCTCAGTGCGATGATTACTCAATCCACTCAGTAGTAATCCATATAGCTATAATGTCACCGTAACAATGGTAAGATTCAATCACTTACCGGATGGCGAGGGTCATGTGTGCCTTATAGCACCACGACCGATCAAGCTTGAGTAGGAGTGGATGCCCCGAACCTGCCGCTCCGACTTAGAAAAAGGGTCCTGTACTACTTTGGGGCGACCTCGGAGCGACTTGCATAGACTTCCATTATGTGAAGTCCCTGCAAGTCGCGCCGAAGTCACGGTGCACAGCGGTGCAAGCGACTTCACAGGTCGCCCCCCGAAGTCGTGTCGCCTCAGTGTGAACCGGCTCTTATACTTACCTCCTCTGTGCAGCCCAAATTCTCCTCTTCTGGCCCCTCCCTCCTGTCGAGTGCCCCCACAGCAGGCAAGGTTAAAGGAAAAAAAAAACAACACAAAAACACTTATTTTGCCAAAGTCGCATAGGAATTGCTTAGTATCTACCACTGATGCAACTTCTGTGAGTTAATATAAAGGTCTACATGGCTGAAATAGCAAGTAACTATTGCAAACAATGCGATTTCCCTTGTCATGCGATTCTGTGCGACCCAAGTCCATCAGAAGTAAGACTAGTGTGAGGGCTGATTCACACCACATGCAGTCTAGTGCTTTAATTTCCTGCATCAAAAGCGCATGGACAGAAGGTTACGTGGATTCCAATGGAAAAATTTACACCATTGCAGTGCATTCTCGTACAGTCAAAAAAAAAGTGGAACATTCTGCATTTTTTTCTGCAAGGAACTGCACTGGAACTCAGGAAAATGCATCGAAAACACCCAGAATGCTTTACAGTAGAAAAACCCCCAGGTAAGTTTGAAAAAAAAAACCAAGAGAGGGGAAAAACCACAATGGAATGCACTGAAAACGCATTTAGAAGGCGCATGCAGAAACGCACCCAGAAAGCATCCGGGCCGTGTTCCTGTGGTGTGAACTGGACCTTAGGGGGCCTAATTAGTGGCTCCAGTGCATTTTTTTATGTGTTTTGCCGCATTCCACCTAGAAAACAAAATGTAGCATGTTGTACTTTTGTTCCCTGCACTGGAACGTACTGCACTGGTGAGAAATATGCCATTGGAATCCATGTAACCTACTGTCTATGTGTTTTTGATGCATAAAAACCACGCACTGGACTGCATGTGGTGTGAACCGGCCTTAATAGCATTTTACAGATGGCCTCCTCTTTGTATATGTAGTGCGGTATAGAAGTGTGATACTGCAGGAATATATTACATTCGGGATTAGCTATAATCAAACAGTGGTCATCAATGCAAAAATAAGGTAAGAAGGCCTGAAGTGTGGCCGGACGCTTCCAGAGGAACGCACAATAGCAGGAAATTTTCTCAAATCACTGCCCAAAAACTTTGGTCCAACTTTATTTGCTGCAGCGTATTACAATGCACACTAGAAGAAGTTGGAGTAAAATGACCAGCAGCATTGGTGTCAATAGACAATAATCCCTCCACATTGGTCCCAGCGGATGCAATAAAATCTGCGCAGCACTGGTCTCAGCGGACGCGATAAAACCTGCACAGCACTGATCTCAGCAGAAGCAATAAGACCTGCGCATTACTGGTCTCAGCAGAAGCAATAAAACCTGTGCAGCATTGGTCACAGCAGACTCAATAAAACCTGCGCAGCATTGGTCTCAGCAGAAGCAATAAGACCTGCGCAGTACTGGTCTCAGCAGAAGCAATAAAACCTGTGCAGCATTGGTCTCAGCAGACGCAATAAAACCTGCGCAGAATTGGTCTCCGCAGACGCAATAAAACCTGTGCAGCATTGATCTCCGCAGATGCAATGAAACCTGAGCAGCATTGGTCTCCGCAGACGCAATAAAACCTGCGCAGCATTGGTTTCCGCAGACGCAAATAAAACCTGCGCAGCATTTGTCTCCGCAGATGCAATGAAACCTGAGCAGCATTGGTCTCCGCAGACGCAATAAAACCTGTGCAGCATTGGTTTCCGCAGGCGCAATAAAACCTGCGCAGCATTTGTCTCAGCAGAAGCAATAAAACCTGCGCAGCATTGGTCTCAGCAGACGCAATAAAACCTGCGCAGCATTGGTCTCCGCAGACGCAATAAAACCTGTGCAGCATTGATCTCCGCAGATGCAATGAAACCTGAGCAGCATTGGTCTCTGCAGACGCAATAAAACCTGCGCAGCATTGGTTTCCGCAGACGCAATAAAACCTGCGCAGCATTTGTCTCCGCAGATGCAATGAAACCTGAGCAGCATTGGTCTCCGCAGACGCAATAAAACCTGTGCAGCATTGGTTTCCGCAGGCGCAATAAAACCTGCGCAGCATTTGTCTCCGCAGACGCAATAAAACCTGCGCAGCATTGGTCTCGGCGGATGCAATAAAACCTGTGCAGCATTGGTCTCAGCGGACGCAATAAAAACTGCGCTGTAGTGGTCTAAGCGGACGCAATAAAAACTGCGCTGCACTGGTCTCAGCGGACGCAATAAAACCTGGGCAACATTGGTCTCAGTGGATGCAATAAAACCTGCGCAGCATTAGTCTCAGCGGATGCAATAAAATCTGCGCAGCACTGGTCTCAGCGGACGCGATAAAACCTGCACAGCACTGATCTCAGCAGAAGCAATAAAACCTGTGCAGCCTTGGTCTCAGCAGATGCAATAAAACCTGCGCAGCATTGGTCTCAGCAGATGCAATAAAACCTGCGCAGCACTGGTCTCCGCAGACGCAATAAAACTTGCGCAGCACTGGTCTCAGCAGACGTAATAAAACTTGCGCAGCACTGGTCTCAGCAGACGCAATAAAACCTGCGCAGCACTGGTCTCAGCAGACGCAATAAAACCTGGGCAGCATTGGTCTCAGCAGATGCAATAAAACCTGTGCAGCATTGGTCTCAGCAGATGCAATAAAACCTGCGCAGCATTGGTCTGAGCGGACGCAATAAAAACTGCGCTGTAGTGGTCTGAGCGGACGCAATAAAAACTGCGCTGCACTGGTCTCAGCAGACGCAATAAAACCTGCGCAGCATTGGTCTCAGCAGACGCAATAAAACCTGCACAGCATTGGTCTCAGCATACGCAATAAAACCTGTGCAGCATTGGTCTCAGCAGACGCAATAAAACCTGCGCAGCATTGGTCTGAGCGGACGCAATAAAAGCTGCGCTGTAGTGGTCTGAGCGGACGCAATAAAAACTGCGCTGCACTGGTCTCAGCAGAAGCAATAAAACCTGCGCAGCATTGGTCTCAGCAGAAGCAATAAAACCTGCGCAGCATTGGTCTCAGCAGACGCAATAAAACCTGCGCAGCATTGGTCTGAGCGGACGCAATAAAAACTGCGCTGTAGTGGTCTGAGCGGACGCAATAAAAACTGCGCTGCACTGGTCTCAGCAGAAGCAATAAAACCTGCGCAGCATTGGTCTCAGCAGAAGCAATAAAACCTGCGCAGCATTGGTCTCAGCAGACGCAATAAAACCTGCGCAGAATTGGTCTCAGCAGACGCAATAAAACCTGCGCAGCATTGGTCTCCGCAGACGCAATAAAACCTGCGCAGCATTGATCTCCGCAGATGCAATGAAACCTGCGCAGGATTGGTCTCCGCAGACGCAATAAAACCTGCGCAGCATTGGTTTCCGCAGACGCAATAAAACCTGCGCAGCATTTGTCTCCGCAGATGCAATGAAACCTGAGCAGCATTGGTCTCCGCAGACGCAATAAAACCTGCGCAGCATTGGTTTCCGCAGGCGCAATAAAACCTGCGCAGCATTTGTCTCTGTAGACGCAATAAAACCTGCGCAGCATTGGTCTCGGCGGATGCAATAAAACCTGTGCAGCATTGGTCTCAGCGGACGCAATAAAAACTGCGCTGTAGTGGTCTGAGTGGACGCAATAAAAACTGCGCTGCACTGGTCTCAACAGACGCAATAAAACCTGGGCAACATTGGTCTCAGCGGATGCAATAAAACCTGCGCAGCATTGGTCTCAGCGGATGCAATAAAATCTGCGCAGCACTGGTCTCAGCGGACGCGATAAAACCTGCACAGCACTGATCTCAGCAGAAGCAATAAAACCTGTGCAGCATTGGTCACAGCAGACTCAATAAAACCTGCGCAGCATTGGTCTCAGCAGATGCAATAAAACCTGCGCAGCACTGGTCTCAGCAGACGCAATAAAACTTGCGCAGCACTGGTCTCAGCAGACGCAATAAAACCTGCGCAGCACTGGTCTCAGCAGACGCAATAAAACCTGCGCAGCACTGGTCTCAGCAGACGCAATAAAACCTGCGCAGCATTGGTCTCAGCAGACGCAATAAAACCTGTGCAGCATTGGTCTCAGCAGACGCAATAAAACCTGCGCAGCATTGGTCTGAGCGGACGCAATAAAAACTGCGCTGTAGTGGTCTGAGCGGACGCAATAAAAACTGCGCTGCACTGGTCTCAGCAGACGCAATAAAACCTGCGCAGCATTGGTCTCAGCAGACGCAATAAAACCTGCGCAGCATTGGTCTCAGCAGACGCAATAAAACCTGTGCAGCATTGGTCTCAGCAGACGCAATAAAACCTGCGCAGCATTGGTCTCAGCAGACGCAATAAAATCTGCGCAGCATTGGTCTGAGCGGACGCAATAAAAACTGCGCTGCACTGGTCTCAGCAGACGCAATAAAACCTGCGCAGCATTGGTCTCAGCAGACGCAATAAAACCTGTGCAGCATTGGTCTCAGCAGACGCAATAAAACCTGCGCAGCATTGGTCTGAGCGGACGCAATAAAAACTGCGCTGTAGTGGTCTTAATGGACGCAATAAAAACTGCGGTGCACTGGTCTCAGCAGACGCAATAAAACCTGCGCAGCATTGGTCTCAGCAGACGCAATAAAACCTGCGCAGCATTGGTCTCAGCAGACGCAATAAAACCTGTGCAGCATTGGTCTCAGCAGACGCAATAAAACCTGCGCAGCATTGGTCTCAGCAGATGCAATAAAACCTGCGCAGCATTGGTCTGAGCGGACGCAATAAAAACTGCGCTGTAGTGGTCTGAGCGGACGGAATAAAACCTGCGCAGCATTGATCTCCGCAGATGCAATGAAACCTGAGCAGCATTGGTTTCCGCAGACGCAATAAAACCTGCGCAGCATTTGTCTCCGCAGTTGCAATGAAACCTGAGCAGCATTGGTCTCCGCAGACGCAATAAAACCTGCGCAGCATTGGTCTCCGCAGACGCAATAAAAACTGCGCTGTAGTGGTCTGAGTGGACGCAATAAAAACTGCGGTGCACTGGTCTCAGCAGACGCAATAAAACCTGCGCAGCATTGGTCTCAGCAGACGCAATAAAACCTGCGCAGCATTGGTCTCAGCAGACGCAATAAAACCTGTGCAGCATTGGTCTCAGCAGACGCAATAAAACCTGCGCAGCCTTGGTCTCAGCAGACGCAATAAAACCTGCGCAGCATTGGTCTGAGCGGACGCAATAAAAACTGCGCTGTAGTGGTCTGAGCGGACGCAATAAAAACTGCGCTGCACTGGTCTCAGCAGACGCAATAAAACCTGTGCAGCATTGGTCTCAGCAGATGCAATAAAACCTGCGCAGCATTGGTCTGAGCGGACGCAATAAAAACTGCGCTGTAGTGGTCTGAGCGGACGCAATAAAAACTGCGCTGCACTGGTCTCAGCAGACGCAATAAAACCTGCGCAGCATTGGTCTCAGCAGACGCAATAAAACCTGCACAGCATTGGTCTCAGCATACGCAATAAAACCTGTGCAGCATTGGTCTCAGCAGACGCAATAAAACCTGCGCAGCACTGGTCTGAGCGGACGCAATAAAAACTGCGCTGTAGTGGTCTGAGCGGACGCAATAAAAACTGCGCTGCACTGGTCTCAGCAGAAGCAATAAAACCTGCGCAGCATTGGTCTCAGCAGAAGCAATAAAACCTGCGCAGCATTGGTCTCAGCAGACGCAATAAAACCTGCGCAGCATTGGTCTCCGCAGACGCAATAAAAACTGCGCTGCACTGGTCTCAGCAGAAGCAATAAAACCTGCGCAGCATTGGTCTCCGCAGACGCAATAAAACCTGCGCAGCATTGGTTTCCGCAGACGCAATAAAACCTGCGCAGCATTTGTCTCCGCAGATGCAATGAAACCTGAGCAGCATTGGTCTCCGCAGACGCAATAAAACCTGCGCAGCATTGGTTTCCGCAGGCGCAATAAAACCTGCGCAGCATTTGTCTCCGTAGACGCAATAAAACCTGCGCAGCATTGGTCTCAGCGGACGCAATAAAAACTGCGCTGTAGTGGTCTGAGTGGACGCAATAAAAACTGCGCTGCACTGGTCTCAACAGACGCAATAAAACCGGGGCAACATTGGTCTCAGCGGATGCAATAAAACCTGCGCAGCATTGGTCTCAGCGGATGCAATAAAATCTGCGCAGCACTGGTCTCAGCGGACGCGATAAAACCTGCACAGCACTGATCTCAGCAGAAGCAATAAAACCTGTGCAGCATTGGTCACAGCAGACTCAATAAAACCTGCGCAGCATTGGTCTCAGCAGATGCAATAAAACCTGCGCAGCACTGGTCTCAGCAGACGCAATAAAACTTGCGCAGCACTGGTCTCAGCAGACGTAATAAAACTTCCGCAGCACTGGTCTCAGCAGACGTAATAAAACTTCCGCAGCACTGGTCTCAGCAGACGCAATGAAACCTGCGCAGCACTGGTCTCAGCAGACGCAATAAAACCTGCGCAGCATTGGTCTCAGCAGACGCAATAAAACCTGTGCAGCATTGGTCTCAGCAGACGCAATAAAACCTGCGCAGCATTGGTCTGAGCGGACGCAATAAAAACTGCGCTGTAGTGGTCTGAGCGGACGCAATAAAAACTGCGCTGCACTGGTCTCAGCAGACGCAATAAAACCTGCGCAGCATTGGTCTCAGCAGACGCAATAAAACCTGCGCAGCATTGGTCTCAGCAGACGCAATAAAACCTGTGCAGCATTGGTCTCAGCAGACGCAATAAAACCTGCGCAGCATTAGTCTCAGCAGACGCAATAAAACCTGCGCAGCATTGGTCTGAGCGGACGCAATAAAAACTGCGCTGCACTGGTCTCAGCAGACGCAATAAAACCTGCGCAGCATTGGTCTCAGCAGACGCAATAAAACCTGTGCAGCATTGGTCTCAGCAGACGCAATAAAACCTGCGCAGCATTGGTCTGAGCGGACGCAATAAAAACTGCGCTGTAGTGGTCTTAATGGACGCAATAAAAACTGCGGTGCACTGGTCTCAGCAGACGCAATAAAACCTGCGCAGCATTGGTCTCAGCAGACGCAATAAAACCTGCGCAGCATTGGTCTCAGCAGACGCAATAAAACCTGTGCAGCATTGGTCTCAGCAGACGCAATAAAACCTGCGCAGCATTGGTCTCAGCAGATGCAATAAAACCTGCGCAGCATTGGTCTGAGCGGACGCAATAAAAACTGCGCTGTAGGGGTCTGAGTGGACGGAATAAAACCTGCGCAGCATTGATCTCCGCAGATGCAATGAAACCTGAGCAGCATTGGTTCCCGCAGACGCAATAAAACCTGCGCAGCATTTGTCTCCGCAGTTGCAATGAAACCTGAGCAGCATTGGTCTCCGCAGACGCAATAAAACCTGCGCAGCATTGGTCTGAGCGGACGCAATAAAAACTGCGCTGTAGTGGTCTGAGTGGACGCAATAAAAACTGCGGTGCACTGGTCTCAGCAGACGCAATAAAACCTGTGCAGCATTGGTCTCAGCAGACGCAATAAAACCTGCGCAGCATTGGTCTGAGCGGACGCAATAAAAACTGCGCTGTAGTGGTCTGAGCGGACGCAATAAAAACTGCGCTGCACTGGTCTCAGCAGACGCAATAAAACCTGCGCAGCATTGGTCTCAGCAGACGCAATAAAACCTGCGCAGCATTGGTCTCAGCAGACGCAATAAAACCTGTGCAGCATTGGTCTCAGCAGACGCAATAAAACCTGCGCAGCATTAGTCTCAGCAGACGCAATAAAACCTGCGCAGCATTGGTCTGAGCGGACGCAATAAAAACTGCGCTGCACTGGTCTCAGCAGACGCAATAAAACCTGCGCAGCATTGGTCTCAGCAGACGCAATAAAACCTGTGCAGCATTGGTCTCAGCAGACGCAATAAAACCTGCGCAGCATTGGTCTGAGCGGACGCAATAAAAACTGCGCTGTAGTGGTCTTAATGGACGCAATAAAAACTGCGGTGCACTGGTCTCAGCAGACGCAATAAAACCTGCGCAGCATTGGTCTCAGCAGACGCAATAAAACCTGCGCAGCATTGGTCTCAGCAGACGCAATAAAACCTGTGCAGCATTGGTCTCAGCAGACGCAATAAAACCTGCGCAGCATTGGTCTCAGCAGATGCAATAAAACCTGCGCAGCATTGGTCTGAGCGGACGCAATAAAAACTGCGCTGTAGGGGTCTGAGTGGACGGAATAAAACCTGCGCAGCATTGATCTCCGCAGATGCAATGAAACCTGAGCAGCATTGGTTCCCGCAGACGCAATAAAACCTGCGCAGCATTTGTCTCCGCAGTTGCAATGAAACCTGAGCAGCATTGGTCTCCGCAGACGCAATAAAACCTGCGCAGCATTGGTCTGAGCGGACGCAATAAAAACTGCGCTGTAGTGGTCTGAGTGGACGCAATAAAAACTGCGGTGCACTGGTCTCAGCAGACGCAATAAAACCTGCGCAGCATTGGCCTCAGCAGACGCAATAAAACCTGCGCAGCATTGGTCTCAGCAGACGCAATAAAACCTGTGCAGCATTGGTCTCAGCAGACGCAATAAAACCTGCGCAGCCTTGGTCTCAGCAGACGCAATAAAACCTGCGCAGCATTGGTCTGAGCGGACGCAATAAAAACTGCGCTGTAGTGGTCTGAGCGGACGCAATAAAAACTGCGCTGCACTGGTCTCAGCAGACGCAATAAAACCTGCGCAGCATTGTCTCAGCAGACGCAATAAAACCTGCGCAGCATTGGTCTCAGCAGACGCAATAAAACCTGTGCAGCATTGGTCTCAGCAGACGCAATAAAACCTGCGCAGCATTGGTCTGACCGGACGCAATAAAAACTGCGCTGTAGTGGTCTGAGCGGACGCAATAAAAACTGCGCTGCACTGGTCTCAGCAGACGCAATAAAACCTGCGCAGCATTGGTCTCAGCAGACGCAATAAAACCTGTGCAGCATTGGTCTCAGCAGACGCAATAAAACCTGCGCAGCATTGGTCTCGGCAGACGCAATAAAAACTGCGCTGTAGTGGTCTGAGCGGACGCAATAAAAACTGTGCTGCACTGGTCTCAGCAGACGCAATAAAACCTGCGCAGCATTGGTTTCAGCAGACGCAATAAAACCTGCGCAGCATTGGTCTCAGCAGACGCAATAAAACCTGCGCAGCATTGGTCTCAGCAGACGCAATAAAACCTGCGCAGCATTGGTCTGAGCGGACGCAATAAAAACTGCCCTCTAGTGGTCTGAGCGGACGCAATAAAAACTGCGCTGCACTGGTCTCAGCAGACGCAATAAAACCTGCGCAGCATTGGTCTCAGCAGACGCAATAAAACCTGTGCAGCATTGGTCTCAGCAGACGCAATAAAACCTGCGCAGCATTGGTCTGAGCGGACGCAATAAAAACTGCGCTGTAGTGGTCTGAGTGGACGCAATAAAAACTGCGCTGCACTGGTCTCAGCAGACGCAATAAAACCTGCGCAGCATTGGTCTCAGCAGACGCAATAAAACCTGTGCAGCATTGGTCTCAGCAGACGCAATAAAACCTGCGCAGCATTGGTCTCGGCAGACGCAATAAAAACTGCGCTGTAGTGGTCTGAGCGGACGCAATAAAAACTGTGCTGCACTGGTCTCAGCAGACGCAATAAAACCTGCGCAGCATTGGTTTCAGCAGACGCAATAAAACCTGCGCAGCATTGGTCTCAGCAGACGCAATAAAACCTGCGCAGCATTGGTCTCAGCAGACGCAATAAAACCTGCGCAGCATTGGTCTGAGCGGACGCAATAAAAACTGCCCTCTAGTGGTCTGAGCGGACGCAATAAAAACTGCGCTGCACTGGTCTCAGCAGACGCAATAAAACCTGCGCAGCATTGGTCTCAGCAGACGCAATAAAACCTGTGCAGCATTGGTCTCAGCAGACGCAATAAAACCTGCGCAGCATTGGTCTGAGCGGACGCAATAAAAACTGCGCTGTAGTGGTCTGAGTGGACGCAATAAAAACTGCGCTGCACTGGTCTCAGCAGACGCAATAAAACCTGCGCAGCATTGGTCTCAGCAGACGCAATAAAACCTGCGCAGCATTGGTCTCAGCAGACGCAATAAAACCTGTGCAGCATTGGTCTCAGCAGACGCAATAATACCTGCGCAGCATTGGTCTCATCAGACGCAATAAAACCTGCGCAGCATTGGTCTCAGCAGACGCAATAAAACCTGCGCAGCATTGGTCTGAGCGGACGCAATAAAAACTGCGCTGTAGTGGTCTGAGCGGACGGAATAAAACCTGCGCAGCATTGATCTCCGCAGATGCAATGAAACCTGAGCAGCATTGGTTTCCGCAGACGCAATAAAACCTGCGCAGCATTCGTCTCCGCAGTTGCAATGAAACCTGAGCAGCATTGGTCTCCGCAGACGCAATAAAACCTGTGGAGCATTGGTCTCAGTAGACACAATAAAACCTGCGCAGCGTTGGTCTGAGCGGACGCAATAAAAACTGCGCTGTAGTGGTCTGAGCGGACGCAATAAAAACTGCGCTGCACTGGTCTCAGCAGACGCAATAAAACCTGCGCAGCATTGGTCTCAGCAGACGCAATAAAACCTGCGCAGCATTGGTCTCAGCAGACGCAATAAAACCTGTGCAGCATTGGTCTCAGCAGACGCAATAAAACCTGCGCAGCATTGGTCTCAGCAGACGCAATAAAACCTGCGCAGCATTGGTCTGAGCGGACGCAATAAAAACTGCGCTGCACTGGTCTCAGCAGACGCGATAAAACCTGCGCAGCATTGGTCTCAGCAGACGCAATAAAACCTGTGCAGCATTGGTCTCAGCAGACGCAATAAAACCTGCGCAGCATTGGTCTGAGCGGACGCAATAAAAACTGCGCTGTAGTGGTCTTAATGGACGCAATAAAAACTGCGGTGCACTGGTCTCAGCAGACGCAATAAAACCTGCGCAGCATTGGTCTCAGCAGACGCAATAAAACCTGCGCAGCATTGGTCTCAGCAGACGCAATAAAACCTGTGCAGCATTGGTCTCAGCAGACGCAATAAAACCTGCGCAGCATTGGTCTCAGCAGATGCAATAAAACCTGCGCAGCATTGGTCTGAGCGGACGCAATAAAAACTGCGCTGTAGGGGTCTGAGTGGACGGAATAAAACCTGCGCAGCATTGATCTCCGCAGATGCAATGAAACCTGAGCAGCATTGGTTTCCGCAGACGCAATAAAACCTGCGCAGCATTTGTCTCCGCAGTTGCAATGAAACCTGAGCAGCATTGGTCTCCGCAGACGCAATAAAACCTGCGCAGCATTGGTCTGAGCGGACGCAATAAAAACTGCGCTGTAGTGGTCTGAGTGGACGCAATAAAAACTGCGGTGCACTGGTCTCAGCAGACGCAATAAAACCTGCGCAGCATTGGTCTCAGCAGACGCAATAAAACCTGCGCAGCATTGGTCTCAGCAGACGCAATAAAACCTGTGCAGCATTGGTCTCAGCAGACGCAATAAAACCTGCGCAGCCTTGGTCTCAGCAGACGCAATAAAACCTGCGCAGCATTGGTCTGAGAGGACGCAATAAAAACTGCGCTGTAGTGGTCTGAGCGGACGCAATAAAAACTGCGCTGCACTGGTCTCAGCAGACGCAATAAAACCTGCGCAGCATTGTCTCAGCAGACGCAATAAAACCTGCGCAGCATTGGTCTCAGCAGACGCAATAAAACCTGTGCAGCATTGGTCTCAGCAGACGCAATAAAACCTGCGCAGCATTGGTCTGACCGGACGCAATAAAAACTGCGCTGTAGTGGTCTGAGCGGACGCAATAAAAACTGCGCTGCACTGGTCTCAGCAGACGCAATAAAACCTGCGCAGCATTGGTCTCAGCAGACGCAATAAAACCTGTGCAGCATTGGTCTCAGCAGACGCAATAAAACCTGCGCAGCATTGGTCTCGGCAGACGCAATAAAAACTGCGCTGTAGTGGTCTGAGCGGACGCAATAAAAATTGCGCTGCACTGGTCTCAGCAGACGCAATAAAACCTGCGCAGCATTGGTTTCAGCAGACGCAATAAAACCTGCGCAGCATTGGTCTCAGCAGACGCAATAAAACCTGCGCAGCATTGGTCTCAGCAGACGCAATAAAACCTGCGCAGCATCGGTCTGAGCGGACGCAATAAAAACTGCCCTCTAGTGGTCTGAGCGGACGCAATAAAAACTGCGCTGCACTGGTCTCAGCAGACGCAATAAAACCTGCGCAGCATTGGTCTCAGCAGACGCAATAAAACCTGTGCAGCATTGGTCTCAGCAGACGCAATAAAACCTGCGCAGCATTGGTCTGAGCGGACGCAATAAAAACTGCGCTGTAGTGGTCTGAGTGGACGCAATAAAAACTGCGCTGCACTGGTCTCAGCAGACGCAATAAAACCTGCGCAGCATTGGTCTCAGCAGACGCAATAAAACCTGCGCAGCATTGGTCTCAGCAGACGCAATAATACCTGCGCAGCATTGGTCTCAGCAGACGCAATAAAACCTGCGCAGCATTGGTCTGAGCGGACGCAATAAAAACTGCGCTGTAGTGGTCTGAGCGGACGGAATAAAACCTGCGCAGCATTGATCTCCGCAGATGCAATGAAACCTGAGCAGCATTGGTTTCCGCAGACGCAATAAAACCTGCGCAGCATTCGTCTCCGCAGTTGCAATGAAACTTGAGCAGCATTGGTCTCCGCAGATGCAATAAAACCTGTGGAGCATTGGTCTCAGTAGACACAATAAAACCTGTGCAGCATTGGTCTCAGCGGACGCAATAAAAACTGCGCTGTAGTGGTCTGAGCGGACGCAATAAAAACTGCGCTGCACTGGTCTCAGCGGATGCAATGACTGCGCAGCATTGGTCTCAGCGGATGCAATAACTGAGCAGGATTGAACTCAGTATTAGTAAACCCCTCTCCCCACAATGGCAGTAAAATATAACCCCCCACCACGTTAGTACTCAGTGGCATTAAAATTACCCCCATTGGTCATAGAAGTGTGATGTAACCCCTCCCCCCCGTATTAATGATCTGTGGCAGTGAAAAGACTTTAACCACTTCGGGTCCAGAAGGTTTACCCCCCTTCATGGCCAGGCCGTTTTTGCGATACGCCACTGTGTTACATTGTGGCGGCCAAATCGGACACTTAGTGATACTTTAGAGATACTTAGTGACACAGTGATCAGTGTTAAAAAAGATGCAATGACACTGGCAACATCAGGGGCGATCAAAGGGTTAAATGTGTTCCCTGGGAGTGCTTGCTAACTGTGTGGGGGAGGAGCTTCGAATGGAGAAGACAGATCTGCTTAGTAGAAACACAGGATCTCCGTCTTCCCCTCTCACAGAGCAGTGATCTGCCTTGTTTACATTTGCAGATTGCCGTTCTGCCCCTGGAGAACGATCGCCGGGTGCCGCCAGACCCGCTGATTGGCTCAGTGAGAGCGGGTTGCCGGTGGCGTGCATGCGCACCCTAGACCCGGGCATAGAGATGAAATACAGGTACGTGATTTGGCCCTGCCGCAGTATATGTACGTGGGGCGGTCTGGAAGCGGTTAAAGCTTGCCATTCGCTGATTGGTCCCGCTGACATCTGGCTATTTGGGGTCGCGGGTGGAATCACCGCAATTCTAAATCGCACTGCAATCCTGGCAAAAGGAAAAACGAGCCGATTGGCTGAGATTGTCACTCGGCAAACCGCATTGTGTGCAGCTTGTCACCCACGAGAAGCCATTGTTCCTTTTTTAGCGACAAGCAGATTGACGTGCGTTTCTTTTGCGCGGCAAAACTGCACGGCGTTTGAGGTGACATTAGAAATGAATGGCTTAGGAAGACGCGCGGTGCGCTTTGCCAGGATGGCGGTGCAATTTAGAAAAGCGCCAATTCCACCCACAAACCCAAAATCACCAGATGTGAGTGACATCATCGCCACACTGGCAGCACCCCTCCCCCCCCGCCTGTCCCACAAGACAGGAAAACTATGAGCTGTACCCTGATGATTGTATATATAGGGGGGTCCTAACACTGGATTCATTCAGATTATATGGGGGGGGGGGGGAGAAGATGAGATGGGGGAAAGATAAGAAAGATGATGGGGGGGGGGTGAAAGATGATGGGGGAGGGGGGATGATGGGGGGGAAGATGAGGGGGGGAAAGATGAGGGGGGGAAAGATGAGGGGGGGGAAGATGAGGGGGGGGAAGATGAGGGGGGGGAAGATGAGGGGGGGAAAGATGAGGGGGGGGAAGATGAGGGAGGGGGGAGATGAGGGAGGGGGGAGATGAGGGAGGGGGAGAGAAGATGAGGGGGGAGAGAGAAGATGAGGGGGGAGAGAAGATGAGGGGGGAGAGAAGATGAGGGGGGAGCAGATGATGGGGGAAGGATGAGGGGGGGGAAAGATGGGGGGGGGAAGATGAGGGGGGGAAAGATGAGGGGGGGGGAGATGAGGGGGGGAAAGATGAGGGAGGGGGAAAGATGAGGGAGGGGGAGAGAAGATGAGGGGGGGAGAGAAGATGAGGGGGGAGCAGATGATGGGGGAAGATGATGAGGGGGGGGAAGAAGAGGGGGGGGAAGATGATGAGGGGGGGAGATGAGGGGGGGAGAAGATGAGGGGGGAGCAGATGACGGGGGAAGATGATGAGGGGGGGGGGGAAGATGGGGGGGTGAGATGAGGGGGGAAAGATGAGGGGGGAGCAGATGATGGGGGGGTGAGGGAAAGATGAGAGGGGGGGAGATGAGAGGGGGGGGAAAGATGATGGGGGGATAGATGGAGGGGGCTCTCAGCTGCGGCCTGATGGAGGAGGGAGGGGGGGGAACTCAGCTGTGGCCTGCTGGAGGGGGGGGGAGATGATGGGGGGAGAAAGAGATAGAGGGGGCTCTCAGCTGTGGCCTGAGGGGGGGGGGCTCTCAGCTGTGGCCTGCTTGAAGGGGGGGGGGCTGGTAGACACAGACTGGGGGGGGGGGTAGAATGAGGCCTTTCCTCACCACCCCCGACTCTCCTTCTCTCTGTCCTCCTCACCTGCACAGCTGTGCTCTCCCCGGCCGCCTTTTCTGCTGCCCTGGGGCCGTTTCTCTCACTCCCCCCACACAGACAGTCTGTAGGCCAAACTCTCATAGGAATTCATAGAGCAAAGATGGCCGCCGGAGCATAGCAACCGTTGGCAGGGAAGGGAGACATCTATGGTGATGAGCGGTATTACAGCTGTACAACATATTGCCATCTGGGGGCCGAATTTAAGAATAACCATTAAAATAACCCAGTACTGTATAATTCTATGTCAAATCAATAAAATGATATAAAATGTATATGGGTCCTGTGTTGTATGACAGTTGGTGTCACCCGCTGTTGTTTACCTAAGGCAGAGGCTGTCCTCAGTCACTTCTCCTCTGCGAGTTGATGGAGTGACATTGCCTGAGCTTTGCTCCTGCGATTCACTGCAATTTACTGCGACTGACTGCGAATAACTGCGATTCTTATCTTTTTTATTGATATTTATCGCTATTACTATTATATAATCTATAATATTGTTATTAATATTATATATTTTTTAGCCGTTTTCAGGTACACGGGCATCCAATACCAACAGGATGCCCCGACCTTCTCGTCCCAGATCCCGTCACAGGCGCTCCCGTCAGGAAGGCGAAGAGTCACCAATCGCCCATCGGACACGGTCCCGAGCGCAACATCAGCGGAGACAGGAGGACGTGCCCATCGACAGGAGTCGTTCGCCAAGAGACCGCAACAGGGCCGATGAACACCACCCAGCACCACCACCACCACCGGCCATGGAGCGGCGCGGTGAGGAGCAGGTGATTTGTACCATTTGTCTTTCAGGATATGAAGATGGAGAAGACACCAGGATTCTGACCTGCGCTCACCAGTTCCACGCCAGCTGCATCCAACATTGGCTTCAGGAAAGCGCAACCTGTCCACTGTGCCGGGCTGCTTTTCCTATCCCGCAACAGCCCCACCAATTACCCTTTGACATTGAAGATCAGATCAATAACTGGTTTGACTTTGATGTTGAGGGTGATGAAAACGGTAATGTATATGACTCTGACATTGAAGAGGAGATCGAGTACAGGGTTGTGTCTGAGGTTGATGAAAATGGTGATCTGTATCTGCTTCTCTCCCTGTAGAGTAACATATTTTTAAAATTGTATAAATATAGAAGTATATTAATGTATAGTATAACAGATCTTTTCTTTTTATACAGGATGCTTGTAGTAGTAGTGGCAATGGTTTATGCTTTGAAATGTTTTTTTTTTTTTTAAATGTATAAATGTAATTATATAACATGTATTTTCTCTTTATACAGCATGCTTATAGTAGTTTTATAGTAGTTGATATTAAAAAAAAAAAAAAAAAAAAAAAAAAAAAAAAATAGTTTAAATATATAATGTATAGTATAACCAATCTTTTCTTTTTTATACATGACATTTATAATAGTTGTAATATTGGCATTGATTTATGTTTGACAAAAAATGTATAACATATATTTCTTTTTTATACAGGATGCTTTAAGTAGTTTAAGGGCTCTTTCACACAGTCCGCCTCCGTAGGCGGATCCGTGTTGCTCAGCGGGGATCGATCCGCGATCCCCGCTGAGCCGGCGGATGACAGCTCTGTCTCCGCTAGCAGAGCCGGGAGGGAGGTGTCTCAGCCCCCGCTGCCCTCTATGGGGGATCGGATGAGAGAGGACCGCCTGTCCGCTCTCATCAGATCCGATCCGATCCGATTACTGAACGGATGGAAAAATAGGGTTTCCATCCGTCTAGATTTCACGCACAGGATCGGATGCAGATGGCAGCGGGTGTCAGCGGAGATGTCTCCGCTGACATCCGCTGCCCCATAGAGCCGCATGGAGGATCCGATCAGATCCGCCTAAAAAACTGACAGGCGGATCTGATCGGATCGCCCGTGTGAAAGAGCCCTTAGCCCCCGTTCACATGCAGGCGACGCTACCTCGCACCGCGACCTCCGGACTTCATAGCATTGAAGTCTATGGCGGTCGCCTCCTGGTCGCCCCAAAGAAGCTCCGGACCCTTTTTCTAAGTCGGAGCGACTTGTGTCGCTCCTATTAGAACGGGTCCGCAGCTTCCCTATGGGAGGCGACCTACTGCGACCTGTGAGGCGACCAGGTCGCCTCACAGGTCGCCCTAGTGTGAACCGGGGCTTAAAGTAGTTTAAAAAAAAAAAACAAACAAACAAAAAAATTGTATAAATATAGAAGCATAAATGTATAATATAACAGATATTTTCTCTTTATACAGGATGCTTGTAGTAGTGGAAATGGTTTATGCTTTACATTTTTTTTTTCAATGTATAAATGTAATTATTTAACATGTTTCTTCTCTTTACTACAGCATGTATGTAGTAGTTTCATAGTAGTTATTTAAACCCCCCCCCCCAAAAAAAAAAAAAAAAAAATGTGTAAATATATAAGTATAAATGTATAGTATAACAGATCTTTTTTTCTATACAGGGTACTTGTAGTAGTTATAGTAATGATAGAGTTTATGCTTGTAGTAGTTTTGAAAAAACCCCATCCCCCCCCCCCCAAAAAAATTGGATAAATATAGAAGTATATATGTATAACATAACATATATTTTCTTTTTATACAGTATGCTTGTAGTAGTAGTAATGGTTTATGATTAAAAAAAAAAAAATTATAATAATATAGAAGTATATATGTATAACATATATTTTCTTTTTATACAGTATGCTTGTAGTAGTAGTAATGGTTTATGGTTAAAAAAAAAAAATTATAAAAATGTTAAATGTATGACGTATCTTAAACAAGACGATTCAGCACGGTATTACTTTAACGAACAATTGCGCGGTCGTGCGACGCTGTACCCAAATAAAATTGATGTCCCTTTTTCCACACAAATAGAGATTTCTTTTGGTGGTATTTGATCACCTGTGCGATTTTTTTTTTCTTTTTTTTGCGCTATAAACAAAAAAAGAGCGACAATTCTGAAAAAAAAAAACAATATTTTTCACTTTCTGCTATATAACATTCCCCCCAAATTCTGAAAAAAAAAAAAATATTTTTCACTTTCTGCTGTATAACATCCCCCCCCCCCAAAAAAAAAATTAAAAATCTAATTTTTTCATCATTTTAAGCCAATTTTAATTCTGCTACATATTTTTGGTAAAAAAAGGTCCAATAAGCGTATTTTGATTGGACTGCGCAAAGGTTATCGCGTCTACAAACCAGGGGAAAGATTTATGTCATTTTTTTTTTTTTAAATAGTAATGGCGGTGATCAGCGATTTTTAGCGGGACTGCGACATTGCAGCGGACAGATCGGACCCCAAACTGACATTACTACAGTAATCAGTGCTAAAAATATGCACTTTTACTGTAATAATGACACTTGCAGGGAAGGGGTTAACCCAGGGGCGATCAAAGGGTTAAGTGTGAGCCTAGGGAGTGTTTTCTAACTGTGGGGGGGGGGGGGGTAATATCAACACAGAGACCTGAGCTCCTAAGTAGCAGGAACACAGGGGCTCTGTGTTGATAGTAGAGAGAACAACGTTCTGCTGTGTTTTTCTCAACAGCAGACCACCATTCTCTCTTCACGGGGAGCGATCGTGGGTGCCCGGCGGCAATTGTGGCTGCTGGCACAAAAGATAACTGTAACCAATTCTCCTTTCTGCAGATAAAAAAGAGAAACAATAGTCCCCAAACAGGGGAAAAAAAGGAACTATTAGTGATGTATTAAAGTAAAATGAATTCCATTAAATAGGGGTAGCATAGCAGATAAAAAAGGATAAGGGCTATCTAAGGTATCATATAATTACCTCCACACCGTCACACAGCAAGCGTACCTCCCAGCTGAAGCAAGGGAATGGCCCTACCTGTCAGGTGTGGAGGTATATAGGGAAGGGGGAGGTTACCCCCACAGGAAGTGGACCAATCCCCACAGTGTCTCCAATGAATGGGAGACTCCTATCCAGGTGCCTGTAATGGAGCAAAGAACTCCACCTGCCCCCCGCAGTGTTAACCCATCACATTGCGGGGCCGCCGACATAGGGCATCCATGGCAAAGAACAACGCCGCTCAGAGGGACGGGCACCCGCGGCTGGAAAACAACGCCGGGGGAACGGCCGTTGACGTGGCCGATGATGCGTTCAGTGACATCCGCCCAGAAGGGCGGGAAGAGGAGCCGGGCGTCCATGTTAGAAGAGGGCAGAGGGATGGGAAAAACACTAGCGCAGACACAGGTATCCGGTAGCCCCAAAGGGAAGACCGGAAAATAGGAAACTCACCGAAATGACACCTCCAAGCCCCAACCCACAAGAGAAGGGGCTACATGTGCCGGGTGGAACCCAGTTGGCGCCGAGCAAGCTAGAGCCCCCACAGGAAGTCCTGTGGGAAGGACACATTTCCCTTCTACTGGGTGGCAACCCACCATGCAGATTCTGGGTTCATTAATGGGTACATGGAACCTGGAAAAAATGGCTTCAGAACATGTGGGGGACCAGCATTTTCTGGAGTATGCAGAAGCAATCTGGCAGGCGCACTTCTTTTTTTTTTTGACACTACATTTTTTTTCTAAACATTTTTTTTCAAAACTTTTTATTTCATCCCATGGGGACAAAAAGTTCCCTTTGTGATACATTTTTGATGACAGGTTCTCTTTAAGGAGACATCAGGTGTCTAAAACAGTGCTTCTCAACCTTTTTTCAGTCAATGCACACTTTAAATTTTTGCACAATCTCGAGGCATCCCGTTCTAAAATGTAAAAAACGAAACTAAGATTTACAAATCGCATTACCATATGCACATATGGGCCACCCAACATTAGAGGGGATTTATTCCTCCACCTTTGCAAGCTGGTACTGGCTAGCAGGGGCGTAACTACAGGGGTTGCAATTGCAACTGGGCCCCATGCTCTAGGGGGCCTGTGTGGTTTCCCTGTACACCTGGATAGGAGGGGCGGTGGGGGCAGCATGAGAAATCACTGTGCTCCTTTTTCCTCCTGTAGCTACAGGAGGAAAATGAAGGAGATTGGTTCCTCTGTATGCTGCCCCTACCACTCCTCCTATCCAGTTCATTTGTGTCCTGCTGTCTCTGGGCCCCTGTGTGCTCCCCTGCCCCCCCCCCCCCCACTGTGCTCCCTCCCTCTCCTTCCGGCTGCTGCAGGGGATGTGTCACAATAGGGAACCAGGAAGGGGGTCGGTAAATATGTAATTTGCCAGCTCCTACCTTTTCTGAATGGACAGAGTCATAGTCAGTGACATTGTAAAAAAAATTAAATAAAATGATAAAAAATAATACAATTAAAATAGCAAAAAATAAAAACTACTGACACCAGTGGGTGAACTTCCAGGATCGCAAAGGTCACACTTGCGACCGGGCCCTGGTATTCCACCACCGTGGGGAGGCCCCAAGATGGCAGGAAGGGGGCACACTGCAGAACTTGTGAAAGGGCTCCTCTGCAGGACCATAATAAATGGCCCCGCAAGGAGAGTAAAGGGCCCCAGGATCAGTGGGAAGAGCCCCAGGCTTGAAGGGAAGGGCCCCAGCCAGGGGTCCGGGTGGGGCCCTTCATGGCTTCTTGTACCGGGGCCCTGAAGGTTCTAGTTACACCTCTGCTGGCTAGTATTCTAGTATTTATCTTCTTCCTCACTTTCTCTCCTTCTCTTTGCCAACATGACCAAAGTGCTGACAGAGAGGGGCAAACAAGGATGCTGTGCAGGTGCCGATGTCCATCCTTATCATATGATGTTGTTGTTAGGATGCCAGTGGCTGGTCCGTATGGTGCTCAAAGTTATAATGCTGCACAATCAAACCTGTGGCTTTGAGTCACAAAAAAGCTTCCTTGATGGCAATTTTTAGGCATTTTGCCAAGGCACTCCTGATTCTGAAGAACCCAAAAGGCACACCAGGGTGCCATGGAACCAGATTTAAAAAGGCTGGTCTAAAAGACACATGTCCTCCAATGAAATAAAAGAGTGCAGATTGCATTCTATTTGTTTTTTGTTTTTTTTCTCTAGCTATATTGGCTAGGGAAAGTGACATAAGGACCAGAAAGTGACATTTTACATGTAATTTCTGGGTCATTAACAGGAAGGGAAGATCAGCTGGTTTTTCGATGGTCATGGAGTCTAAAAATCCGGAGGATGAGGAGCCAAGATTGCTGGTGTGGGACCCCAGAAGAGAAGATTTAGGGACAATCTATGCCATACCATTGCACAGAGAAGTTAAGTATAACATACATGTGCCAAACACAAGGCCTGTGGGCCAAATCCAGCCCACCAGGCCAAGATATGTGGCCCTCACACTTCTCCTGCAGCTATGACACTTCCCTTGTCCTGGCCCGCATCTCCTCTGCCAGATCCTGTGCTTCTCTGTGCAGCTGTGGACAGGCTTGTCTCTGCCCCCACATATCAGCAGTCAGCAGCTTAGAGGAGGAAAGAGCCTTTCTACAGATCCTGCACCTCTCTGTGCAGCCACTGCACCCTATAGCCTCCCTTGGTCTCAGTATTTAGCAGACTTCAGCAGCTGATAGCCCTTCTCTGTTCCTCCTCCAGACCCTGCACTTTCTGCTTCCCAGCTCTGCCCCAGCTTCTTCTTGGCAGCAGCACATGGTAAGGGGGTGCAATGTGATGTAAGGGAGGGTGGGGGACACTTGTCTTATAATGGGAGGATGAGCAGACTCCTAACATCTGATGTAAAAGTGTGGCGGGGGGTGAGGTGCTCTGGATATCTAGTCTTACAGATACAACCGGCCCTTTTGGAGCAACTATAATTCTGATACAACCCTGGTATAACATCTTTAGTATTTTAAGAAAAAGAAAAAAAAAAAACCCACCATGCAGGTTCTTGGTTTACTGATGGGTGCACAGAGCCCGGAAAAAATGGAAAAGGAGCATCTGAGGGGGACCAGCATTTTCCGGGGGTATGTGTAAGTGATGTGATGGAAGCGCTTGGGTATAACTTACACTTACACTTTTTTACATTTTCTTCTAAATGGAGACAAAAAATCCCCTATGTGATGAATCTTTGGTGACATGTTCTCTTTACCAAGACATTACGGGTCAAAAAGACCCATGATAAGCACACAAATGTTCACAACTCTTCCTCTCTACCCAATGGCACCCGCCATGCAGGTTCTGGGTTCACAGCAGATAGGCAAATGAAGCCTGGAAAAAATGTCATCAGAGCATGTGGGAGAGAGGGGGCATTTTCTGGGGTATGCGGACACGAACTGGCAGAGGTGCTTGGGTGTAAAGTTTTTTCTTTTACAGTTCTTTATTAAACTTTTTATTTTTCCATCACATGGGGACAAAAGTCCCCTAGGTGATGCATTTTTGGTGACAGGTTCTCTTTAATGAGACATTAGGGGTCTCACCTACCATCAATGATTTTATTTTCCTCTACCCAGTGGCAACCATCATGCAGGTTCTGGGATCACCAATAGGCACATGGAGCCCAGAAAAAACGGAACATGTATAGGGGGGGGGGGGGGACTTTTCTGATGCATGTGAAAGCGATCCAGTGGAAGAGCTTGGGTGTAACTTTAATTTTTTACATTTTTTTAATGAACTTTTTATACAAAAAGTGCCCTATGTCATGTATTTTTGGTGACTGGTTCTCTTTAATGACACATCAGGAGTCATATAGAGCCCTGATGTCTCACCTATTCTTCAATGAAAGATTGCACTCTAACCATATTTGCCAGGAAAAGTGACACCAGGACATTGCCGATCTCCCTCATCTACCTGGTCCCAGGGTTTCTGATGGGCATGGAGCCTGGAAACCTGGTGTAGGATGACCCCAGATAACCAGTGAGGGACCCCAAATGAGGTGGTTCAGGGCCGCTCAGTGCCATACCATTGCACGCAGAAGGTTAGTATAACATGTTTGTTATTTTAATTAAAAAAAAACAAACTTTACAGCCGCCTTAACAGGAAAGGAAGATAAGCAAATAGACATTCGCTGATCTTCTTCTCATCTTCATGGTGGCACCCACAATGCAGGTACTGGGTTCACTGATAAGCACTTGAAGCCTTGAAAAATGGAAACAGTGCCTGTGAAGGGGCACCGGCATTCTACGGAGTATCTGGATATGATTCGGCGGAAGCACTTTGGTGTAGCTAATTTTTTTTCTAAACTTTTTTTCATCACATGCAGGCAAAGTCTCCTATGTGATGCATTTTTGGTGACAGGTTCTCTATAATGAGACTTTAGGGGTCTAAAAGACCCCTAATGTCTTACCTGTCCCCACCCTCCCCCAATAAAACAAATAGGGTGCAGATTGTGCTTCACTAGCTTCTTTCCCAGTCATACTGGCTAGGGAAAGAGATACCAGGACCCAGAAGTAGCGCTTTACTTGTCAGTTGTCACTTCCAGATATTTAATAGGAAAGGGAAATTAGTAAAGCGACGTTCGCTGATCCCCCCACCCAGTGGCATCCATTATGCCTGTCCTGGGTTTAATGATGGACAATGGAGACTTGAAAAAAATGACAAAACCATGGGGGAAAACGGCAGGTACCGGGGTATGTGGAGGTGATGCGACTGAAGCGCTTGGGTTTAAGTTTAATTGTTTACACTAAATTTTTTTTTCTAAACTTTTTCTTTTTCCATCATATGGGGACAGGAAGTCCCCTATGCAATACATATTTGGTGACATGTTCTCTTTAACAAAACATCACTGGTCTAAAACCCATGATAAGCAAACAAATGTTCATTGACCTTCTTCCCCTTTAACCGGTGGCACCCACCATGCAGGTTCTGGGTTCACGGATGGGCATATGGAGCCCGGGAAAAAAAAGCGACAGAGCATGTGGGGGGGGGGGGTTTCTAGGGTATTCGATTAACCGGTTGCCGACCGCCGCACGACTATATACTGCGGCGGTCAGCCCCGGCCAGGCAGAGTGACGTATCGGTACGTCACTCGCCTGTCACTGACTTGCGAGCCTATCGCGGGCGGGCGCGCGCCCGCCGAGGCGCGCGCCCGCCGCGGCTCGTTCACAGGCAAGTCAGTGCGTGTGACCGGCGGACTCGATGTCCGCCAGTCACACTGCGATCGCTCCTGTGAAGGGAGAAAGACAGAGCAGCTTGTGTAAACAAGCTGCCTGTCAGTTCTCCCTGTGTAAAAGTGAAGATCTGACCGTTCTACTATGTAGAACGGTTGATCTTTGCTTTTACACCAATAGGAATGTCCCTACACAGTAGAAAGCACGCCCCTAGGACACACTTAACCCCTCCCTGTCCAATAAAGTTAACCCCTTCCCTGCCAGTGTCATTTTTGCAGTAACAGTGCATATGTATAGCACTGATTACTGCAGTAATGTCACTGGTAACCCCAAAAGTGTCAAAAATGTCAGTCAAGGGTCTGATCTGTCCGCCGCAATGTCGCAGTACCGAAAAAAAAATCGCAGATCGCCGCCATTACGCGTTAAAAAAAAAAACACCAAAAATGACAAAAATCTTTCTCTTTGTTAGTAAACGCGATAACTTTTGCGCAAACCAATCAAAATACGCTTTTTGCGATTTTTTTTACCAAACATAGGTAGCATAAAACAAATTGGCCGAAAAATGTTAAAAAATTTTGATTTTTACTTTTTTTTTGGGGGAATTTCATATAAAAAAATGTGAAAAATATTGTTATTTTTGCAAAATTTACGCTCTTTTTTTGTTTATAGCGCGTGATCAAAAAATCGCACAGGTGATCAAATACCACCAAAAGAAAGCTCTGTTTGTGGGAAAAAAAGGACGTCAAATTCGTTTAGGTACAGCGTCGCACGACCGCGCAATTGTCCGTTAAAGTCATGCAGTAAAAAATCGCAAAAAAACCCCTGGTCCTTTAGCAGCCAAATCCTCCGGGGCTTAAGTGGTTAATTGAGTTTATGTTCTGCTCTTACTGTTGTTACTGTGCTGTATTGTTAACCATTGTTTGCTTTGCAGGAACGCCATTCAGCTGCAGCACTGATCTGTTTATTCTGACAGCAACAGGGTTTGATTTCAGAATACATAAATCAGTGACTGTAGCGCTGTAGGAGGTGATTTTACCACCGCAGTTAAAAAAGAGCGTATATGCCGAAGCATGGGGGCTGGGGTGGTCAGAGGGCGGATCGCCCCTATGCTTTAGCATATATTTTTTACTCTTTTTTTGCACCGATTGCAATAAAAAAAAAAAAAAAAAAAACATTGCATGTATGCCCAACAAGAACCAACAACGTACTGCTAGGTCTATGGACTTTGAGTGGTTATACCAGGATGATGCATGCAGGTGTAGGCATCATCTTGGTGTTTTTTTTTCAGCTGGTGGTTGGCTTTCGTGTAAAAGCAATACTAGCGTTTAATCAGCCGCTAGACTGCTTTTACAAGCAGTGGGAGGGGACATTCCTTCTCCCCCCCCCCCTCAGGCCACCTTCCACTGTTCTCTCGGGCTCTCCTGTCCCACCGGGGAACCTTAGAAAGCAGCCGGTGGTTCTACCAGCTGACCATAGAGCTGAAGGGAAACCGGAATGGCTCCAATCATCTTTGTGGCCTAAGAAACCGGAAGCTACAAGCATTTCATCACTTCAGTTTAGCCCGATATAAACAGCACCATTTTAAAATTGTGAAAGCATGTTATCACACCGATCTTGGTATGGTCAGATGCTTTAAGGGCAGAAGAGAGGTCTAGAGTCTAATAGACCCCACATTTTTCAAAAAAAGTGTACCTGTCACTACCTAAAAAAAGAAAGGTACAGTGTAAAAATAATAAATACATTTAAAAAACAAAGGCGCGCACAAAGGTGAACGCAAGCATCGATCTCGTTTCGTATGTAAACAGCAATTGCACCATACATGCAAGGTATCACTGCAAACATCAGATTGAGGGCAGTAGATCTAGCATTAGACCACCTCTGTCAATCTGAAGTGGTAACCTGTAAACCTTTAAAAAATGTACGTAGTTTGTTGCCGCTGCATGGGCATGCCCAATTTTAAAGCATGTCGTGGTTGGTATCTACAGTATCTCACAAAAGTGAGTACACCCCTTTACATTTTTGTTAAACTTTTATTATATCTTTTTTCATGTGGCAACACTAAATAAATTACACTTTGCTGCAATATAAAGTAGTGAGTGTACAGCTTGTATAACAGTGTAAATGTCCTGTCCCCTCAAAATAACTCAACACACAGCCATTAATGTCTAAACCGCAGGCAACAAAAGTGAGTACACCCCTAAGTGAAAATGTCCAAACTGGGCCCAAAGTGTCAATATTTTGTGTGGCCACCATTATTTTCCAGCACCGCCTTAACCCTCTTGAGCATGGAGTTCACCAGAGCTTCACAGGTGGCGAATGGAGTCCTCTTCAACTCCTCCATGAAGACATCACAGAGCCGGTGGATGTCGGACACCTTGCACTCCTCCACCTTCTGTTTGAGTATGTTCCACAAATGCTCAATAGGATTTAGGTCTGGAGACATGCTTGGCCAGTCCATCACCTTTACCCTCAACTTCATTAGCAGGTTAGTTGTGGTCTTGGAGGTGTGTTTGGGGCCATGATCATGTTGGAATACTGCCCTGCTGCCCAGTCTCCAAAGGGAGGGGATCATGAGGATGTGGAAACCTTACAAGAAGACCTAAACAAAATAATGGGGTGGGCATCTATATGGCAAATGAGGTTTAAAGTTGAAAAATGTAAGGTAATGCATTTAGGTGGCAGAAATATGAACGCAAATTACTCACTAGGGGGAGAGCCTTTCGGGAAATCTAAGATGGAAAAGGACCTTGGGGTCCTAGTAGACGACAAGCTCAGCAATGGCATGCAATGTCAAGCTGCTGCAAGCAAAGCCAACAGAATATTGGCATATATTAAAAAGGGGATTCACTCCAGAGATAAAACGATAATTCTACAACTCTACAAGACTCTGGTCCGGCCACATCTGGAGTATGCCATACAGTTCTGGGCACCGGTCCTCAGGAAGGATGTGCTGGATCTGGAGAGAGTTTAGAGAAGGGCAACAAAGCTAATAAAGTGACTGGAGTTTCTCAGCTATGAGGAAAGACTGCAAGCTTTGAACTTATTCCCTCTGGAGAAGAGATGCTTGAGAGGGGATATGATAACAATGTACAAATTCTGTACCGGTGACCCTAGCAAAGGGAACAAACTATTCAGTGAAAGGGAATACAAAAGGACTCGTGGCCATTCGCTAAAATTAGAAGAGAAGCGGTTTAACCTTAACCACTTTAGCCCCAAGCCCAGCCCATTTTTGACACATTTTGTTCACAAGTTAAAATCAGTATTTTTTGCTAGAAAACTACTTAAAACCCCAAACATTATATATATTTTTTTGCAAAGACTCTGGAGAATAAAATGGCGGTCATTGCAATATTTTTTGTCACGCGGTATTTGCGCAGCGGTCTTTCAAAAGACATTTTTTTTAAAAAAAATTCAGAAAAATTATATTTCAATGCATTTAAAAAAACTGAACAGTAAAGTTAGCCCATTTTTTTGTATATTATGAAAGATGATGTCACGCCGAGTAGATAGATACCCAACATGTTACGTTTTAAAAATGACACACCCACAGAATGCTATATGCTATACATATGCACTGTTACTGTAAAATGACACTGGCAGTGAAGGGGTTAACTTTTTGAGAGGGAGGGGTTATGTGTGTCCCTAGGGGTGTGATTCTAACTGTGATTGGTTGTGGCTTGAGGTGTAGGAACAGTGATCAACGGTCCTACATAGTAGAACTGTATGATCACTATTCCTACACAGGGGAGAATGACAGGCGGCTTGTTTACATTAGCCGCCTGCCTTTCTCCCTCTCCACCCGACGATCGCGAGTGACCGGTGGACATCGGGTCCGCCGGTCACACGCGCGGGGGGGCCCGGGAGCACACCTCCGGCAGCGCGCGCTCGCTCCCTAGACCCTCACAGGCTAGCTACGTACTACTACGTCGCTTTGCCTGTGAGGGGCTGACCGCCGCAGTAAATAGTCGTGCGGCGGTCGGCAAGCGGTTAACAAGACATCACTGGTCTAAAACCCATGGTAAGCAAACAAATGTTCATTGACCTGCTTCCCCTTTACCCGGTGGCACCCACCATGCAGGTTCTGGGTTCACGGATGGCCATATGGAGCCCGGGAAAAATAGCCACAGAGCATGTGGGGGGGGGGGGGATTTTCTAGGGTATTCGATTTATTGAGTTTATGTTCTGCTCTTATTGTTGTTACTGTGTTGTATTGTTTGCTTTGCAGGAACGCCATTCAGCTGCAGCACTCATCTGTTTATTCTGACAGCAACAGGGTTTGATTTCAGAATACATAAATCAGTGACTGTAGCGCTGTAGGAGGTGATTTCACCACCGCAGTTAAAAAAGAGCGTATATGCCGAAGCATGGGGGCTGGGGTGGTCAGAGGGTGGATCGCCCCTATGCTTTGGCATATATGTTTTACTCTTTTTTGCACAGATTGCAATAAAAAAAACATACAAAAAAAAAAAAATATTGCATGTATGCCCAACAAGATCCAGCAACGTACTGCTACGTCTCTGGACTTTGAGTGGTTATACCGGGATGATGCATTCAGGTGTAGGCATCATCTTAGTGGTTTTTGTTTCAGCTGGTGGTTGTAATGTTCTGGTACCTATGGTACCCTTATTTTCATTTCTCTCCTAACATTGCGTCCCATCTTGCTATCCAAATGGAACGCATACACCTTTAAGGGCAATGACATCATCGCCGAGCGCCGCTATGAGCGGCTATTTCAATCGCCGGTTTGCTCTCACTCATTGCTCGATCAAACCGCATGTTCACCTTACCTTGTCTTGTGCTGCCGGAGCTTCTAGCTATACCCTTTGCCTGAGCTGAACCGGAACTTCGCTGCCGATCCCGTATCTCGCTACCGGATCACTCCTTACTACTGGACCTTGCTACTACTAACTATCTAGTGATAAGTACCCCGCAGGGGATTCCTTCCTAACCTATACTTTCACTATCATCTACTGCATATTACAAAGACTATTACTATCTAATCTATTCCTATCATCTGCATAGATTGTTAGCTCTTGGGACTACCATCATCTATCATTGCACTAGGTTACTCTATCTTGTATACATTCTGCTGTCCCCTACCATCTGTACTATACATGATTGCTAGAACCTATCTGCATACTACCATCACCTACCACTCTCCTGAATACTATTACTGAGTGCTCACCATACTATCGCCTGTCTCTCACCTCTATACTATCATATATTCTATCACTCCAGGAACATCATATTGAGTGTATGTACTGTATATTGCATAACAGGCTGTGCACGGTGATGAAGTCCTGAGAGTTGGATATGTTGTTCAACAGAATCTCTACACGACTACTGAGTGTAACAATTCTGCAGCTGCAAATCCATTCATTAACAAAAAAAACGCATGAGCGTTACAGATTGATCGAGCCTTAAAAAAAAAAAAAAAATATGGATTCAGCAGATTTGTCCACTCAAGTAATGCAACTAAAACAACAAGTAGATGCATTGATACTTGCTCTTACAGAGGTAAAAAATGAAAATCAGGCTTTAAGACAGCAGGTTGGCCGTCTTGCGCAGCTCTCTGCTGCCCAGCCCCGTGAACCTAAGGTAAACCCTCCTCTAGTGTTTACTGGTGATCGGAGTAAATTTCGTGAATTTAAAAACGCATGTCGATTGCTTTTCTTGTTGAAACCTCATACCTATCTCACCGACCAAATCAAAGTCTGTACCGCTATTTCCTATTTGACGGGTGACCCCCGGGCCTGGGCAGACTCTCTCTTTGAGAAAGATGACCCACTCCTTAACTCCTATCCTTTATTCCTAGCGCAACTCGCTAGTTTATATGAAGACCCCAATAAGCAGAGTACTGCTGATACCCAATTGAGGGCTTTAAAACAAGGAAGGAGACCTGTTGAGGACTTCGTGGCAGATTTCAAAAGATGGTCCCTTGATTCAGGGTGGAATGACCAGCATTTTCTGGGGTATGCAGAAGCAATCTGGCAGGCGCACTTCTTTTTTTTTTTGACACTACATTTTTTTTCTAAACATTTTTTTTCAAAACTTTTTATTTCATCCCATGGGGACAAAAAGTTCCCTTTGTGATACATTTTTGATGACAGGTTCTCTTTAAGGAGACATCAGGTGTCTAAAACAGTGCTTCTCAAGCTTTTTTCAGTCAATACACACTTTAAAATTTTGCACAATCTCGAGGCATCCCGTTCTAAAATGTAAAAAACGAAACTACGTTTTACAAATCGCAGCAACATCTACACATATGGGCCACCCAACATTAGAGGGGATTTATTCCTCCACCTTTGCAAGCTGGTACTGGCTAGTATTCTAGTATTTATCTTCTCCCTCACTTTCTCTCCTTCTCTTTGCCAATGTGACCAACGTGCTGACAGAGAGGGGCAAACAAGGATGCTGTGCAGGTGCCCGATGTCCATCCTTATCATATGATGTTGTTGTTAGGATGCCAGTGGCTGGTCCATATGGTGCTTAAAATTATAATGCTGCACTATAAAACCTGTGGCTTTGAGTAACAAAAAAGCTTCCTTGATGGCAATTTTTGGGCATTTTGCCAAGGCACTCCTGAAGAACTTAAAAGGTCCCCCAGGGTGCCCAGGAACCAGATTGAAAAAGGCTGGTCTAAAAGACACATTTCCTCCAATTAAATAAAAGAGTGCAGATTGCATTCTATTTTTTTTTTGTTTTTTTCTCTAGCTATATTGGCTTGGAAAAGTGACATAAAGACCCGAAAGTGACATTTTACATGTCATTTCTGGGTCATTACCAGGAAGGGAAGATCAGCAAATGGATGTTCACTGATCTCCCTCCTATCTACCCATTGGCACCCACCATGCTGGTCTCAGGTTTTTTCGATGGTCGTGGAGTCTAGAAATCCGGTGGATGAGAAGCCAAGATTGCTGGCGTGGGACCCCAGAAGAGAAGATTTAGGGACAATCTATGCAATACCATTGCAAAGAGAAGATAAGTATAACATACATGTATCAAACACAAGGCCTGTGGGCCAAATCCAGCCCACCAGGCCAAAATATGTGGCCCTCTCACTTCTCCTGCAGCTATGACACCTCCATGGTCCTGGCGCGCACCTTGTCTCAACAGTTGGCAACAAAAGGAGGAAAGAACTCCTCTGCCAGATCCTGTGCTTCTCTGTGCAGCTGTGGACAGGCTTGTCTCTGGCCCCACATGTTAGCAGTCAGCAGCTTAGAGTTGGATAGAGTCTTCCTACAGATCCTGCACCTCTCTGTGCAGCCACTGCACCCTCCCATGGTCTCAGCATTTAGCAGACTTCAGCAGCTGATAGCCCATCTCTGTTCCTCCTCCAGGCCCTGCACTTTCTGCTTCCCAGCTCTGCCCCAGCTTCTTCTTGGAAGCAGCACATGGTAAGGGGGTGCAATGTGATGTAAGGGTGGGTGGGGGACACTTGTCTCATGATGAGAGGATGAGCAGACTCTTCACATCTGATGTAAAGGTGGGGGGGGGGATCTGGATATCTAGTCTTACAGATAAAACCGGCCCTTTTGGAGCTACTATAATGCTGATACAACCCTGGTATATAATCTTTAGTATTTTAAGAAAAAGAAAAAAAAACCCCACCATGCAGGTTCTTGGTTTACTGATGGGCGCACAGAGCCCGGAAAAAATGGAGAAGGAGCATCTGAGGGGGATCAGCATTTTCCGGGGGTATAACTTACACTTACACTTTTTTACATTTTCTTCTAAATGGGGACAAAGAATCCCCTATGTGATGAATCTTTGGTGACATGTTCTCTTTACCAAGACATTACGGGTCTAAAAGACCCATGATAAGCACACAAATGTTCACAACTCTTCCTCTCCACCCATTGGCACCCACCATGCAGGTTCTGGGTTCACAGATAGGCAAATGAAGCCTGGAAAAAATGGCATCAGAGCATGTAAAAAAAAAAACCTACAATATATGCCGAACTAAGACCAGCAATGTATTGGTACGTCGCTGGACTTTGAGTGGTTATACCAGGATGATGCATGCAGATTTAGGCATCATCTTGGTATAGTTTTTTACAGCCAGTGGTCGGCTTACATGTAAAAGCGATCCTAGCAGGTAACTAGCCGCTAGACTGCTTTTACAGTCTAGCGGCTAGTTGCTTTTACCCCCCCCCCCCCACCCCACTGCCTTCCGTGGTTTTTCTCGGGATCTCCTGTCCCACCGGGCAATCTGAGAGTGCAGCCGGTGGTTCCATTATCTGACCATAGAGCTGATCAGAGACGAGAATGGCTCCAATCATCTCTATGGCCTAAGATACCGGAAGCTACGAGCATCGGGTCCGCCGGGCACGCGCGCGGGGGGGGTCCGTGACCGAGCGGGAGCGCGCGTCCGGCGGCGCGCGCTTGCTCCCCAGAGCCTCACAGGCTAGTGATGTACCCCTACGTCACTTTGCCTGTGAGGCGCTGACTGCCGCCGTATATAGTCGGACGGCAGTCGGCAAGTGGTTAAAAATAAAATATGTTTTCAGGTAAACAAAAGTCACAGAAAAGGCTTGGTCTTCAAGTGGTTAGAAGAGTGGGTGATGTGTGGCTAAGATTGAGCATAAAATGCCAGGGCAGTTCAAACACCCTCCCCCCCCCCAAATGACCCCATTTTGGAAAGTAGACACCCAAAGCTATTTGCTGAGAGGCATAGTGAGTCCATGGAATATTTTATATTTTTGCTCTAAGTTTCAGGAAAATTAAATTTTTTTTTTAAACAGAGTAGTCACTAAATGATATATTGCTCACGCATGCCATGGATATATGTGAAATGACACCCCAAAATACATTCTGCTGCTTTTCCTGAGTACAGGGATACCACATGTGTGAGACTTTTTGGGAGCCTAGCTGTGTACGGTACCCTTAAACTAATCACCAGCTTCAGGTTTTCTAATGCCGTAAATTGTCCTGATATTTCAAGAGGCATTTTCCGTATGTCCTCCCGACCCAACTCCTACCCAAAGATACCCCCAAAGAAGATGTCGTGTCTGTAGGAAACACGGATTTAGGCGTGACACCTGTTATTATTGTCCCTCCTGTCCTGGCCAACCTGGTCTCTGCATGAATGTTTCCATCGCTACCACACACTAGTGGATTATTACTATAGGGTACAGCACGGCACAGTCTAGGGCAAACTTACACAGGGTCTCCAAAGATGTTCGATGGCGATCGCATTTTGAGAGACCCTAACCTGGAACGTTTTAAAGTTACAAAAAAAGCCAAAAATAGTTGTAGTTTTATTGAGTTAATTTTCTGTTCTTACTCTGCTCTTTTACTTCTACTCTTTCTACTTTTACTGTACTTTATTGTTGCTGCTTTTCATTGTTAACCATTTTTTATTTTTCAGATACCAACATTCCATGCTATTATAATGTAATGTTTTATTTTTATTGTTAACCATTGTTTGCCTTGCAGGTACGCCCATCAGCTGCCACACTGATTTATATATTCTGACAGCAACAGCGTTTGCACTCAGCATATATGTAAATCTACGATGGCAGCACTGTAGGAGGAGATTTAACCACCGCAGTTTAAAAAAAAAGGCATACATGGCTTTCATCATGTATGCCCATCCTTAGAAGTGGGTGGATGTTGGGCGGTCTAATAATGGGTATACCACACATTTTCTGGCAGAGATTTCTTTATCCACATCGATCGATGTGGATGGAGGAATCTGTTAGGTTCTCTTTTTTCGTTCAGCCCACAGGCTGCATGTAAAAAAAAAAAACCTACAATATATGCCGAAATAAGACCAGCAATGTACTGGTACGTCACTGGACTTTGAGTGGTTATACCAGGATGATGCACGCAGATTTAGGCATCATCTTGGTATCGTTTTTTACAGCCAGTGGTCGGCTTACATGTAAAAGCGATCCTAGCAGGTAACTAGCCGCTAGACTGCTTTTACAGTCTAGCGGCTAGTTGCTTTTACAACCCCCCCCCCCCCCCCCCCACTGCCTTCCGTGGTATTTCTCGGGATCTCCTGTCCCACCGGGCATCCGGAGAGTGCAGCCAGTGGTTCCATTATCTGACCATAGAGCCGATTGGAGACGAGAATGGCTCCAATCATCTCTATGGCCTAAGATACCGGAAGCTACGAGCATCGGGTCCGCCGAGCACACGCGCGGGGGGGGGTCCGTGACCGAGCGGGAGCGCGCATCCGGCGCCGCACGCTCGCTCCTTAGAGCCTCACAGGCTAGTGACGTACCCCTATGTCACTTTACCTGTGAGGGGCTGACTGCCGCCATATAGAGTCGGACAGCAGTCGGCAAGTGCCAGGGCAGTTCAAACACCCCCCCCCCCAAAATGACCCCATTTTGGAAAGTAGACACCCAAAGCTATTTGCTGAGAGGCATGTTGAGTCCATGGAGTATTTTATATTTTGCTCTAAGTTTCGGGAAAATTACAATTTTTTTTTTAAACAGAGTAGTCACTAAATGATATATTGCTCACGCATGCCATGGGTATATGTGAAATGACACCCCAAAATACATTCTGCTGCTTTTCCTGAGTACAGGGATACCACATGTGTGAGACTTTTTGGGAGCCTAGCTGTGTACGGAACCCTTAAAACCAATCACCAGCTTCAGGTTTTCTAATGCCGTAAATTGTCCTGATATTTCAAGACAGCACAACCCCCCCCCCCCCCCCAAATGACCCCATTTTGCAAAGTAGACACCCCAAGCTATTTGCTGAGAGGCATGGTGAGTCCATGGAATATTTTATATTTTGCCACAAGTTTCGGAAAAATTATTATTATTTATTTTATTTTTTTACACAAAGTTGTCACTAAATGATATATTACTTACACATGCCATGAATATATTCGAAATGCCACCCCAAAATACATTCTGCTGCTTCTTCCAAGTATGGAGATACCACATGTGTGAGACCTTTTGGCAGTCTAGCCGCACACAGGCTACCGAAAACCAATCACCACCTTCAGGCTTTCTAAGGGCATAAATTGTTGATTTCACTCCTCACTACCTATCACAGTTTTGGAGGCCATGAAATTCCAGGATAGCACAACCCCCACTCTCCAAATTACCCCTTTTTGAAAAGTAGACACCCCAAGGTATTTGCTAAGATGCATGGGGAGTATTTTGCAGCTCTCATTTATTTTGGAAAATAAGAAAAGAAAAAAGGAAAATGCATTTTTTTCCTTTTTTTTTTTTCCATTTTCAAAACTTTGTGACAAAAAGTGAGATCTGCAAAACACTCAACATGCCTCTCAGCAAATAGCTTAGGGTGTCTACTTTCCAAAAAGGGGTCATTTGGGTGGGGGGGTGGTTGTGCTGTTTTGGCATTTCATGGCCTCCGAAACTGTGATAGGTAGTGAGGAGTGAAATCAACAATTTACGCTCCTTGGAAAGCCTGAAGGTGGTGATTGGTTTTCAGGGTCCTGTACGCGGCTAGACTGCCAAAAAATCTCACACATACTCAGGAGAAGCAGCAGAATGTATTTTGGGGTGTCATTTCACATATACCCATGGCATGTGTGAACAATATATCATTTAGGGACAACTTTGTGTAAAAAAATAAAATAATGATTTTCCCGAAACCTGTGGCAAAATATAAAATATTCCATGGACTCACATGCCTGTCAGCAAATAGCTTGGAGTGTCTACTTTGCAAAATTGGGCCATTTGGGGGAGAGTTGTGTGCTATCTTGAAATTATAGAGCCTCCGAAACTGTGATAGGCGATGACGAAGTAGAATGTGCAATTTACACCCTTAGAGAGCTTGAAGGCGGTGATTGTTTTTTGGAGTCCTGTACACAGCTAGGCTCCCTAAAAGTCTCACACATGTGGTATCTCTGTACTCAGGAGAAGCAGCAGAATGTATTTTGGGGTGTAATTACACATATACCCATGGCATGTGTGAGCAATATGTCATTTCAATGACAACTTTGCGGTACCCCGCTGAAGAAGTCACACCCACTGACGCAACGCGTACGGGGGAGGAGCTGTGACATCACCCGCGACGCTCCGAAGGGATCTCACATCGAGCGCATAGCCGGCTGTGTATCTCTGCTAATAGCTGTTCGTTATGCACTTGGAAAGTGCTATGTTTGTAAGTACAATACCTTTTAATATGCATTAAACTTTTTGACCAAACGGAGAGCACTAGATGTCTTTTGTTCCTTCCTCTCCATGGTGGAATACAATACTGTATGAACGGTCTGAGATTGGAGGCATTGCTGTGGAGATTGGGAGCCCATTCGGTGTTTGGCAATACACTGCGCAATGACCCTAGAGGTCTGGTAATTGAGGTGAGAGGCTAGCACATATTCTGGTGATGGAGTCACATATGAAGAGGTGCAATATTTTCATCCTTTACAGCATTGGTCTCCCTTAATCCTCAAGCTTGGCTTTGTGACATCTAAAGACTCTTCCTTATATTTATGTATACACAGTATCTGTGATTGGATTGTTTTCAAGGACTCTTTCACATCCTTACCTTTGAGTGTACATTTATATTTATATTTGATTTTTATTTTATTGTAGCGCTGCACCCTCTTTTGTATTTTATGTTCAACTGGGATTTGATAGATTTGACCTGTACTGGTGTTCAGCAGCTTTTACTCCATTTTATTGATTGTAGCACTGAATGCGTTTTCTATTACATTTTGTGTAAAAACAAACATTTTTTTTTTTGTCATTTTTCAAACACCTGTGACAAAAAAATAAAATATTCAATGGGCTTAACGGACCTCTCAGGACATTCCTTAGGATGTCTACTTTCCAAAAAGGGGTAATTCGGGGGGGTTTTGTACTGCCCTGCCATTTTAGCACTTCAAGAAATGAGATAGGCAGTCAGAAAGTAAAAGCTGCATAGATTCCAGTATAAACACCATTGTTTGTAGACGCTATAACTTTTGCGCAAACCAATAAAAATACGCTTATTGAGATTTCTTTTTGTCAAAGACATGTAGCTAAATACATGTTGGCCTAAATATATCACAAAAATTTAGTTTATTGGATATTTTTTATAAGAAAAATTAGAAAATGTCATTTTTTCTCAATATTTTCGCTTTTTTTTTATTAATATCGCAAAAAATAAAAAGCGCAGAGGTGATCAAATACCAACAAAAGAAAGCTCTATTTGTGAAAAAAAAAGGACGTAAATTTCGTTTGGGTACAGCAATGCATGACCGTGCAATTGTCAGTTAAAGTCACACAGTGCCAATTTGAAAAAAGTGGCCTGGTCATTAAGGGGCAAATCTTTCCGGTCCAGAAGTGGTTAAACTAAATTTAAAGTGGTTGTAAACTCCCCATTTCAACTTTAGCTCATTCTAATCTGCCTAACCAAAGCTATAGATCGGTGCCTATAAAACATTACTTACTTGTATAATCTTCCTGCAATTCATCCAGAAAACATTTATGACGTCATCGGCGCATGCTCAGTTTGTCTTTCAATTCATGGCACAATATGTGTGCCGTTTCCATAACAACAGCATGACTGGTCTCAGTTAGTCCGAAAACGGCACAGCTAGGAAGATACTGTGCCTTTCTCCTCAGCTTCCTGGTTCTCCCCTTGTGACTGTGAAACGTCACACAGGGGGAGTGAACCAGGGAAGCATCAGCTTTAGCAATACAGAGTGCCATACTGCGGGGCTCGGTTGCCGTAGTAACGGTGGTCGAGAAAGAGGCTTGGAAAGCACCAGATCGCAGAAACGTCCGCAGGGGGAGCCGACAGCTAAGACAGCTAAGATGGCGCAGCCGAGTCCAGGAAGAAGCTAAAAGTAAACTTCAACAAAAAGGTATTTTCTAAACTTTTTAATATAACTATTTAATGTGCAATTCAGGGGCGTAACTACAGGGGTTGCAGGGGTTGCAATCGCTACCGGGCCCCATGCTCCAGGGGGCCCGGTAGCAAACCAGTGGGTGAACTTCCAGGATCGCAAAGGTCACACTTGCGACCGGACCCTGGCATTGCACCACTGTGGGGAGGCCCCAAGATTGCAGGAAGGGGGCCCACAAGATTGCAGGAAGGGGGCCCACTGCAGAACCTGTGAAAGAATCCTGCTGCGGGACCGTAATAAAAGGCCATGCAACGAGTGTAAAGAGCCCCAGGATTAGTGGGAAGAGCCCTGGGCTTGAAGGTAAGGGCCCCGGCCAGGGGTCTGGGGGGCCCTTCATGGTTTCTTGCATCAGGGCCCTGAAGGTTCTAGTTACGCCTCTGGTGCAATTCATTAACATTGTTTGTTCTATACATACATTAGAAAACAAATGATTATTAAAGCTGAGTTTACTTCCTCTTTAAGTGTCACTTCAACATCTTACAAAAAAAGGAGTGTGATTGGCCGGCTATAAGGGGTGGAGGAGGCCGGATGTTTTTTTTTGTGATGTTAAATAATATATATATTTTTTAAATAATCCATACACATCCACTACCTAATGTCTCTGTAATTTATTTTCAATGAGGTCATTTCTTATTGTGTTTTCTGCCTTGCATCCGTAACATCCTCCATGAGCTCCGACACCTCTCCTTTTCTCTCTCACATCTGTTTGTTTGGAATGAGCAGTGCACATTACTGGCAGTCATGTACAGTGCTCTGTGTACACTGTAAGTCTCATATTGCACAGGCAATGCACTTGCTTACTGTGAGGACCATGGAGAAGGAACATAGCCACCCTCTAACAGGAAGTGACATCACAGGGAAAACAAAGGAATTTGGAGAATAGGAGGCTGAGACCAACAGAAGAGACTTTTTTAAGTTAAAGTGATTATAAACGATCACCTAGTAAGACAACCCATTCAGTTGAAAATAAAAAAGAAAGGCAAAACATTTTTGTGTAGATAATGTTTTTTTTATAAGTGATCACATTCTCTCTGTTCTCAGCTTCATATGAGCTGGGGCAGGAGAAACAACAGCACACTGAGCTTCCCAGTGAATTGTTATGTAGACGGGGATGTGTCAGGACAAGTCTGATCATTGGAGAAGATTACACTGAGTTCTCAGCACAGCTAAGGGAACTGGCCACGCTGTGCTTTTCTGCTTAGTGTGGACAGTTTATAATAGCAAAACAGAGTGACTGGCAGGAACATCAGGAATTTCACATAAAGGAAGCAATAGAAAGAGAACAGGAGACTTTCTCATACAAGTACATGGTACAGCAGCCACATATCAGGAATATGAAGTGTTGGGGTAACAAACGCTTTAAGAACACATACCTGAACAGAATCTTTATTTTTTTTAACCAGAGTTTAGTGTCTAAAAAAAGGGGGGGTCACCAGCGCCAACAGACCACCTCTGTGGGTATAACCTACTAAAAAAGTGCTAAATGATGTAATATAATATAAAGCAGCTGCTGAACCCCCTCCTGCCATGGAGATAACATAAAGAGAAAAACAGGGGGTAAAAAAACCCTCCCAGTTCAGCGCTTGCGAGTACCAGTACCATTAAGTACTAAAAATATTAGTAGAATGTGGATAAGGATTAAGTGAGTGGTGGGAAGGATTTGCATATAATCATTCTTAGAAAATCAATAAAAACCAATAAAATGTGCTGCATACATTCAGTGCAAACTAAACATAGGCTGCACGTGATATGAATCAGAAGGGTGCTTAAGCCTAGCGCTTTATGTGTGCCACATCCCTAATGATAATAGGCAAAAAGTGGGGTTCCCCTTAATTGGGACTTTACAGGCACATAAATTATATGAAAAGAAGTTAATTAGAAAAATAATAATTTTATTATAAACATGTATGATAATGGTTTAAAAACAATGCAGGCAAAAAGAAGAGACAGGTAAATCAACCACAGCAGTCTGAACTGAAACCCGACATGTTTCGAAGCCAGGGGAATTTGCTTCTTCTTCAGGGGATGGTTCAAACGGTACTCTAGTAAATAGATGAATTGATATATAAAAAACCATGAATTTTAAAGGTTTTTTAAACATTGCAACGTAACTCTAGAGGTTTGCATGATAAGTATAATAACATTGGCGAGTACTTACAGGGTTGAAAAATAACTGTACTCAGATAGCCTGCACAAATTAAAAGCATCTGGTGGGTGCGAGTGTCCTTGCGACAGAATGCAATAAAGGAAATGGTAAATGGATATCCTGGTCAATAGACCATGGCTGTTGAGGTCAGGTGTGTAACCCACAATCACTGGACGTCTGAAGTCCTCAAATTGAAGAAGCCAGGGACAGCCTTTTAGCATAGAAGGATACCAGGGGTATAGGTAGCACCGATCTGAAAAGTAGACAGATCAGGGCTACATTGGTTGATATATATAATTAATAAACGAAGGCAAAAATATATTAATTAATGGCACTTTAACAAACAATGTGCCCTAAGTGGCCCAACATTAGAAGGGCATATAAGGTCGATAAACAATGTAGCGACTAGGTATAAAGCCAAAAGGACGTTTAAGAATACTGCATGAAAAACGGGTCTATTGAAAAAGGAAGATCAATACCTGGATGGTAAATGGTGGTAAGGTGAACGGCGTCCTCTCTGCACCACAGCCAGCAAACAAATGCGTTGGCTGTGTGTTGCGAGAGGTACACTATAAGAGTGCTGGCCGATTAGTGAAAGACGTTTGTCAGCTGGCTTCAAAGGGGAAGGGCTTCCCGGAACGCTGGTGCCGGACCCGCCCACAAACAACGTGCGTCACACATGACACAATGTGGGCGGGAGCGGCATCTGCGCTCCACCGACACGGGGATCAGGGCCGGAAGTGTGAATACACTGCGGCTAATAATTGGTCCAGGCTGAACCACAGGGGGACAGAAGATGGAAGAGGAGGACCAAACTACCACGCACGTAGCGCGGTGTATATCTCCCCGTGCCGGGACGCCCAGTGAAGGAGGGACACAACCCGGAACCAAAACAAGATGCTGAAAAAGGTTTACAATAACAAAATATTACCGGATTGGTTATAATGCCGGAAAATGTGCTATGATTGAAACAATCAAGGGTATAAATAATAGTTATAATTATTGCATATACTTGTCAGCAAGGAGACAACCCACAGATGTAAACAATTACAGACACAGGAGAACAAAAAATGATAGGGTCATCAGCGACAGAAAGAATGTACGTATAACATATGTCAATAATAAAGGAACAATATAAGATAATGAAACAATCATCAAAAAGTATATATATGTATTTTTTACACATGACCATATCAAACATATAATCTTTATACTTTAAAGGATTACATGTTATACAATATATAATATATAGTTGGAAGCAGGGCAATAGAACCATATAGACAACGATATACAATATAATAGTATGTAGAGCCCCATTGTGCTAAGGGTGAATAGACTGATGGCAGTCTGGCTGGGAGGGAGAATTAAATCTCCATTCCTCCAGAGTTAAAACCCTCAAGGAAGGGCTTAAACGATAGGGATCCATTAAGCCCTGGGGGCTCAGTGGCCCTGAGCGAATAGATCCACCTTAATTCAAGTTGGAGGAGGGACTTATTCCAGTCCCCTCCTCTAGGGGCAGGATGGACTCGATCAAGGATCAAGAACTTCACCTTAGGCATTTTGCCGGCGTGTGTTGTGGCCACATGCCTGCCCAGAGGTAATTCAGGGTCTGCTTTCCTCATGCTTAAAAGATGGCGATAGGCGCGTTGCCAGAATTCCTGTTTGGTCTTGCCAATGTAAAAACACTGGCAAGAACAAAGTAGGAGATAAACCACGCCCATCGTGCGGCAATTGGCAAAATGCCTAGGTCGGTGGACAGTTCCATTGGGCAATATAGGGGATCTTTGTGTGAACATGTAGCCACAATATTTGCAATTGTCACACATATATGTCCCTCTGTATTTGCAACAGGTGGACATATCGGTGTCGCGAAACTCACTGCGAACAACTTTGTCTCTCAATGCTGGAGCCCTTTTGTAGGTGAAATCGGGTGAATCTGACACGTATTGGCCCAATATAGGATCTGAGGTCAATAGGTGCCAGTGTTTGGATACAATGCGCCTAACTTTTTGATGTTGTTGGTTGTAAGGAGTTATAATCCTTATTGTGTCCTCCTTTCTAAGACTAACTGGTGTTTTTGGAGCTAATAGTTCATGTCTATCACTATTGTAAGGCTCGTTGATACGCTTGTTTTAGCGATTTCTTAGAATAACCCCTACGTAGCAGACGTTTTTGGAGTGCGTCAGCAGCCGCTTGAAACAGTTTGAGGTCTGAACAGTTTCGTCTGAGCCTCAAATACTGACTGGTGGGAATAGATCTAAGTAGAGGGGTAGGGTGGAAACTTGATATGAATCAGTGGATAAATACCCAAAAAAACATCAAATTAAGATTAGAAAGAAATACATAAAAGGAATAGGAAATATTGCATTGACTATAATGACCCACATATATATATATATATATAGCAAATTTTCAAGCACGTCTATTGTGCAAGAGTGCAAAAAAGGTTATTCACAGGCTGTAGTAAGTCCGCATACAAATAGACAATGTCATGCAGGATTGGTGATCAAAAAACACAAATAGCTCCCAGGAGAAAGAAGGTTGAATGTAGAGGATGAAGATCGGGGTCACCACTATGTGCTCGGGGGATGTGTCAGGAAAACTCACCAGATGTGATGGATCCCCTCTTGCCTTACGGTAAAGGGGATCATTCAGGCTTAAGGTGGTCTCCCCCACCAGGGAGCTGGTCAATACCTCCTGTGATCCTCTCCTGACTCCTCTCCCTTCTCCTTCCTCCTTGTCTCCCAGAGGACTCAGGCGTGTGTGGATATGTGAGAAAGAAGGTACAGATGCCTCATAGTGTAGTCCGGATTTAGAAATCTTTATTGATTAAAAAAGTCAATAAAACACATAACTTTCCATGCAACACACAGTTTACTCCCATGCAACATTTAGAGCCCATTCACACTAGCACGACTTGTGAGGCGACTTGTGTAGCCCCAGGTCGCTTGATATAACAAAAGCAATGTTAATCAATCAGTGCCGTCTTAATTGGCACTACTGAAGTCGCTCCGACTTCAGAAAAGGGTCCTGTACTACTTTGAGGCGACCTGTGATCCGACTGTCCCATATACTTCAATGGGAGTCGCCTCCTTATCTTAATTGAAGCGACTTGTTATCAGACTTTCCAGGAAGAAGAAAGAGATTAGCCAGGCATTCCCCACATTGCAGCCATGCCTATATGGTATATATATATATATATATGTAATGGTATAAATATTCCATTATCTCTGCTTGCTCTGTGTGAGTGGCACTGGTGGACACAGATAAGTGGCACTGGTGGACACTGATTCATGGCACTGATAGACACTGATTCGTGGCACTGGTGGACACTGATATGTGGCACTGGTGGACACTGATTTGTGGCACTGATACGTGGCACTGGTGGACACTGATTGGTGGCACTGATACGTTGCACTGGTGGACACTGATTGGTGGCACTGATACGTGGCACTGATACGTGGCACTGGTGGACACTGATTCGTGGCTCCGATACGTGGCACTGGTGGACACTGATACGTGGCACTGGTGGACACTGATACGTGGCACTGATACGTGGCACTGGTGGACACTGATTAGTGGCACTGATACGTGGCACTGGTGGACACTGATTCGTGGCACTGGTGGACACTGATTCGTGGCACTGATGGACACTGATACGTGGCACTGGTGGACACTGATAGGTGGCACTGATATGTTGGCACTGGTGGACACTGATTCGTGGCACTGGTGGACACTGATACGTGGCACTGATATGTGGCACTGGTGGACACTGATACGTGGCACTGATTTGTGGCACTGGTGGATACTGATATGTGGCACTGATACGTTGCACTGGTGGACACTGATTCGTGGCACTGGTGGACACTGATTCGTGGCACTGATACGTGGCACTGGTGGACACTGATACGTGGCACTGATATGTGGCACTGGTGGACACTGATTTGTGGCACTGATACATGGCACTGGTGGACACTGATTCATGGCACTGACATGTGGCACTGGTGGACACTGATTCGTGGCACTGGTGGGCAGTGGCACTGGTGGACACATACGTGACACTGGTGGGCAGTGCCACTGGTGGACAGTGATACGTGGCACTGGTGGACACATACATGGCACTGGTGGGCAATGAGGAAATTAGTAAAAAAAAACAGAAAAGGGGAATCAGGTTACAACACATCATATTCTGATTGGCCAAACACAAAGTCTTCTGTCATATAAGTCGCGGTAAAAAGTCGCTCCGACATGGGGCGACTTATGGTCGCGGCAGTGTGAACCCCGGCCACGGACCTGTGACGGTCCACAGCCTGTTGATGACCGGCTGCACAGCAGGAGATAAGCGGTGACTGCGTTAGACCCGTGCAGACTGCGGTCGCCGCTCATCTCCTGCTGTGTGGCCATGCCTGCATATCCTCTCCCAGCACCTCCGCCCACCTGGCTAATGATGTCATCCAATCAGCAGGGTAGGGGGCGAGAGGAGGTGCAGATCAGAATGGAGAGTTTCACATGTGCTCTTCACATGTCTTTCCTTCCTCCTCTACTCCGTGTGCCTTCTTTTTATTTGTCTCCCTCCCTCCTCACTACTTCCACCACTCTATAGCCTTACTGTGCTCTTCACATCTTTCCTTCCTCCTCTACTTCTTGTTCCTTCCTTTTCCTTCACTTCTTCTCCACTACTACCGTTCACTGTCCTACTGTGCTTTGCGTGTGTGCATGCCTTTCCATCCTCCTCTACTCCTTGTTCCTTCTTTCTGCTTGGCTCCTTCTCCACTCTTTGGCCTACTGTGCTCCTCACATGTCTTTCCTTCCTTCTCTACTTCTTGTTTCTTCATTTTCCTTTGCTCCCTCTACACAACTCCCACAATTCTGTCTTTCCTTCCTCCTCTACTCCTTCTTCCTTCTGTTTCTTTTGCTGCCTCTCTGCTACTCCCACAACTCTATGGATTACTGTACTCTTTACGTCTTTCCCCCTCTACTCTATGGTTCTTCTTTCTGTAATTGCTACTCCCACCACTCTATGACCTACTATACTCTCCACATCTTTCCTAATTCTTCTACTCCTAGTCCCTTCTGTCTCCTTGTTCCTTATTTCTTTTTGGCTCCCTCTCCACTACTCCCACAAATTTGTCTTTCCTTCCTCCTCTATGCCACCTTCTTTCTTTTCTCTTTGCAGCTTCTCTGATACTTGCACCAATCGATGGCATACTGCTCTTTCCGCATGTCTTTCCTTCCTCCTCTGCTCATTATTTCTTCTGTCTCCTTGGCTCTTTTTGCCTTTTTTATCTGCTTTAAACACTTGAACCGGCACTAGCGTACCGCAACCTCATGCATCACACAAGGTTGTGGGGTGCCCCCATTTAGTTAAATGGCTCATGTGACAGCCCGATGAACATCACAGTAGGAATAATTGTTTCCATGTGGCAAATTTACCCCCCCCCCCCGCCTTTGCAGCATAAGGTAAGAAGAGTTGGGGTGGCGGTAGACGCACATCTTTCCCATTTCCCCTCCCCAACAAACACAAGTGTAAATGAGGCCTAAGGATGGGCTCAGCAGTCGCTCTGACTCACCTTCCATTTGCTCTCCTTCTCTCATATAGGCATTATGGAGACAGGAAGTGACAAACAAAAATCTGAAAATGATTCCCCATGCTGTCTAAAACTAAAAACCATAACTAAAGCTGCACCAGACATGGATCCTCAAATAATATAAACCCACTTTATGTGTACCAAATTCCTTATCAAAAGTAGATAAAAGTAAAAAGTAGCAGTGACATCATCACCGTTCTGTACATAACCTGTGCAGAGAGCAGAGCTGTGGGAGGGGCTGTCTGCAGAAAACTGCAGGAGGGGGCGGAGACAGGACCAGTCACCCTGCAGAAGGAGAGAGAGCAGCAGTGAGTGGTCTTTATTACAGGAAGTCTCACACTGGAAGAAATACACAAAGTACACCGAGATACAAGGAAGAATACACATGGCTCTTGTCATTAGACAATATTTGCTGATCCGGGAGTTCAGCTTTAATTGGGGTTGGCTTTAGTCCTGTCTTTCACTTCTGTTTTCTAACCTATTGTGACTTTCAGAAAAATAGAATTGAGCTTTTTTATCTGCCAGTTAGCAATACAAATGTCTTATGTGTTTGTAGAGAGCAAAGCGCTGCTGCATGAAGGAGACATCGCTGTGGATCTCGGACGCAATGCTTTAAATTGTGACGACAACTCCTGCACATGGAGAAAAGACAGCACTGGATTAGTGAACATGCCCGACACCCTCTCCTCCGCCTTCAGTGAGTATTCTGACTCCTCCCGTGATGAAACATCAATCTGCAGTACTATGGCCCCGGGGGCCATTTCCCAGCAGGACACTATGAGCATGAAGGCTTTGTCTACTCTCTTTGCCTGTGTGCGGCTCCTGTACAAGACAGTATTTCAGGCGTCTAGAATAGAAGGGGCAACACCTGGATGAAACGTCTATTTTCCTTTATTTATTTATTTTATTTTTTTTGTAAGTTCTTATGGTTATTGTACGATAACTGTGTGCAGGAAAGGGGTTTAGCTTCTACAGCGGATGGTCACAAGACTCTCTGCAGCTCAAAAGGTACACAGTCATCCTCTCTTTCTCTTTAGGGTGCAGTTTAGCCAGTTGTACTGCCTAATTCAGTGGCAGCTTTGGCTTAGCAATGGTATAATGCTAACCCATAGTGCATAGTTGATGTAACTGATACAATAATAAAGCATGTGTATAGCGCCATCATCTGCCATGCCAAACTACAGTGACAGATATTACAAGGGAGGATGGGGCGTGTAATACAAGAGCAGGGCTCTCAGATTCCTGCTGTATTGAATTGTATTGTAAACGTACTGTCTGTGCAGATGTTGTAAAGTGCTGCACAGAGCCCTCTTGTATTAAATTGTATTGTTGCTGTATTGTCTCCCTTTATATTGTAAAGCGCTGTGTAAACTGTTGACGCTATATAAATCCTGTATAATAATAATACAGAACATGTTCCATAGACTAGAAGATAGAGCTGTTTAGAAAAAAAAAAAAAAAAGCAATAAGTGGAAAATAGCTGACAAAAAGGGTGGTATACTGAATGAAGGTGGTCACAAGACTCTCTGAAGCTCAAACGACATTATTATTATTATTATTCAGAATTGATATAGTGCTAACTATAGTGACAATACAGCAACAATACAAGAGGGTTAGGAGGGCCCTGCTCCTGGGAGCTTAAAATCTAATAGACATGCACTCATCTTTTCCTTCTCTTCAGGGTCTTGTACTCTGCAGTTCAGTCAGTTGCACTGCTTAGTTCAGTGGCAGCTTTGGCTTAGCAATAACATACGGTCTGCCCTAGTGCATAATTGATTTATTTAAGTATAATACAATACAGAAAATAGTCCATAGACTAGTACCTAGAGCTGTTTTGCAAAATAAAGCAATAACAAGTGCAACATAACTGCGACAAAGGGTGGTATACAGAGCAGCATGCTGTATTTTCAGTTCATACTTTTGTTTATTCTTGCATTGTTTACAGTCAAATACAATTTTTTTACACTAGTTTCACATTTTTAAATGCGTGTCGTTTTATCTTTTGATAGTGCATTGATTAAGTAGATAATTGTTGATCAGCCACTAGAGGGAGCAAACTCTCCATTTGCATTCACCCACTTCAGCTTTCCTCCCATTACCGTTGGGATGGTATGAATATGGCTGAATCCGTGTATATAAAGCGGGTGTGGGAAAACGCAATTCCAATATTATTTCACAAGATGCGCCTAATAAAGATGTCTTCTGGTTCCACAGGTTCCTCCAATATCGCAGTATTCCTCAGCGCCATGCAAGAATTTGCGACTCTCACCTGCGTTCGCTTCATCCTACGTACCACGGAATCAGACTATGTACTATGGATGGGTATGTGAAAAATTCTTCTCCAGCCTCCCTTTCCTTTTTTTCCAATTTGATGTGAATGTGGAGCCAGTACTCGTTTTTGCAGCGGCGCGAGCTAACCGTGACGGGGGCGGCTAACATTTTTTCATTTTTTTTCCTATTTATTTTATTTTTATTTTTTACTTTATTACAGGTTTTTTAAAAAAAAATAAAATCTCATCACTTTTATTGCTGTTACACTCACAAGCAATGTAAACATCCCTTGTGACACCAATATGCAGTGACAGGTACTCTTTATGGAGGGGTCGAGGGTCTAAAAGACCCTCGACCCCTCCACTACACTTTCATGTATGCAAAACGCCAAAAACGGCATTTTTGCATACAGCCGTTTTTTTAAATCTGCCGCCCTTTGCAGCAGACGTCATGGACGCCGCCTCCGGATTACGTCATCGGAGACCCGATCTAAGCCGCTTCCAGCTTAGATCGGGACTCCATCCAGCCGGCGGACGCGCCAGCTGGGTGCTCGGGTCTCCCGGTGGGACGGGAGGCCCGGGCAAAGTCACGGAAGGCGGCGAGAGGGGGGGGGGGTGCTCACCCGGGTAATGATTGAGCGGGTCCCGAGCCGCATCGGTCGTTACCGATGGAAAGCCGACCGTTGGCTGTAAACCACGGTAACGGGATGGTGCCTCTAGCTAGAGGCATCATCCCGGTATAATACCGCAAATCTGCTGACGTACCCCTACGTCACTTTGCGGTAAGTGGTTAAAACCCTTATTTTTTAAAGAAAATTACTTAGAGCCCCCAAGCATTTTCTGAAAGCCAATGCCCTAGAGAATAAAATGGTAGCTGTTGCAATTTTTAGTTAGTTACTAGGGATGCACCTATACTAGTATCGCTGCCTATACCAAGCATTTTGGCAAGTATTGGTACTCACCTAGATTCTCAAAAAGCTCAGGTCCATAAAGACATGGATGAGAGAGTTTGGGATGGGGGAACTTGACTGGCCTGCACAGAGTCCTGACCTTAACTCCATTGAACACCTTTGGGATGAATTAGTGCGGAGACTGTGAGCCAAGCCTTCTCTTCAACATCAGTGCCTGACCTCACAAATGCGCTTCTGGAAGAATGGTCAAACATTCCCATAGACACACTCCTAAACCTTGTGGGCAGTCTTCCCAGAAGAGTTGAAGCTGTTATAGCTGCTAAGGGTGGGCTAACTCCATATTGAACCCTACGGACTAAGACTGGGATGCCATTGAAGTTCATGTGGGTGTAAAGGCAGGCGTCCCAATACTTTTGGTAATATAGCGTATATAGATTATTTTGCATGTGGCCACATATGTACTGTGAGTTCTGACATTTTCTAAATTGCCCACTAGATGGCGATTTAATACCCATTTATACACACACACAGGAGCAGTGGGGGAAATCCCGTATGATTTGCACCAATTTTTTTTATTGATGCAAATCGCATAGCAAAGTATTGGTACTTGGTATCGGCGAGTACTTGACCGAAAGTATTGGTACTCGTACTCACCAATAAAAAAAACGGTATCGGTGCAACCCTAATAGTTACTATAGTTGCAAATAGTTTTACATTTTCTTGAAAAAAATCACTTAAATGCATTTCAGTGTACTCAAACACAACATAATACCCATTTTTTCGTAAAATATAAAATGTGATGTTGCGCCAAGTAAATATATCCCAAACACAGCAAGATTTCACATTGCTAGTGAATTGCTGCCAAACTACGGCACTTAAAATTGTCCATAGCTGATGATTTACAATGATTCTAAAGTTTTGTCTTTTTTTTTCTTTATTATTAAAAAATAAAAAAAAATACTTACCTGCTCTGTGTAATGGTTTTGCACAGAGCAGCCCCTCTTCTTCTTGGGTCCCCTGCTGGCGGTCCTGGCTCTTCCTTCCTCTAGCTATGGAGGCACTTGAGCAGGCTCGCTACCGAGTCGCACTGCTGTGAAAGGACATTGCAAAGTGCCAAGTGGCCCCCCGCGCTCTCCTTTTTGGCTCAGAAGTAAGAGCCAATGGTTCCCGCTGCCTTTATGAATCAATGAGGGAAGAGAGACACGGTAGAGCTGATGCTCTTGTGCACATCGCTGGATCAAGAATGGGCTCAGGTAAATATAAGGGGGGCTGAGGGGGAGCTGCACTCCCAGTATATACTCCCTGCATAAGTAAAATGCATTAAAGTAGAACTATAGGCAAAACTGTGGGGTTTTTTTTTTCCATTTTGGATAGAGCAAGGGAGGGTTATATTTTATTTTATTTCGACATCTGTGTCCCATTGCAGAGATTTCCCTTCACTTCCTGTCCGATAGCCAAACAGGAAGTGAGAGGAAATCCCTGTAAATTAAGGGAATTCCTTGGGGACCCCCAGGCCACCTAAACTAATGTCCCCATTCAAAGATTTTACCTTTATTTCTTTTCTGAGGACAACCCAAAATTTTGGATTTTATTTCACTTTCAATGATAATGGTAAACAGGACAAATAGAGAGGCTGAATCTTCCAAACAGGGGCACAGACTGCAATATAAACTGACAGGTGTTCTAATCCCTCTTCACGCTATCCAAAACTAAAAAAAATGTTTTGCCTTTAGTTCTACTTTAAGGTAAAAAAAAACCTCCAAAGAACCACTTTGAAAACCAGGAGTTTGTTTTGTTTTCTTAATTTTTCTTTATTTTATATAAATTTGTTTTACACTTTTTTTTTTTTTTTCATTTAACTTTATTGCTATCACCAGGAGTGAAGAAGCACCTTGCGATAGCTTTGGGCAGTCACAGGTACTTTTTATGGAGACATCAGGGGCCTATTAGACCCCTGATGTCTCCGCTGCCTTTTAAAACATCTGATTAAGCACAGATTGTGTTTGTTCAGATGCTTCCTTGGCTGTACCGGCCAGACCAAGGCAGTTTCGAAAACCGGAAGTGACAAAATCTTTGTCACTTCCCGCTTCATTGTCACAGAGGAAATGGGGGAATCATGGCTGCAGCAGCCTTGATATACACTGTTCCCTACACTTTAATGTGATTGGTTACTGAATGCAGCTCTTGGCACATCACCCTTTGCGATGACATAATAAAATGGTTATCTTTCGTTCCCTACAGATGTTGCTCCTATGTTGGTAAGCAAGGAGGAAGTCGAGCTGCTTTATGGTACACGGCTCTATCCAGTACGAGCTGAACCACGCTCTGGGATTCTTCCATGAGCACTACATCAATATCATATACAGCAACATCATACCAGGTATCCGACTGGGTGAGATCATTAGACTAAGGGGTGTATCATTACAGTTTCATAGCTGTTCATCCATAGAAACTGCATGTAAATTTGTTCTGTGATAATTAGTTAAATTCAATGTTTTCAGGCTACAATGTATTCTCTGCAAATCATTTGGGTTAATGGGCAAAATACTACATGGTAGCCAGAAGATGGCGCTGAGTAACATAAGAAATAAATATGCCCATCAGTGCCACCCAGTGGCCATAATGCAGTATTCTCCTCATCTATAGATTCAGTCTACAGAGAATATAGCCTAAGAACATTAAATGTTGCAAAAAAAGATTAACACGCAGTTTTGATGGAGAATAAACTATGCAATTTTTTTTTTTATAAATCGGAGTATATTATATAAATGTAATTAGGGCTGGTTCACACCTGATTTGCACAGGAACGCAGAACGCAGACTCAATGCAGTACAATTTTCAGCCCTTTCATTTGAATGGGCTGATATCGCACTCAATCACACTACTTTTCAAAAATGCACTACACCAAATTGCATGGTAGTGAGTGATCTGCTGCAGCAAATGCAATTTGTGTTTGGGGTTTCATTAGGAATATATTGGCACCCACAGCGATGCATTTTGAAGGTGGTGTGGGAAATGCTCATTGAACGTGGATTTCCAGCACTGCGTTCTGGTGTGAACAAGCCCTTAGAACATATTTTGGATCATAAAATACACATCTCCGTTTCATATCTCTAGTGTATGAAAAGTAATGTTTTTGGCTACTATGAGCAGCATAAGTCGTACTTTTTAGGTCACTTTCATAAATGAGGGTCATTTAAAGAGTATCTTCCGTCAATTTAAAAAAAAAATGAGGTCAAATACTGTGACTGCTGACTTTTAATAAAGAGATACCTGTCCAGGGATCCAGCGCTGTTCTCACCTGGGCCCGCTCTTCACCAGTCTTTAGGTTCCCGATACCGCCATGTTTACTGTGGGAAGCCAGCTGTGACTTCCTGCAGCTTCAAAGTTAGATCCTCACTGCACATGCGCACTGTGCGACTGGTCCCACAGCCTCTTGGAACCTGTGAGGTGTGGAAGTGGGTGCAGGTACCTGCCAGAAATAGGTACTCACTCCCTAGAAAAAAAAACAAAAGTGCCCAAGGAGAAAGGGATCAGTGGAACTTCTTGGTGAAATCCTGCTTTAAAGTGGAACTCCAGCCTACAATTTTTAGGCCACGCTGGGCGGCAAAAATGCCACTTTCAAGGGCAGTTGACTTTTTTCTGCCTCTAAATGCCAAACTATGTCAGCCTATGTGTCCATGCAGAAATAGGTGTTTATATTTATATATAGAAAAAAAAAAAAATTTGTGCGTTCAGAAGAGGTACATTTGAGCATTAAAAACAGCAAATGCACATTTACGTTAGACGCATACGTACATTAATGCATGTGCATTCACAAGAGGAGTGTTTCAGCAGAAAAAAATGCTTAACGCTCCCAAACATGCCTAAGCACTAGGTGCGTTCTTTCAAAAATTAATATTCGGGCCAATTGAATAAATAAACACCCGAACGCCGGACACACTTAAAGGCTTCTAATCACATTTGCAAAATATGGTTTTAGGTGCATTTACTACGCTGCTTTGCTCTTGCCAGGAGAAAAAGCATTCAAAGAGCTGGACAGGGGGGCGTGTCCAAGATGGCCACTGCAGCGGACGTGTTTTACTGAAGCCTCGTACACACACAATGAATTTCCGCCGACCGGTCGTCCGTCTTTTGTCCAGAGTGGTGTCTGTTGGTTGGAATGTGCTCTAGACTGCACACGAATTTTCCCGCATGACAGAATTCTACTTCAGAAGTGATGTCATGTGTTGGATTGCTTTGTATGTGTTCTTTCATCTCTGAGCATGCCTAGTCTTTCTCATAAGATTTTTCCCCATTGAAATCTGTAGTGACTGCATGAAAATCGGACGTGTTTTGACGGAGGACAAAAAATGTATAGCCTGCACACCAGGATTTTTTTGGCCGAAAAGTCGGAGTCGGTTGTCGAGAGCACCATACTAACAAGCCGAAAATCGGCAGATCGTTCGTCGGACGAAATTTCCCGGCCGAATTTCCACTCGTGTGTACGGGGCTTGAGGCTCCAAACCTAGCTGCTGTTTTCACCCTGTTTTCTCTGCAGAACTGGGGCTGATTACCCACCTTTCACACCGCCCAGTTCTACATGCCGTCCAGATTGAAGAGTAGGGACTCTTCCTCCTTCCGCGCCCCTGCTAAATCGCATTCAAGCTCTACTGCGGCCGGCGGGGTGGGATGCTCTCCCGCCACTCTCCTAAATATGGCGACCCAAACAGAGGACACTGAACCGGCTCTGGTGGAGCAAGCCAACTTCACTGTTCACATGCAGGCTACCGCTGGCGGCCAGGCGGCCCTCACCGGAAAGATCGACCGTGCAGATGGATGTCGGCCTGATCCGGAGAGATATAGACACCTTCCGCTCCAGGCTGAAAGAGGCCGAGAGGCGGGTGGGGGATGCGGAGGATATTCTCAATGCCCACGACGGAACCCTCCGCACGCTCACCACCAGGGTGAAGGCCCTGCAGTCCAGGGCTGAGGATGCTGAAAACCACAATAGGAGGAACAACCTGCGCATCGTAGGTCTCCCGGAGGGGGCAGAGGGCGCAGACCCGATTCTCTTCACCGAACGGCTCCTGCGCACACACAGGCCCAATTCTCCCCCTTCTTTGTGGTGGAGCGGGCGCACAGGATGCCGGCGACCCGAGGCCCCCCCCCCCCTGCACTCTCATCCTGCGTCTTCTTAATTTCCGTGACCTGGTGCTTCGTGAAGCCCGGAAGATGGACTCCCTCCGCTATGAAGCAGCGAAATTGATGATATTCCCGGATTACTCCATTGACACCCAGTGCCTGAGAAGGTCTTTTGACCAGGTCAAGCTGCAACTCCTCAACCGTAGCATTAAATACAGTATGCTGTTCCCTGCAAGACTGAGGGTTCTAGATGGTGAGATGGTACGATTTTTTACATCCCCTGAGGATACTATGCAATGGCTGGAGTCGCTTCCTAGAGTGCGCCCATGATTCTCATCCTTAAATTACCTGAGGTTTTACGCTGGATGACCCGCTGAACCGTTTACCTCTTAGTGTCCCCCTTGGTTTGTGAGTATGTTCCCTTTGGGGGGCGGTGAGGTACTTGGCTGGGTGGCCGGACGGTGCTGAATGCTTGCCTTCAGGGCCTGCTCTTGCTGACTTGCGGGTCTGGTTGCCCCCCCCCGGCACCAGGCCTCTTCCCTACTCCTGCTCACTGTTTTGTTTGTATCAAGTTTAAGACTGCGTCCCCGGATCAGAGGTCCGTTTAAAGCGCAGAGAGAATCATGAAGAACAAGGAACACACCAGGCAGGTCCAAGATACTGTTGTGGAGAAGTTTAAAGCCGGATTTGGATACAAAAAGATTTCCCAAGCTTTAAAGAGGTTGTAAACCCTCTTGTATAACTTTTACCTATAGGTAAGCCTATATTAAGGCTTACCTATAGGTGCTATAAATATCTCCCAAACTTGCACCGTTTAGGAGATATTTACAGCGCAAACTGCCGATGACGTCATCGGCGCAGGCGCTCTGAGGGAACGGCCACCCGTGCCGTTCCTTCAGAGCTCAGTGCCGTGAACGGCGGCTGCCGCGCGCATGCGCGGGAGTGATGTAATCGCGCCTCCGGCCAATCAGATGGCCGGAGGACGCGAACCCGGAAGCGGGACGGCAGGACATGTCGCCGTCCTGTCGCTGAGGTGGCGGCACGGCGGGGGCTTCGTTTTAAGGTAAGTACTACATAATGAGCTAGTATGCGATGCATACTAGCTCATTATGCCTTTTTCTTTACAGGGCTTTTTTTTTCTCTGATTTTTTTTTGGACTTTACTTCCTCTTTAAACATCCCAAGGAGCACGGTGCAAGCTATACTATTGAAATGGAAGGAGTATCAGACCACTGCAAATCTACAAAGACCTGGCCGTCCCTCTAAACTTTCAGCTCATACAAGGAGAAGACTGATCAGAGATGCAGCCAAGAGGCCCATGATCACTCTGGATGAACTGCAGAGATCTACAGCTGAGGTGGGAGACTCTGTCCATAGGACAACAATCAGTCATATACTGCACAAATCTGGCCTTTATGGAAGAGTGGCAAGAAGAAAGCCATTTCTTAAAGATATCCATAAAAAGTGTCGTTTAAAGTTTGCCACAAGCCACCTGGGAGACACACCAAACATGTAGAAGAAGGTGCTCTGGTCAGATGAAACCAAAATCGAACTTTTTGGCAACAATGCAAAACGTTATGTTCGCCGTAAAAGAAACACAGCTCATCACCCTGAACACACCATCCCCACTGTCAAACATGGTGGTGGCAGCATCATGGTTTGGGCCTGCTTTTCTTCAGCAGGGACAAGGAAGATGGTTAAAAGTGATGGGAAGATGGATGGAGCCAAATACAGGACCATTCTGGAAGAAAACCTGATGGAATCTGCAAAAGACCTGAGACTGGGACGGAGATTTGTCTTCCAACAAGACAATGATCCAGAACATAAAGCAAAATCTACAATGGAATGGTTCACAAATAAACATATCCAGGTGTTAGAATGGCCAAGTCAAAGTGCAGACCTGAATCCAATCGAGAATCTGTGGAAAGAACTGAAAACTGCTGTTCACAAACGCTCTCCATCCAACCTCACTGAGCTCGAGCTGTTTTACAAGGAGGAATGGGCAAACATTTCAGTCTCTCAATGTGCAAAACTGATAGAGACATACCCCAAGCGACTTACAGCTGTAATCGCAGCAAAAGGTGGCGCTACAAAGTATTAACTTAAGGGGGCTGAATAATTTTGCACGCCCAATTTTTCAGTTTTTAATTTGTTAAAAAAAAGTTCTAATATCCAATAAATTTTGTTCCACTTCATGATTGTGTCCCACTTGTTGTTGATTCTTCACAAAAAATTACAGTTTTATATCTTTATGTTTGAAGCCTGAAATGTGGCAAAAGGTCGAAAAGTTCAAGGGGCCGAATACTTTCGCAATGTACTGTATATATAAATAAATATCAAAATATATATATATATATACATACAGTGGGTACGGAAAGTATTCAGACCCCCTTAAATTTTTCACTCTTTGTTATATTGCAGCCATTTGCTAAAATCATTTAAGTTCATTCTTCTTCCTCATGAATGTACACATAGCACCCCATACTGACAGAAAAACACAGAATTGTTGACATTGTTGCAGATTTATTAAAAAAGAAAAACTGAAATATCACATGGTCCTAAGTATTCAGACCCTTTGCTGTGGCACCATTTCTTCTGATCATCCTTGAGATGGTTCTACACCTTCATTTGAGTCCAGCTGTGTTTGATTATACTGATTGGACTTGATTAGGAAAGCCACACACCTGTCTATATAAGACCTTCCAGATCACAATGCATGTCAGAGCACATGAGAATCATGAGGTCAAAGGAACTGCCTAAAGAGCTCAGAGACAGAATTATGGCAAGGCACAGATCTGGCCAAGGTTACAAAAATATTTCTGCTGCACTTAAGGTTCCTAAGAGCACAGTGGCCTCCATAATCCTCAAATGGAAGACGTTTGGGACGACCAGAACCCTTCCTAGAGCTGGCCGTCCGGCCAAACTGAGCTATCGGGGGAGAAGAGCCTTGGTGAGAGAGGTAAAGAAGGACCCAAAGATCACTGTGGCTGAGCTCCAGAGATGCAGTCAGGAGATGGGAGAAAGTTGTAGAAAGTCAACCATCACTGCAGCCCTCCACCAGTCGGGGCTTTATGGCAGAGTGGCCCGACGGAAGCCTCTCCTCAGTGTAAGACACATGAAAGCCCGCATGGAGTTTGCTAAAAAACACCTGAAGGACTCCAAGATGGTGAGAAATAAGATTCTCTGGTCTGATGAGACCAAAATAGAACTTTTTGGCCTTAATTCTAAGCGGTATGTGTGGAGAAAACCAGGCACTGCTCATCACCTGTCCAATACAGTCCCAACAGTGAAGCATGGTGGTGGCAGCATCATGCTGTGGGGGTGTTTTTCAGCTGCAGGGACAGGACGACTGGTTGCAATCGAGGGAAAGATAAATGCGGCCAAGTACAGGGATATCCTGGTCAAAAACCTTCTCCAGAGTGCTCTGGACCTCAGACTGGGCCGAAGGTTTACCTTCCAACAAGACAATGACACTAAGCACACAGCTAAAATAACGAAGGAGTGGCTTCACAACAACTCCGTGACTGTTCTTGAATGGCCCAGCCAGAGCCCTGACTTAAACCCAATTGAGCATCTCTAAAGAGACCTAAAAATGGCTGTCCACCAACGTTTACCATCCAACCTGACAGAACTGGAGAGGATCTGCAAGGAGGAATGGCAGAGGATCCCCAAATCCAGGTGTGAAAGACTTGTTGCATCTTTCCCAAAAAGACTCCTGGCTGTATTAGATCAAAAGGGGGCTTCTACTAAATACTGAGCAAAGGGTCTGAATACTTAGGACCATGTGATATTTCAGTTTTTCTTTTTTAATAAATCTGCAACAATGTCAACAATTCTGTGTTTTTCTGTCAGTATGGGGTGCTATGTGTACATTCATGAGGAAGAAGAATGAACTTAAATGATTTTAGCAAATGGCTGCAATATAACAAAGAGTGAAAAATTTAAGGGGGTCTGAATACTTTCCGTACCCACTGTATATATACACACACACACACACACACACACACACACACACACACACACATATATATATATGCATATATGCCAAACGAAATAATTATATATATATATATATATATATATGTTTTTTTATTGTTTTGCCTATGTGTATATATATATATATATATATATAAAAAGGTGCATATAAAGATTGCAATATTCAAATACAGCAGGCTAAAACGCACTAGCAGCGCTCAGATACAGTGCAACCCAATGGGCTGGGGAATAAAGTCAATAGAGTTCATGCACAGTGCCCGAATGGTTTCCACTGACGACAGTCCTAAACAAGCAAAAATCCTTTGTTGTTCACCACACAGGACCCTCCACCTCACCACGGTGATCACCCTTAAGGTAATGCACTCAGCTCATTCACTTCTACCCCCTGGCTGGCTGAGCACAGAGCTTTGTCTAGGGGACAGAAAGGTGCCTGTCTGGTGGAAGTCGGGTTCTCTACAGTGGAGATCGGACGATCTACTCTCAGCTGGTGATCGGCCTATGTTTTGGGCTAGCTTTGACCAGATTTGTGGTGAGTGCATTACCTTAAGGGTGATCACCGTGTGAGGTGGAGGGTCCTGTGTGGTGAACAACAAAGGATTTTTGCTTGTTTAGGACTGTCGTCAGTGGACACCATTCGGGCACTGTGCATGAACTCTATTGACTTTATTCCCCAGCCCATTGGGTTGCACTGTATCTGAGCGCTGCTAGTGCGTTTTAGCCTGCTGTATTTGAATATTGCAATCTTTATATGCACCTTTTTTTATGTGATTTTATGTTATAGCAGCAGCTTACACTTTATGTGTTGTTCTCATATTGTATTTTAATATTTTACACAAGCGCCGGTTGAGCAGGTTTTTAGTCCCCCGGTTTTATCTCTACTTGCTCCTTTTTATATATATATATATATATATATATATATATATATATATATATATATATATATATATATATAAAACATACATATGCAAAAACCAATATTAGTGTTACTTCCTATATCTAACCAACCCAAAAATATATTAATTTCACACATATACAATGTTTTATTTTTGGGGAGGAGCCATATTCGTGTTGCTCAGTGCCATCCTAAGAGCCTTATAGGCCCCTGGGCAATGCAGTGCACTGGGGCCCTGCCTACACAATCACCCACGAGAATAAAAATGCTAATTATCGATAAGGCGATATTTATTGGTATCTCCAACAAAATCAGCGTTTAAACTTTAACACAACGTTTGGACAATATAACATGGGTTTGAAACACAAGGAATTGAAAAACAAGAAATTACAGTACAAAAACACTTTGGATTATTGAATAAAGGAGAGAACATGGCAGGTATAGGATGGCACATAGACGATGGCTTACAGAGGATGTACATGGCAGGTAAAGGATGGTACAGACAGAGGATGTACATGGCAGGTATAGGCTGGCACACAGAGGATGTACATGACAGGTATAGGATGGAATACAGAGGATGTACATAACATATATAGGATTGCACAGTAAAAGGACTTACAGTGCAGGTACAGGAGGGCACATGGACACAGAGTATACATGGGAGGTATAGGATGGCACATAGAGGATGTACAGGACTGATATAGGATAGCACACAGAGGATGTACATGGCAGGTATAGGATGGCACAGACAGAAGTTGTACATGGCAGGTATGGGATGGCACAGAGGATGTACAGGACAGATATAGGATCGCACACAGAGGATGTACAAGAAAGATATAGGATGGCACATAGACAATAGAATACAGAGGATGTACATGGCAGGTAAAGGATGGCACAGAGGATGTACATGGCAGGTATAGACTGGCACACAGAGGATGTACATGGCAAGTATAGGATGGCACACAGAGGATGTACATGGAAAGTATAGGATGGCACCCAGAGGATGTACATGGCAGGTAAAGGATGGCACAGACAGAGGATGTACATGGCAGGTATAGGATGGCACAGTCAGAGGATGTACATGGCAAGTATAGGATGGCACAGACAGAGGATGTACATGGCAAGTATAGGATGGTACACAGAGGATGTACATGGCAGGTAAAGGATGTCACTGACAGAGGATGTACATGGCAGGTATAGGATGGCACAGACAGGGGATTTACATGGCAAGTATAGGATGGCACACAGAGGATGTACATGGCAGGTATAGGATGGCACACAGAGGATGTACATGGCAGGTATAGGATGGCACAGACAGAAGTTGTACATGGCAGGTATGGGATGGCGCAGAGGATGTACAGGACAGATATAGGATGGCACACAGAGGATGTACAGGAAAGATATAGGATGGCACATAGACGATGGCATACAGAGGATGTACATGGCAGGTAAAGGATGGCACAGACAGAGGAGGTACATGGCAGGTATAGGATGGCACAGACAGAGGATGTACATGGCAAGTATAGGATGACACACAGAGGATGTACATGGCAAGTATAGGATGGCACCCAGAGGATGTACATGGCAGGTAAAGAATGGCACAGACAGAGGATGTACATGGCAGGTATAGGATGGCACAGTCAGAGGATGTACATGGCAAGTATAGGATGGCACAGACAGAGGATGTACATGGCAAGTATAGGATGGTACACAGAGGATGTACATGGCAGGTAAAGGATGTCACTGACAGAGGATGTACATGGCAGGTATAGGATGGCACAGACAGGGGATTTACATGGCAAGTATAGGATGGCACACAGAGGATGTACATGGCAGGTATAGGATGGCACAGACAGAGGATGTACATGGCAGGTATAGGATGGCACAGACAGAGGATGTACATGGCAAGTATAGGATGACACCCAGAGGATGTACATGGCAGGTAAATGATGGCACAGACAGAGGATGTACATGGCAGGTATAGGATGGCACAGACAGAGGATGTACATGGCAAGTATAGGATGGCACACAGAGGATGTACAAGACAAGTATAGGATGGCACACAGAGGATGTACATGGCAGGTATAGGATGGCACAGACAGAGGATGTACATGGCAGGTATAGGATGGCACAGACAGAGGATGTACATGGCAAGTATAGGATGGCACCCAGAGGATGTACAAGACAAGTATAGGATGGCAGCACACAGAGGATGTACATGGCAGGTATAGGATGGCACACAGAGGATGTACATGGCAGGTAAAGGATGCCACAGACAGAGGATGTACATGGCAGGTATAGGATGGCACAGACAGAGGATGTACATGGCAAGTATAGGATGGCACACAGAGGATGTACATGGCAGGTAAAGGATGGCACAGACAGAGGATGTACATGGCAAGTATAGGCTGGCACACATAGGATGTACATGGCAAGTATAGGATGGCACACAGAGGATGGCCCACAGAGGATGTACATGGCAGGTAAAGGATGGCACAGACAGAGGATGTACATGGCAGGTATAGGATGGCATAGACAGAGGATGTACATGACAAGTACAGTATAGGATGGTACACAGAGGATGGCACACAGAGGATGTACATGGCAGGTAAAGGATGTCACTGACAGAGGATGTACATGGCAGGTATAGGATAACACAGACAGAGGATGTACATGGCAAGTATAGGATGGCACACAGAGGATGTACATGGCAGGTATAGGATGGCACACAGAGGATGTACATGGCAGGTAAAGGATGGCACAGACAGAGGATGTACATGGCAAGTATAGGCTGGCACAAAGAGGATGTACATGGCAAGTATAAGATGGCACACATAGGATGTACATGGCACACAGAAGATGTACATGGCAAGTATAGGATGGCACACAGAGGATGTACATGGTACACAGATGATGGCACACAGAGGATGTACATGGCACACAGAGGATGGCACACAGGGGATGTACATGGCAGGTAAAGGATGGCACAGACAGAGGATGGAGAGAGAGAGAGAGAGAGAGAGAGAGAGAGAAAAAAAAAAATCAAGCAGCTGCAGCAGTCTAATTACCTTCCACAGTGGCCGCACAGCACATGAAGGGAGGCGGTGGGTGGAGCCATTCTAGGTGCCGAGGACGAGGAGGATCCTCCTCCTGCTGTGAATGCTGGGTCCCCTCTCCTCAGGATGTCACTGGTTGCTAGATGCCAGTCGGCGGGCCTTCCTGGCAACCAGTACAGCGCAGACTGACAAACTGGTCAGGGGGGCCCCTAGACCACCAGGTAAACTAATCTGACCTGGGGGGGGGGGGGACAGATCATTGCCACCCTGTGTGTGGGGCCCCTTGGCAAGTGCCGGGCGTGCCCATTCGGAGAGACGGCCCTGGTGTTGCTTGTCATATAGAACAGAGACAGTTGTAGGTAGTTCAGGGATTTGAACGTCCAAATACACTGTTGCACGACAGATTTGCTAACCACTTAGCCACCTGGTGCTCATGACATTTTTCAAAAGCGTGTGATTTGGTTATAGACTTCTTTAAAAAAAAAAAACAGAATTTTTGTAAGATCTTACCTGTAAAATTCCTTTCTCTGAGTCCTCCGACAGTCGCCGCCTCTTCATATTCGTCACTAATGGGGTTATTGACCTTTGCTCCGTAGGAGTAGCTAGGCAACAGAATATATTAATATCAAAGCTTTTAGCATATCCCACCCCCAGGGGGTGGTCCCCTCAGTCAATACCTCCCTGCTTCCTGCATTTCCAACTCAGTTTCAGTAGCATAGCAGTAGAGTACATAAACAAACCCCAAAAAGAGGGGCGGGGGCGGCGACTGTCGGAGGACTCAGAGAAAGGAATTTTACAGGTAAGATCTTACAAAAATTCCGTTTTCTCTTACGTCCTCCGACAGTCGCCGCCTCTTCATATTCGTTACTAATGGGGACGTCCCATAGCAGTGTAGACATGAGGGGTGGGAAAAAAGCAGCCGCGCCTAAAGCAACACAGTACCCACATCAGAGAAAGGAACCTTACCAAAGTAAGAGAACCAACTGGGCAACAGGAAAAACGTGCTCAACAGGAGCAACAACCCAGGAAAGAACAAGTAACCTAGGGGTAAAAACACCCCAACAGCCAAGGGCCCAAACAAGGGACCCTAAGGCACCGCCGCACTAAGAACTTTACGGCCAAAGGAAGCATCTGCCTGAACATCCACTTTGTAAAATTTCGAAAAGGTGTGAACGGACGACCAAGTCGCCGCCTTACACACCTGGGCCACAGAAGCCTGATGACGATAGGCCCAAGACGTACTCAGAGACCTGGTAGAGTGCGCCTTCACAGGAAAAGGAGGAACCTTCCCCTTCAAAGCATAGGCTTGCACAATCGTCTGTCTGATCCATTTCGCGATGGTCGCAGCCGACGCCGCCATGCCCTTCCGAGGTCCCTCAGGAAGGACAAAGAGAGAATCCGACTTGCGAAAGGATTTAGTCGATGACAGGTAAACCCTGATCGCCCTAACAACATCCAAGGAATGCAAGGCCACCTCCGTCGGATGCTTAGGCTTCGCGCAAAGCGAAGGCAGAACAATATCCTCATTGAGGTGAAATTCCGAGATTCTCTTCGGAAGAAAAGACGGGTTAGGTCGCAAGACCACCTTATCCAAGTGAATCACCAAATACGGAGATTTGCAGGACAAGGCCGCCAGCTCCGACACCCTGCGAGCCGAAGTGATCGCCACCAAGAAGGCAACCTTCTTGGACAACAGAGACAACGAGATCTCCCTGATCTTTTCAAAAGGAGCATGTTGCAACAGGGACAGAACAAGGTTCAAATCCCATTGAGGCAAAGGCTCCCTCCTAGGAGGGACCAAATGTCGCACCCCTTGAACAAAGGTGCTAACCAAAGAGTTAAACGCCACAGGGCGTTGAAAGAGAACGGCCAGCGCAGAAATCTGACCCTTAATCGTGGCCAACGCCAAACGCTGGTCCACGCCCGTTTGAAGGAAAGCCAACACTCTCGACACCGAGTAGTGTTAGCGAGGGGAATACCCCCTGGACGCACACCAGGCAAAGTAAGCCTTCCAAGTACGGTAGTAAATCTTCCCCGAAGAGGCCTTCCTAGCCTTGATCAAAGTGGGAATGACCTCAGGGGAAAGACCCCTATCCTTCAGGACCTGGCTTTCAACAGCCAGGCCGTTAAAGCCAGCGACTGTAAAGCAGGATGGAATATCGGTCCTTGAGACAGGAGATCTTCTCGAAGTGGCAGACGCCACGGAGCGTCGACCGCCAGATTCACGAGGTCTGCGTACCAAGACCGGAGAGGCCAGTCTGGTGCCACTGGAATCACCGTGTGCGGTTCCGAGGCCAACCTGCGAAGGAGCCTGGACAGCAGCTGAATCGGTGGAAAGGCATACATCTGGCGATACTGATGCCAGGGCGCCACCAACGCGTCTGAGGCGTCTGCCCGAGGATCGCGCGTCCTTGGCACGAACCTTTCCACCTTGTTGTTTAGACGAGACGCGAACAGGTCCACATCTGGGGACCCCCACTTCGCGCACAAAATCTGGAAGACATCCGGGTGAAGGGACCATTCTCCCTGGTCCAGGGTCTGGCAGCTCAGATAATCCGCCTGCCAGTTCTCCACCCCCGGAATGTGAACTGCAGATATCGCCGGGACGTGTGTCTCGGCCCAAGACAGAATGTCGGCTACTTCCCACGTCGCTCGGGCACTCCTGGTGCCCCCTTGGTGGTTGATGTAGGCCACCGCTGTGGCATTGTCCGTCTGTACCCGAACTGGACGGCCCAGAAGCCTGTCCTTCCAACGCAGAAGACAGATTTATCGCTCGCAATTCCAGAATGTTGATCGGAAGGGAGGATTCCTCCTCCGACCAAGTTCCCTGGGCGGACAGAACGCCCAGAACACCACCCCAGCCCAACAGGCTGGCATCCGTGGTGATCACCGTCCACGACAAAGGACGAAAGGACTTGCCCCCCGACACCGCCGGGGACTGGAGCCACCACAAAAGACCCCTGCGGGTAAGACGGCTCAACGACAGCTGCAGATCCAGAGATTGTGGACGCCCGTCCCACTTGGCCAGGACCTCCGCCTAAAGCTCCCGTGTGTGAAACTGGGCGAAGGGAATCGCCTCGAAAGCCGAAACCATCAATCCCAGACACCCCATACACGTCCGGAGTGACGAGCACTGATTGTCCCTGAGGGACCTGACTTCGCACTGAAGCGTCCGAAGCTTGTCTTCCGCCAGGAAGACCTTCGCTTGAACAGAGTCCAGAATCATCCCCAAGTAGGGAAGACGAACCGACGGACACAACGTTGACTTTGGAAAATTTATCGTCCAACCGAATTCCTGGAGAGTCTGCATCGTGATGGACAGGTCGTTCACCAGGCCCTGACTGGACGCGGACCGAATCAGGATATCGTCCAGATACCCCAGGACAGAAATGCCCTGGGCCCTCAATAAGGCCAGAACCGGCGCAAGCACCTTGGTGAAAACCCGCGGAGCCGAAGCGAGACCAAAAGGCAACGCCACGAATTGATAATGATCCTCCGCAATGGCAAATCGAAGGTACCTCTGGTGACCCTCGAAAATGGGGATGTGAAGGTATGCATCCTTCAAGTCGATGGAGGCCATGAATTCCCCCGGAACCAGGGCAGCCACCACTGATCGCAGGGATTCCATGCGGAACTTGCGAACCCGCACAAAGCGGTTCAGAGCTTTTAAGTCCAGAATCGGACGCACTTTGCCCTCCTTTCTGGGCACAGTGAACAGATTGGAATAGAACCCCCGAAATCTGTCCCGATGAGGCACCGGAACCACCACTCCCTGTGCCCGCAGGTCCCGCACCGCCAGATGCAGATCCTGCAAGCGCTCCGGAGTCAGCTGAAGGTTTGAGGGGAAAAATCTGCCCGCCGGCCGAGAGAGAAACTCGATCTTGTATCCAGATCGAACGATTTCCTGAACCCATCTGTCCCGAATGCGGTCCAGCCAGGGTTGAAGAAAACCGAGCAAACGTCCCCCCACCCCAGAACCGGGTGAGGGCGCACCTTCAGGCCGCATTGTTATGGGCAGCGGACCTGGACTGGCCGGACTTCTGCTTACCCTTCCACGGCTTCTTCTGGGAGCCTTGGCCCTTAAAGGGCTTGCCCTTATAGTGCGACCGAAAGGCACGAAAGGACCCCTGAGAGGGCCTAAACGAGGCATTCTTCTTACCACGAACAAACTTATTCTTGTGAGATTGGGGCAAGAGAGTGCTCTTATCCCCAGAAATACCCTTTATCAGAGTATCCAAAGATTCGCCAAAAAGGCGCGATCCCGCGTAGGGCAAATTAGCCAAAGTCTTGCGGGAAGATTGGTCAACAGACCAACATTTCAGCCATATCAGGCGACGGTTAAATACCACCACACTAGAAAGACGCGCAGCCAAAGGGACCATATCTAAGTCCGCATCACACAAATACATGACACCCTGATGAATCTGATCTACCATAGCCAAAGTTGTCGGCGGGGCAGAATCAGCCACCAGGGTGCGCCTGAGCACCTGCGTCCAATCCGCAATAGCCTGGGCTGCCATAATGGAAGCAAAAATAGGCTTCAGCATAGAGCCAGCAACCGTATAAGAATGACGGGCCAGAGATTCCAATCTCCTGTCCGTCAGGTCCCGGAACACCGGGGTATCCTCAGCAGGGATCGCGGTCGATTTATTCAAAATCGCCACCGCGTGATCCACCTGAGGCGGCACACACCAACGCTCATCAGTGGCGGGTGTAAAGGGTAACGCAGCTTGAACCTACTCGGCACAGCAAAAGGCTTTTTTAAATTGCGCCATTGCTCATCAACCGCGCGCTGAAATTCCGTAGAGCAAGGAAAACCTGCAATGTTTTGCGTTTCCTTTGCGTCCCATAAGAGGACATCAAAACAGGAGGACTTGGTTCATCCTGCAAATGCAGCGTTTGCTTGATAGAAGCAACCAACTCATCCATGAGTGCAAGCTCTTCAGACGAGCCAGGGGGAGAATTATCAACCCCTTCCACCTCAGCCTCCCCCTAAGACCCCACAAGGTCAAGGGATGAGTGAGACCCTGAGAAGGGCACTCCAGCCATAGCAGCCCCATCGCCCTCTGAATCAGAGGAAATAGACACCCTGGGCCGTTTTGTGGATCGATCAGCCACCAGCATCTGCACCTGAGCAGCCAAATTTGCCACAATAGTAGCCAGATCAGCCCCCTCGGGGGAAGCAGCAGCCCCTTGGCCCCCCACCAAGGCGGGAGGAAACTTGCAATCCTGAGAATCCATGCCCCAGTAATATTAGGAAAAAAAGGGGTACTGCCCCTTTAAGATCGCGGCGAGCGTAGCCCACCGCACCCACTGAATACACCGACCCCCACAGGGACAAGAAACTGGGCAAGGAATACAGGAAAAATGGGAAGATAAAAACCTGGAGAGATCACACAGGCTGCTGCCACCGATCGCTGTCCCAGAGCAAAGAAGTGATGCAAGACTGACCGCCCCTATGAAGCCTATGCAAGGCTACACAAACATGGCCGCTCGGCTGAGGATTCCTTGGGCAAATAGAAAATGGCGCCGACATGTGGCCTGATCGATCGCCGCCAAAATGGCAGCGTTTGGCGCCAAAACGCCGTGCAATACCACACAGGACCGACCACCATGATTTTGCCGCAAAAAAATGGCGGGTCGCCGCAGCGATCGCTGCACAGCATGCCCAAAATCTGACTGCTTCATGCTGACACCCAGCAGAGCGGGAGAGCCCCCCCCTTCACAGCCCACACACAGGCAGCAAGTCCACACAGGAACTGACAGGGAGCACAGCAGCCACACAGACATGCAGGGTCACACAGTCCCAGACTGACACCCAAATAGACAGGTCCCCACATAGAGTTATACTTACCAGTCCGGATGGCGTGGGGAGCCTGCTCCAGCGACCAAACCGCTGCACTGAGGACAGGGAGTGTCGCAAGCATGACGCAGTGGAACTGCGGTGCGAAACCGCAATGGCGTCCAGTGAGGTAGCCACCTCACCGATAGCATCCCTGCAGCGAACAGGGATGGGTCGTTCAATGTGCCACGGTAAAACCTAAGCTGAACACTTAATGGCAGGCTGGGAAGCCCCTGGCCCTGAGCCCTGGGATCCAGGGTGGCCAGACTGAGACCCAGCTCCGCACGATCATCTTCATCAGAAGAAGCTAACTAACGCTGAAAATAAACAGCTAGGTAAAAGAAAGAGGAAAAAACTCCAAATAAAATCAAAAAGAGAAAAGAAGCTGAGACTAAGAGCCCCAGCACAGGAAAAGCCCAAACTACTCCTGAGCTAGGCATTAGAAACTGAGTTGGAAATGCAGGAAGCAGGGAAGTATTGACTGAGGGGACCACCCCCTGGGGGTGGGATATGCTAAAAGCTTTGATATTAATATATTCTGTTGCCTAGCTACTCCTACGGAGCAAAGGTCAATAACCCCATTAGTGACGAATATGAAGAGGCGGCGACTGTCGGAGGACATAAGAGAAAAAAAAAATATATATATATGTGTGCATATCTATATATAGACAGCTGCCCATGCTCAAACAGTTTGCAAATTTTCACATTTTTCTGTGTTTTGATATAGGAATAGATTTGTTGGTTGAGTGGGGAGCCATATTAGTGTTGTTTCTGTTATAAAAAACTCAGATCCGGTGATTTTGGAAAACAAGAGGAATTCGTTTATTTACATGCGCATGGAGATATATACAGAGTTCAGTCAAAGCAGCCTGTCTCATGCATAAAAATCTACCCAGACAATAGGGTTTGCACTTTTTATAGTGATGGATATTTATGAGGTATAGGTGTGTTCTGGGCTGATCTAAAGTGTAATAGCATTTTTCATCCAATCAATGTCCACTTCTGCATCTGGTAGAGTGACGGTTACATCAACTGTCCCATCCTTTAGCTGTTATCTCTCCGGTCAGAGTTGGTTCTGGAAATTGGTCTTGGAATGAAGCATCCTGCTTCCTTATCCCTCAAGGTTTTTTGCTGTAGGAATAGACACACAAACTTTCCTTTCATGCATGCGAGGGGGATGGGGGCCTCTATCACTAGAAATAGGTTCATCATAAAGCATCACTCTAACTACTGTGATTTATATAAAGTATTCACCTCTATCTACATTTCTAGGTTTATATATATATATATATATATATATATAGATATATATATATATATATATATATCTATATATATATAGCTCTCTCCAGTTACATTTAGTGAAAGATTCCTGACTCAGCCAATTCTTCCAACAGTTTCCTATATAGAACCACATTAAACTCTGAAAAAATGCAAACTGTTTTAGCGTAGCTGAACCCAGAACTCTTTCTTTAAAAACTACATATATATGTGTGTTTCATTTTTTTGGCATATATATATATATATATATATATATATATAAATATATGGAAAGAAAACCAAACTAAAAAAAAAATTTTTATATATATATATATATATATATATATATATATATATATATATATATATATATAGATAGATAGAGATATACACACATATATATATATATATATATTTTTTTTTTTTTTTTTAAAGACAGAAGTCTACCCAAATCACACATGCTTTTCAAAAATGTCATGAGCACCAGGCTGGCATGCCTAAGGACCCATATTGCAGTAAGTGTATTTTGTTGGATGAATACTTTTCATGCTCTAAATGTTTTGTATAGTTTTTGCAAAGTGTGTTTTTATGCACTCTATACAAGTGTTTTTTTCTTTTCATGCCTCTGTGTAGCTGTATGTTCTAGTGATTTGATGGTATTTAAAATGGAAAAGTAGGTTCATGCAAACAATAACCATAAAAGTATGTTGGGTATGTTTTATGCTTAATACTAAGGTGTCTACAACTTATTTTGCTTGACTGTTGGATATTGTAAGCTCTATCTATTCATCATATGTTGTATCTTTGCACTGTAATTTGAGTAAAGAGGACTTGATTTGGGGGTTTTGGCGGGAACATTTCACATTTCATCTGCCTGCTTGAGTGATTACTGATGTTTTATACCGGTTCAATAAAGCTTATTCATTTGTACACAGCTCCTGTTTTTTTGTTTTCTTTTCTTCATATTTGTCTGGATGTAATTCAGATATCTTATGTGTCTTTTGAATGTAATCCATTTCTTGTATTTTTTGTGTCTGTGCAATGCCAGTACAGTATGAGCGTGTATGGCTCTGTCCCTGGAAAGCGGCAGGGTTATGGTTTCTCCCTGTACAGCAGCAGGGGTATGGTTTCTCCCTTTACTCCGGCGAAGTGTGTGTGTGTGTGTGGGGGGGGGGGGGTGTGTGTATGGGGGTGGGGGGCGTGTGTATGGGTGTGTGTGGGGGGGAGGGATGGGGTGTGGGGGGGGATGGGGGTGTATGGGTGGGTGTGTGTGTGTGTGGGGGGGGGGGTGGTGTGGGGCTAAATTGTAAGAAATAATTAAAGTGTGTATGTATAGATTTAACTAAAAATATATATAAATTAAGGAATAATACAGAATTTCCGTTCAGCCTCTGTGGATGAATGTAACCAAAAAATGTAATAAAAAAAATGACTAAAAATGATTACTGAATAAAAGATTGCTACAGCGCTGTATTCATGCATGACTGACTCACCTTTTTAGTTGGCCTAGGTGATAATGAACCTTGGCAACACATGTGTTTTGTAACAACATTTCCCATGATGCTCACCTACACTGCAGAGTACATGAGCATTATGGGAAATGTAGGGCAAAGACATCTGGGGGGGGGGGTTAAGGATTACCATCACTGGCATAGGTAAAACATTTCCAATACATGTTAGTTGTCTGTGTGCGCCATTTTTAAGATAAAGCAAAATCCCTTTAAAATAAATTGCAAATGGCACATGGGCGTTCGCCCCTGGACCAGAAATTACACCAGATTGGGTTGCACACATTCCAGGAAGTGGTCACAATCAACTGGCTAATCATGGTGAGGGCCACTTTCAGCCGTGAAGAAATGGCATTCATATGCAAAGTGTGGAGGGTGGGGGGGTCTGTGCTTGTAATCAGAGCATTGATTACCAGTGCAGACCCTTGGGGGATGCCACTAGAGCCACCAGGGATTGCTGACCCATGGCCACCAGGGATGCCCACCCATGCCACCATTGATGCCAATCAGTGCTCAGGGAGCCTGTTAGTGCCCTCCTCATCAGTGCTGCCCATCATTAACATCTATCAGTGCTGCCCACAAGTACATGATCCAAAACTTCCGGGTCTGGGGCATACACAGCAGGAGCTGCTCAGCAGGTGCCGTGGACTCGATGTCCGCCGGCAGTCATCCATTGTTCGGTGCAGAGGGAGAACAGCAATCTGTCTATGTAAACAAGGCAGATTGACGTTCTGTCAGTACAGAAGATATAGATCCTGTGTTTCTGCAAAGCAGGGGCACTGATCAATGCGTTACCCTGGTACAAGCACCTCCCCCACAGTAAGACAACAGCAGCTAGGTACAGAGTTAACCATTTATTCACCCCTGATGTTAATCCCTTCCCAGCCAGTGTCATTAGCCCAGCGACAGTGTATATTTCTTTAGCACTGTATTAGTGTCCCCAAAAAGTGTTTGTGTACGATTTGTCTGTCAAAAATATCGCAGTCCTGCTATAAGACGCTGATTGCCCCCAATACTAGTAAAAAACAAAAATTCCCCATAGTTTGTAGACACTATAACCTTTGCACAAATCAATATATGCTTATTGGGATTTTTTTTTTTTTTTAACCAAAAATATGTAACAGAATACATATTGGCCTAAATTTATGAAGAAATTAGATTTTTTTATTGGATGTGTTTTATGGCAGAAAGTAAACATTTCTTTTTTTTTAAATTGTCTGCCTTTTTTTTTTATACCGCAAAAATTAAAAACCGCAGAGGTGATCAAATGCCACCAAAAGCTCTATTTGTGGGAAAAAAAGAACACACATTTTATTTGGGTACAGCGTTGCACGACTGCGCAATTGTCAGTTAAAGTTAGGCAGTGCCATATCGCAAGAAATAGCCTGGTCACGAAAGAGGGTAAATCTTCTGGAGGTCAAGTGGTTGATATCTAGAGCAACCCCCCCTCCTCCATCTATCCAGGTCTCTATGCTTTATTTTGTTGAGAAATCACTTTGAAAAGCCTCTAACATTTCTAGTAGTGGCCATCTTTAATAAAAGCAAATGATTTATGTAGAATTTACTTCCTGGAATCCTTCTGCCCTTAGCTCAAGCAGGCATGCAGGAGAGTGTGCTTAGTTGAGAAAACCCCTCCTCCCCTTCTGAAGACTCCTGGGATGTATGCCATAATTTGCCTAGGCAAGAAACAAGGAAGTAACTGAAGAGATGGAAAAAAAAAAAGTTGAAAACAAGTAAATGTGATATACTTTCTTATCTATTTACAAATGCTAGCAGCATGAAGAATAAATAAATAAATGTTAAATGGGAGAGTGAAGTTCCACATTAACTGAGACATGTACACTGTATAGAGGGATATGCTTTATTCATTTTTCATGTCTGAGGTTTACAATCACTTTAGGTGTTTTAAAAATCTCACCTTGCTAGCAGTGCACGTGGAGGAATCTATCACTGCTTGCTATCACATATAAACAAAGAAGGTTTAAACATCAGAAAGATGCTTATCTTAATGCATTCTATGCATTAAGATAAAAAAAAACATTCTGTGTGCAGCAGCCCCCCTAATACTTACCTGAGCCCTATCTTGATCCAGGTATGTTGCAGGAAAGTCTCAGCTGCCTGGGACTCTCTCTCCCAATTGGCTGAAACAGCAGCATTGCACCGATGGCTCCTGCTGTTGTCAAAAAAAGTCAGTGAGCCAATGAGGCAAGAGGGGGGCGGAACTGAACTGCAGCTCTGTGTATCCATACAGCTGCTTGCTGTGGGGGCCACTTGGCAGGAGGGAGGGGCCAGGAGAGATGAAGAGGAACCCCGAAAAGAGGATCTGGACTGCTCTGTGCAAAACCAACTGGACAGAGGAGGTAAGTATAACATTTTTATTTTTAAATGAAAAAAAAAAAAAGACTTTAGCATCACTTTGACGCCCCTTTCACATGATCGGTGTTTCAGGCAGACTCAATCGGGCTACCCATTGACCTCTATGGGGAGGCAGATGCCAGCAAACATGTGCCAACTGACAACCAATCTGACAAGATCCACTGAAAACAGACAGATGGCGATACGTTCGCCATCCATCAGGCTGTCTGTTTTCATCCGATCTCCCCGTAGAGGAGAGCGGGACTCTGACAGGTCTGTCTATGCACAGTGAGCGGAGATGGACCTGTCATCCACCTGCTCAGCAGGGATCTACGGAACGATCCCCACTGAGCAAGCAGAGTCCGTGAAAACGGATGAAAGGGGCCCAAATAGATTTATTTTCATAATAAGACAAATGAATCCACTGACAAAAGCTATAAAAGATATATATTTTTATTATTTCCTGAACTGAAAAAAACATACAAGATCCTATAATAAAAATCACCAAGCAGTGTTATTTCCACACTTTTTTTTAACAAAAAGAGGTTTGGGAGGTAATGGAGGAGGATGACAGAAAGAGGCAGAAAGATAGACAATTTCATTATAGACAATTTCATGTCCTTCAACCAATGGGTAGGGTGTTGGGTGTTAGTTCACCTTTTTTGAGAAGGTTGTAATTTTAAATAATTTATAACGTGTTTAGCTGTTTATATTTTGAGTTTGTTGCTACGTTTTGTAGTCTGGTTTTGAGTGGATGAACGGTCTCCTTTCTGTGGTAAAAGCCTGGAGTGTTCACCTGAGAGGTGGTGGCTCCATCATGAACGGCCTCCTTTCTGTGGTAGAAGTCTGATATCTAGTATCAAATATTATGTCTACTACAGGCAGATAATAAATAATAATATAAAAAGTAACAGTATCTATCTATCAGCATTATCTACTGTAACTACTACAAGAAAAAAATAGCTAATAAACTGTATATATTGGTATAGATTACTCCATTTTGTTTTCCAGGCCTTTGAAAGAAAAAGGGGTTATATTATACATATATGAAAACCACATGGGGGTCTACCTTTTCATCAATCCCCAGGAAAACCTGAATAATCACAATGTCTATATCATATGGTTCAGGAATAATTGCCCGGCACACGGGACAAGTTGCAGTTTGTTGAAGCCATGTGTCCATACAAGCAGAGTGGAAACTATGAGAACAGTGAAGTGTTCTCTGTCTTCTGCAACATACTCATACAGATGTAAGAGATAGGCTGCGCCATGGCTGGTGGTCCCTGTGGCGCTGGGTGGTGCTCAGCATCCCTGCGATCTTTGGGGGAACGGCTCCTGTTGTTGGCTGCGTCCTCCCATCTCCTTCGAAGTTGGCCTCTCATCCTGTGGGCGACTGGAGACTCTCCGCCCTCCTGACGTGATCGCCTTCCATGGGATCGGCGTCGTAAAGGTCGTGGCATCCCGATGGTGACTGATGTCAGTGTACCTGAAAATAGCAAAAAAATTAATATAATAATAATAATAATATATACAATAATAGTATGGTGGGGGGGGATTGGGGGATTTAAGCTGTGATGGGGAATTTGGGGGGAGTAGATTTCAGCTAGGAGGGGGAATTGGGAGTGGGATGTGAGGTGGGATTGGGGGAGGAAAAGATTTGATCTGGGAGAAGGGGCCCCTGTCAGGTAGACTGTTCGAGGCCCCCGTGATTTATAATGGCAGCTCTGATCCTGTGTGAAAAAGTGATTTCTCTTCCCTCCAATCAGAAAGGAGGAGAGGAAAGAAAACACTGACAGCATAGTTGCCAACATTGGGGAAAAAATTGTTAGGGACACTGTTTCTTTGTATCTGGGCAGAAAGAAAGTGAGTGGAGAGTTATGCTAATTAGGGACGGAGCAAGAGATTTTGGGTGTGACCATAGTAAAAGCATGTGGCACACTTTGCGGGGAAAATGGGAGTGGCTAAACTCATGCTAAACATTGGGCGTGGCTTAACCACTTACACACTGGGCATTTAAACCCCCTTCCTAACAGACCAATTTTCAGCTTTCAGTGCTCTCACATTTTGAATGACAATTACTCAGTCATGCAACACTGTGCACATATGAAATTTTTGTCGCTTTTTTGATTCAAACAGGACTTTCTTTTGGTGGTATTTAATCATTGGGTTTTTTATTTTTTGCGCTCTTCGTTTCAGTTTTAAAATTTTATAAAATTAGTAATTTTTCTTCATAAATTTTGGCCAAAATGTATACTGCTACATATCTTTAGTAAAAACAACCCAAATAAGTATACATTCTTTGGTCTTTGTGAAGGTTAGAGTCTACAAGCTATGGTGCTAATCATTGAAAATTGATCACACCTGATGTACTGACGGCCTACCTCATTTCTTGAGACCCTAAGGCCCCTTTCACACAGGCGGACCGTTCAGATCCGCCTATCCTTTTTTTTTTGCGGATCTGAACGGTCCCCCCATGCATCTCTATGGGGGATCGGATATCAGCTGAGACATGTCCGCTGACACCCGATCCGTCAAATCTGGACGATGGAAACCCTATTTTCCATCCCTCCAGCGGATCGGATCAGATGAGAATGGACCGACAGTCCGTTCCCATCCGATTTACCCCATAGAGATGCATGGGGACCTGACAGCTGTGTCTCCGCACACAGCGCAGAGACACAGCTGTCATCCTCCTGCTCAGCGGGGGATCTGCGGCTCAATCCCCCGCTGAGAAAAACGGAATCCGTCCAACGGACGGATAGTGTGAAAGGAGCCTAACAAGCCAGTAAAGTACAAATACCCCCCAAATGCCCCCGTTTTGGAAAGTAGACATTCCAATGTATTTAAGTAAGAGGCATGGTGAGTTTTTTGAAGTTGTGATTTTTTTCCACAATTCTTTGCAAAATTAAGATTCTTTTTTTTTTTTCACAAAATGGCCATATTACAAAGTTATTTCTCACACATTTTATTGTCATACTTGCAACTACACCCCAAAATATATTCTGCTACTCCTCCTGAGTATGGCGATACCACATGTGGGACTTTTCCACAGCCTGACCACATAAAGAGGTCCAACATCCAAGTAGCACCTCCAGGTGTTCTAGGAGCAAAAATTACACAAATAATTTCCTGACAACCTATCACATTTTGAAGGCCCTGGAGCACCAGGACAATGGAAACACCCGCAAAATGACCCCATTTTGGAAAGCAAAACGCACCAACACATAATCTAGGAGCCATAATGCGTCTTTTGAATATGCCATTTTTTTCCACGTTTTTGGAATATGTGGAAAGAAAATGAAAACTCATTTTTTTTTTTTTTTTTTTTTTACACAAAGTTGTCAATTTATAAGATATTTCTAACACATAGCAAAAATTACACCCCAAAATACATTCTGCTACTCCTCTTGAGTAGGGCGATACCACATGTGTGACACTTTTATACAGCCTGGCCACATACAAAGGCCCAACATGCAGGGAGCACCATCATTTCCTGACTTCCCATTACAATTGTGAGGCACTGTAGGGCACTGATAATAAGCACTATAGTGACACTGATGTGGCATGGATGAGCAATGATGTGGCGTGGATGTGGCACGGATGAGCACTGACGTGTCATGGATGTGGCACGGTAGAGCACTGACATGGCATGGATGTGGCACGGATGAGCACTGGCATGGCATGGATGAGCACATATGTGGTACGGATGAGCACTGATGTGGCACGGATGTGGTACAGATGATTACTGACATGGCATGGATGTGGCGGGATGATCACTGATGTGGCACGGATGAGCCCTGATGTGGCATTGATGAGCACTGACGTGGCATGAATGTGGCACGGATGAGCCCTGATGTGGCATTGATGAGCACTGACGTGGCATGTATGAGCACTGACGTGGCATTGATGTGGCATGGATGAACACTGGGGTGGCATGTATGAGCACTAATGTGGCATGGATGAGACACGTATGAGCAGTGAGTTAGCATGGGTGGGCACAGATGTGGCATGGATGAGGCACGGATGGGCATAATTGAGGTATGGAGGAGGCAGAGGATGGGTGCAGCTGCAGTTTCTTTCCTCTCCTCGCACGCTGTAACGATAGTTGTGTACAGTGTGTGAGAGGAGAGAAATTAACCAGACATGAGCCAGTTTGTTGACAAGTGATCGCTTCGCCATTGGACGGAGTGATCACGTGGTAAAGGGTCGCTGTCTTTGGCCCTTTACCACAATCCCTGATGCGCAGGGTCCCCGGCGCCCGTAAAGCGCGTTTCTGTGAGGAAGTCATAGAATAAGCTGACCGCGCTGTAGCCATCATTCGGCTATGGCCTGGTCGGCAAGTGGTTAAATGGGGTGTGCTTAAATGTCTAACATAGCTTACATCCTGGATTACAAGAGTTTACAAGAGAGGGTCAGAGACTGCTGGCGTTGTCCAAGAGAGGGACAGAGACTGCTGGCATTGTCCAAGAGAGGGACAGAGACTGCTGGCATTGTCCAAGAGAGGGACAGAGACTGCTGGCATTGTCCAAGAGAGGGACAGAGACTGCTAGCATTGTCCAAGAGAGGGACAGAGACTGCTAGCATTGTCCAAGAGAGGGACAGAGACTGCTGGCATTGTCCAAGAGAGGGACAGAGACTGCTGGCATTGTCCAAGAGAGGGACAGAGACTGCTGGCATTGTCCAAGAGAGGGACAGAGACTGCTGGCATTGTCCAAGAGAGGGACAGAGACTGCTGGCATTGTCCAAGAGAGGGACAGAGACTGCTGGCATTGTCCAAGAGAGGGACAGAGACTGCTGGCATTTCCAAAAGGGAGACAGAGACTGCTGGCATTTCCAAAAGGGAGACAGAGACTGCTGGCATTTCCAAAAGGGAGACAGAGAATGATGGTATTGTCCAAGAGAGGGACAGAGAATGATGGTATTGTCCAAGAGAGGGACAGAACCTGCTGGCATTGTCCAAGAGAGACAGACTGCTGGCATTGTCCAAGAGAGACAGAGACTGCTGGCATTGTTCAAGAGAGGGACAGAGACTGCTGGCATTGTCCAAGAGAGGGACAGAGACTGCTGGCATTGTCCAAGAGAGGGACAGAGACTGCTGGCATTGTCCAAGAGAGGGACAGAGACTGCTGGCATTGTCCAAGAGAGGGACAGAGACTGCTGGCATTCTCCAAGAGAGGGACAGAGACTGCTGGCATTCTCCAAGAGAGGGACAGAGACTGCTGGCATTGTACATGAGAGGGTCAGAGATTGCTGGCATTGTACATGAGAGGGTCAGAGACTGCTAGCATTGTACAATATAGGGTCAGAGACTGCTGGCAATGTAATAGAGAGGCTATTATACAAACAAAACAACACCGGCCAAAGTGGGTGGATCAGCGCTTACTGGTGCATACAAATAATGATAAATAAATACAAAAGGGAATAAGAAACAAATAATAGGTGCATAAAAGTAAACCAATAAAAACAAACATTGATATCAAAAGCCTGAGCTGGCATATGTCCAGGGCAAATGGAGGGGGGGGGGGGAGAAGGAAAGTTCCTGTTGATATGATAGCCAAAGGCACTGTCAAACTGTAACCAAAGAAGAGATGCAGGCGACCGGCAGCTCCTATGAGAGGTGTGGGAATCCCCTGGAACAAATATGCAATAGAAAACAAAGGGCGCCAGGTCAGTGAAGGAAGTAATAAAAACACATTTATTATTCGCACACTTACATTGAAATTGGCACAGGTCAATGTGGGGAAAGGCAGGTCATCCTCATGAGTAAAGTGGCGTCACCCTCGCCGGTATCCGTGGAGGATCCGGCGTCTGGGGATGAAGCCATTTCCAGTTACCAGCATCCAGCTGCCGACGCTTCTGTGTGAGGCACGGCAGCAGTTAGACAGCGCCATTCAATACACATCTCCCTGCTGCTGCAATCAGCTCTTTGTACACAGCAGTGCCTGCACTGATACTCACGACTTCTGTGTCACCCTCCAGCCCACACCATCATCTGGACACTTTACTCATGAGGATGATCTGCCTGTCACCACATTGACCTGTGCGAATAATAACGGAATTTTTGTAAAATCTTACCTGTAAAATTCCTTTCTCTGAGTCCTCTGACAGTCGCCGCCTCCTCGAAGTCATCATTGTTGGGTATTGTCCTCTGCTCCGCAGGAGTAGCTAGGCATATAGACTTAGTTAAAAACAAAAGGCATTTTCATATACACACCCATGGGGGCTGTCCCATCTGGTCAATACCCCCCTTGCAGTATCACTCCCAACTCAGTTTGGTAGCATAGCAGTAGGTAATAAGAACCCCAAAAGAGGGGCGGGGGCGGCGACTGTCGGAGGACTCAGAGAAAGGAATTTTACAGGTAAGATTTTACAAAAATTCAGTTTTCTCTTACGTCCTCCGACAGTCGCCGCCTCCTCTAAGTCATCACTGTTGGGATGTCCCAAAGCAGTATAGACATGAGGGGTGGGAAACGCAACCATAGAAAAGGCAACGCAGTGCCCACATCAGAGAAAGGAATCTTACATGCACCGTAAGAGAACCTACTGGGCAACAGAAAAAAAACAAATGCTCAACAGGAGCAACCGCCGCACTGAGAACTTTGCGGCCAAAAGGAAGCATCAGCTGATGCCAGAACATCTACTTTGTAGAATTTGGAAAAAGTGTGCACCGACGACCAAGTCGCAGCCTTGCACACCTGGGCCACCGAGGCCCGATTCCAATAGGCTCAGGACGCACTCAAAGATCTAGTAGAGTGCGCCTTAACAGGGAAGGGTGGAACCCGTCCCTTCAAAGCATAAGCCTGCTCAATGGTCTGTCTGATCCATTTGGCAATAGTTGCTACAGACGCAGCCATGCCCTTCCGAGATCCCTCAGGAAGGACAAAGAGGGAATCCGTCTTCCGAAAGGATTCCGTAGACGACAGGTAAACCCTGATCGCTCTGACGACATCCAAGGCAATCTCCTTTGGATGCTTAGGCTTCGTACAAAGCGAAGGCAGGACAATGTCCTCATTAAGGTGGAACTCAGTGATCACCTTGGGAAGAAAGGACGGGGGTGGTCGCAAAACCACCTTATCCTTGTGAATTATCAAGTAAGGGGAGCGGCAAGACAACGCCGCCAGCTCCGACACTCTGCGAGCCGAAGTGATCGCCACTAAAAAAGCAACCTTTTTTGACAGCAGAGGCAACGATATCTCCCTGATGTTCTCAAAGGGATCATGCTGTGGCACGGACAGAACCAAGTTCAAGTCCCATGGAGGTAAAGACTCCCTCCTGGGAGGAGCCAAATGTCGCATACCTTGAATGAAGGTGCGAATCAAGGAATGAGACGCCACAGGGCTTTGGAACAGGATAGCCAGTCCAGACACCTGGCCCTTTATTGTGGCCAGCGCTGGTCCACTCCAGACTGGAGGAAAGCCAAGATTCTCGACACCGAGTAAGAACGAGGGGAGAACCCCCTGGACTCACACCAGGCAAAATAAGCTTTCCAGGTACGGTAATATATCTTACCAGAGGAGGATTTCCTAGCCTTGATTAGAGTAGGGATAACCTCCGGGGAGAGACCCTTGTCCCTGGGTCTCAACAGCCAGGCCGTTAAAGCCAGCGACTGTAAAGCAGGATGAAAGATCGGTCCCTGAGACAGTAGATCTTCCCGCATTGGCAGCCGCCACAGAGGCGCCACTGCCAGGTGAACGACGTCGGCGTACCAGGACCGGCGAGGCCAGGCCGGCGCCACCAGAATCACCAGGTGCGGTTCCGAGGCTAACCTGCGGAGGAAACTGGACAGCAACTGAATCGGAGGAAAGGCATACATCAGACGATACTGATGCCAAGGGGCCACTAACGCATCCGAGGCATCCGCCAGCGGATCGCACGTTCTTGCCACGAACCTTTCCAACTTTCGGTTTAGCCGAGATGCGAACAGATCCCCGTCCGGGGATCCCCACTTCGCACACAGCATTTGGAAGACCTCCGGGTGTAGGGACCATTCCCCCTGGTCCAGGGTCTGGCGGCTCAGATAGTCAGCCTGCCAATTCTCCATACCCGGAATGTGAACTGCTGAGATCGCCGGGACATGAGTCTTGGCCCAAGACAGAATGTCGGTCACCTCCCGGGCCGCCCTAGCACTCCTGGTGCCCCCTTGGTGGTTGATGTAGGCCACCGCGGTAGCATTGTCCGTCTGTACCCGGACAGGACGACCCTGAAGACGGTCCGACCACTGGAAGAGACCGAGTTTTATCGCTCGTAATTCCAGCACATTTATCGGGAGGGAGGATTCCTCCCCCGACCAAGTGCCCTGGGCAGACAAGTTGCCCAGGACCCCACCCCAGCCTGACAGGCTGGCATCTGTGGTAATCACTGTCCACACCAACGGACGGAAGGACTTGCCCCCCGCCACCGACGGGGACTGGAGCCACCACAAAAGAGCCAATCTGGTCTGACGACTCAAGGAGACACACAGATCCAGGGACTGAGGCAGTCCGTTCCACTTGGCCAGGATCTCCGCTTGGAGAGCCCGTGTGTGAAACTGAGCAAAGGGTATCGCCTCAAAGGCCAACACCATTAACCCCAGACACCGCATACAGGTTCTGAGTGACGAGGACGGTTTGTCCCTGAGGGACCTGATCTCGTCCTGCAAGGTCCGGAGCTTGTCCTCCGGCAAGAACACCTTTGCCTGAGCAGAGTCCAGAATCATTCCCAGATAGGGAAGACGAACCGAAGGAGACAATGTCGATTTTTGAACGTTGATGGTCCATACGAACTCCCGGAGCGTCTGTACCGTGGTGGACAGATCGCGCACTAGGTCCTGGCTGACACTCGATCTCAGTAGGAGATCGTCCAGATACCCCAAGACTGCAATGCCCTGTGCCCTTAACAGGCCCAGAACCGGCGCCATCACTTTGGTAAAGATCCTTGGAGCCGAAGCGAGACCGAAAGGTAACGCCACAAACTGATAGTGGTCCTCTGCGATAGCAAACCGAAGGTACCGCTGATGACCCTCGAAAATGGGGATGTGTAGGTACGCATCCTTCAGGTCTATCGAGGCCACCACCGAACGGAGAGATTACATGCGGAACTTCCGAACGCGCACAAAGCGGTTCAGCGCTTTCAGGTCCAGAATAGGACGTACGTTGCCCTCTTTTCTGGGCACATTGAACAGATTGGAATAAAACCCCCGAAACCTGTCCCGATGAGGCACCGGGACAATCACCCCCTGAGCAAGAAGGTCCAGAACCGCTCGTTGCAGGTCCTGCAGGCGCCCCGGAGGCAAATGAAGATTTGAGGGAAAATGATTGATTGAATGATTTCCTGAACCCACCTGTCCGAGATTCGGAGCAGCCAAGGTTGGAGGAAACCGCGCCAACGTCCCCCCACCCCTGAAACGGGTGCCGGACTTCTGCTTGCCCGTCCAGGGCTTCTTCTGGCTACCTTGGCCCTTGAAGGGCTTGCCCTTAGTTTGGTTCCGAAAGGCACGAAAGGACCCCTGAGTGGATCGAGAAGTAGAACCCCGCTTGCCGCGAAAGGACTTGTTCTTCGGGTTCTGGGGCAGCAAGGTGCTCTTGCCCCCCGTGACGCCTTTCACCAAGGAATCCAACGCCTCACCAAAAAGGAGAGAACCAGCATAGGGAAAATCAGCAACTGTTTTCCGTGATGACTGGTCAGCCGACCAGCTCTTCAGCCAGATCAGTCGACGGTTAAGCACCGCGACACTAGATAGGTGTGCTACCAAAGGGGCCTCATTCAAGGCCGCATCACACAAATACATGACTCCTTGGTGAATTTGATCCACCATAGCCAGCCGGGCAGGTGGAACCGCATCAGACACGAGGTTGCTCCTAAGCACCTTAGTCCAATCAGCCACCGCCTGAGCCACCAAAACGGATGCGAAAACCGGTTTGAGCAAGGAACCCGCCACCGTAGTAATGGCAGGCTAGAGACTCCAACCGTCGGTCCGTGGGATCCCCAAAAACCGGGGTCTCCTCAGTAGGAATCAAGGTAGCCTTGTTTAACACGGCCACAGTGTGATCCACCTGTGGAGGCACACACCATCGCGATTCCGTAGCCGGTGCAAAGGGATAAAGTAATTTGAACCGACTAGGCACCAGAAATGGATGTTTTAAAGTGCAGTGCAAATACAGCGCAAAGATAAGTGAAAAAGCTATTTGTCAATATTAAAATTATTGAAAAAATTTCTAGAATGCAGCTGTTCATAAATTGTGGTAACCCAAAATTCACAAATGCAAGAAAAATATATCACAGCGCAAACAATAGTGAATCATATAAAGAATAATTAGGTAATTAGGTTCTACTCAAAAACTCATAAAGTGCACCGTGCAAATATGTGCAAAAATGGCTGGAGTGTAGAAACCATGTAAACATATACTAAATAAATAAAGTGCCAGTCCAGATAAAATAGTTCTTTAAGATCTCAGTAGATAATAAGATATAAACAGTCCCAAAAATATGTCCCACGAAAGTGCTGGAGTGCCAGGAAGAAAGTGCACAAACATGCAATGGTGACCCCTATGCTGTATAGCTATAGAGATCGACAGGGCTTATGTCGATCTCTATAGCCAAGCCCTGTCGATCTCTATAGCTATACAGCATAGGGGTCACCATTGTCCGGTAAGTGAACACCCAAAGGGGGAGGACCGGCACTTGCTCACTGCACCGCAAAAGATTGCATGTTTGTGCACTTTCTTCCTGCCACCCCAGCACTTTCGTGGGACATATTTTTGGGACTGTTTATATCTTATTATCTACTGAGATCTTAAAGAACTATTTTATCTGGACTGGCACTTTATTTACTTAGTATATGTTTACATGGTTTCTACACTCCAGCCATTTTTGCACATATTTGCACGGTGCACTTTATGAGTTTTTGAGTAGAACCTAATTACCTAATTATTCTTTATACGATTCACTATTGTTTGCGCTGTGATGTTTTAAAGTGCGCCACAGTTCATTAACAGTGTAATGAAACTCAGCGGGGCAGGGAAAAACCTGCGCCGACTTGCGGGTCCTGTGTGTCCCAAAAGAGGACACAATGCCTGGAGGACTGGGCTCATCCTGCAAATGTAGTGTTTCCTTCACAGAAACAATCAATGCATCCATGGTCGCGCGTTCTTCATGCGACCCCGGGGGAGAATCATCAACCCCCCTCCACCTCCCCCTCAGATCCCAGCGGGTCTAAGGATGAGCGAGACCCTGAAAAGGGCACGCCCGCCGCAGCAGCCATATCACCATCTGAATCAGAGGAAAGAGACAATCTGGGCCTCTTTCTAGTAGCACGTTCAGCCATCAGCACCTCCATTTTGGACACTAAGGACGCCACTACAGCGGCCAAATCAGGCATAACAGGGGCCACAGCAGGACTGGGGTCCCCCACCAGGGCTGGAGGGAATTTGTTGTCCTGAGAATCCATTGCCCAAGGTGAAAATAATAGTGCAAGAAAAAGGGTACTGTCCCTTTAACACCGCTGCGGAGTGCGCAGCCCACCGATATGTGAACAATGACAAAAGACCCCCAATAGGAGAAGAAAACTGAGCCAGAAATGACAAAACAGAAGGTTATGGAAGAGACAGTCTGCAGAGCCCACAGAGTGTTACCACCTAGGTAGCTGCTTCAGAGGAAAAGGAAGTGAGGTCATGAGAGGCTGAACTATAAGCTGCAAATGACTCAGGGAAAATGGCTGCCCATAGGACTGAATGGGAGACTTCAGGAAAATGGCCGCCGAACACGTGCCGAAAGATCGTTCGGCCACGCGCAAGATGGCGTCGGAAGGCGCCAAAACAGCATGTAAAGCAGCCCACAGTGAAGCCAACATGCCTGCCCAAAGCAAAAATGGCGGACCGTGCGGTTTTTCCCCGCTGTGGCCGCCAAACACATCGTCTGCACCCCCCCTGAAAACACCAAAGTGACACAGGGAAAAAGGGGCTCCCACAACACACAGCACCATAGTGCAGCGTATGTACATACAGTAAAAGACCCCCTCAGGGATCACAAACAGGGATGCCCACACCAGCACAGACATGGGGGACACAGCAACACAGGACTGCCACCCCAGACAGAGGCCCCACACAGAAGTACTTACCTGTACCAGATGGCGTGGGGAGCCTCTCAGAACGGAAAGCCACTGTCCTCATCTGACAGGGAATGCCGTTAGCCAGGGACATTACACTGCAGCACCGCAGATGTGTCCAGTGAGGTAGCCACCTCACGGCTGCATCCCTGCTGCGAGCAGGGATGGGTCGTTCATAATGCCAGGACGAACCACGGCTGAATGCTCGATGGCGGGCTGGGGGTCCCTCTGACCCTATGCCCTGGAAACCCAGGGCGGTCAGTCCAATTCCCAGCTCCGCAGGAATCCATCTTCATCTGAAGAATCAACTAAAACTACAGCTGACAAAATAAACAGCTAGTAAATCAAAGAAAAAAACTGAAATTTTCAAAGAAAAATCAAATAAAAAAAGATAAGAAAGGCTGAGACTGTAACCCCAGCACTGAGAATCCTAACTACTCCTGACGCTAGGCAGAAAGAAAACTGGGTTGGGAGTGGTCACTGCAGGGGGGTATTGACCAGTGGGACAGCCCCCATGGGTGTGTATATGCAAATGCCTTTGTTCTTTTGACTAAGTATTTATGCCTAGCTACTCCTGCGGAGCGGAAGTCAATACCCAGTAGTGATGACTTAGAGGAGGCGGAGGACGTAAGAGAAAAAAAGACGTAAATTTTGTTTGGGTACAGGGTTGCACGACCACGCAATTGTCAGTTAAAGTCGCGCAGTGCCAAGTTGCAAAAAGTGGCCTGGACGTTTAGCAGGAAAATCCTCCGGTGGTAAAGTGGTTAAAGAAAAATCGAACGCTGCGTTCAGTCTATAAAATTGTTATTATACCGCACATCCAGTTTTTGTCGTATGAAAATTGGCTGTCGAATACACTATACCAACGATCCAAAAATTGGCAGATCGTTTTGTCGGACGAAATTTTACCTCCTATTTTCTTATCGTGTGTATGGACCTTTAATCACCAGATATGAACTAAGCTAAGGGTGGCCATATACACTACAATTCGATTGCACAATCCCTGTACCCCTCAATTATCTGACCAATTTCTATCCAATCACCCGGGCCTTTACAAGATAAAGTTATTGGTCCATATTCACGTCAATAAACAATCGATTTCTTTTACGACTGGAATAATCCAGCTATAGTCGAAAACACGTTTGATTGCTATGCCACACAAGGGGAAGTGGATTTGGATTTTTAGGAAACCATTGATTGCATCTCTGTTTCCGCCCCATATTCTCATAATCTAAATATGGTTGTATCAATGAACAAAGTACCCCGGTCAATCCATTCCGTTTGATTACATTCGATTGAAATGAAGTCTAAAGCTTTGTTCAAACAGTTGAGCTTTTGCTGTACTAAAAACGCAGCTTCGCAGCATGGCAAAAGTGCATGGAAAAAAGTCCCTAAATCCTACCTTGCTGTGTTTTTATACAATTTGTACAATCTGCTTGCTACATCTTCCTGCCCTGTTCAAAAACGCATCTTCCATTATAGTCAATAGAAACGCACCCAAAATGCTGCAAAAACTGACCCTACTTTAACCACTTAAACACTTGCCGTCCGCCGCACGGCTATTTACTGCGGCGGTCCGCCCCTCACAGGCAGAGTGACGTAGATCTACGTCGCTAGCCTGTGAGGGTCTAGGGAGCGAGCGCGAGCCCCCAGAGGCGCGCTCCCACTCCCGCGCGGTCACGGACCCCCCCCCCGTGCGTGTGACCGGCAGACCCGATGTCCGCCGGTCACTCGCCGATCGTCGCTGCAAAGGGAGAAAGGCAGGCGGCTAGTGTAAACAAGCCGCCTGTCATTCTCCCCTGTGTAGAAACAGTGATCATACGGTTCTATGTAGGACCGTTGATCAGTGTCTACAGCTCAAGCCACAGCCAATCACAGTTAGAATCACGCCCCTAGGGACACACACAGCCCCTCCCTCTCAAATAAAGTTAACCCCTTCACTACCAGTGTCATTTTGCAGTAACAGTGCATATGTATAGCACTGATTACTGCAGTAATGTCACTGGTAACCCCAAAAGTGTCAAAAATGTCAGTCAAGGGTCCGATCTGTCCGCCGCAAGGTCGCAGTACCGAAGAAAAAAAAAAAAAAAAAAAAAAAATCGCAGATCGCCGCCATTACGCGTTAAAAAAAAAACAAACAAATATTACAAAAATCTTTCCCTTTTTAGTAAACGCGATAACTTTTGCGCAAACCAATCAAAATACGCTTTTTGTGATTTTTTTTTACATAACATATGTAGCATAAAACAAATTGGCCGAAAATGTTAAATTTAGAGATTTTTACATTTGGGGGGGGGGGGGGGGGGGTAATTTCATATAAAAAAAGATTGTGAAAAATATTGCTAATTTTTGCAAAATTTACGCTCTTTTTTTGTTTATAGCGCATGATCAAAAAATCGCACAGGTAAAGAAAGCTCTGTTTGTGGGAAAAAAAGGACGTCGAATTCGTTTTAGGTACAGCGTCGCACGGCCGCGCAATTGTCCGTTAAAATCACACAGTGCCGAATCGCAAAATACCCCCTGGTCAGGAAGGGGGTAAAATCCTCCGGGGCTTAAGTGGTTAACCACTTAAGGACTGCCCCATAGCAGATTTACAGCTACAGGGTAGCCCTCCTGTGCAGAATCACATACATACATACATACACATATACACACACACACACGATTCTGCACTTCCGCCTGGGGGATATGCAAGCTGCCGGTAGCCCGTTTCTGCTGTAATTACTCACAACAGAAGCTAATCTGTGGGTGCTCGTTGGGCAGAGACACAGAACGTTGGGCAGAGACACAGAACGTTGGGCAGAGACACAGAATGGAGAGCTCCCTATGTAAACAAGGCACAGCTTCTTTCTGACAGGGATTGATGGATTTAACCCCCTCCTTCCCAAGCCTATTCTGACACTTCTCTCCTACATGTGAAAAATTTTTTTTTTTTTGCTAGAAAATTACTTCAAACCCCCAAACATATTTTTATTAAGCAGAGACCATAGAGAATAAAATGGTGTGTGCTGTAATTTTTTTTTATGTCACACAGTATTGCGCAGCGGTTTTTCAAATGCAATTTTTTGGGGGAAAAAACACATTAATGGAGAAAAAAAAAAAAACAGTAAAGTTGGACGGGCGCTTTATCTTTTTTGTACGAACTTTATTGCTATCACAAGTGATGAACAACATCCCTTGTGACAGCTTGGGCTGTCATCCAGTCATGGTGGGTACACCCAGCCCCCCACCTTGGATGCAGTGATGGAGGGTACACCCAGCCCCCCACCTTGGATCCAGTGATGGAGGGTACACCCAGCCCCCCACCTTGGATCCAGTGATGGAGGGTACACCCAGCCCCCACCTTGGATCCAGTCATGGTGGGTACACCCAGCCCCCACCTTGGATCCAGTCATGGTGGGTACACCCAGCCCCCCACCTTGGATCCAGTGATGGAGGGTACACCCAGCCCCCACCTTGGATCCAGTCATGGTGGGTACACCCAGCCCCCCACCTTGGATCCAGTCATGGTGGGTACACCCAGCCCCCCACCTTGGATCCGGTCATGGTGGGTACACCCAGCCCCCCACCTTGGATCCAGTCATGGTGGGTACACCCAGCCCCCACCTTGGATCCAGTCATGGTGGGTACACCCAGCCCCCACCTTGGATCCAGTGATGGAGGGTACACCCAGCCCCCCACCTTGGATCCAGTGATGGAGGGTACACCCAGCCCCCCACCTTGGATCCAGTCATGGTGGGTACAGCCAGCCCCCCACCTTGGATCCAGTGATGGGGGGGGGTACATCCAGCCCCCCACCTTGGATCCAGTGATGGCAGGTACACCCAGCCCCCACCTTGGATCCACTGATGGGGGGGTACACCCAGCCCCCACCTTGGATCCACTGATGGTGGGTACACCCAGCCCCCACTGATGGGGGGGGGGGAGGGGTACACCCAGCTCCCACCTTAGATCCAATGATGGTGTCTGCTGATCACACCCCTATAGAGATAACCCAGGTAGGTCATGATTTGTGATGACAGCTTGTCCCCTATTCCCAGTAATGCAGACTCCCCTCTTCTATAGAAATCTTACGGTGGAATGTCCTGTGTACTAGTCCAATCAATGTCATCACGTGCACCCCCCTCCCCATGACAGCCTCCAATGTGCTGACCATGGAATGATCGTTCACCACCCCGCCCCTCTTACTGCTAAAAGAACCCCATAGACAGGGTGATGATCGTCATCCACAACAGGCTGGCCCTCTGGAAGTGGGCAGAGGCAGCGCTGCCAGCCGATGCCATGATGCCAGGACCGTGCACAGCTCCAAATACACACCGCCCGGGAACCTACACACAGCTTCCTATGTGACAGCCAATAGCGAGACAGATCGCTGACACTGAGCCAATCAATGTGCGGTCCCGCCCCCCTAATTGAGAGCACCTTGCTTGCTCCTGTATTGGCCGGCTGATGGATCATGTATCTCTATTGTACCATTGACCCCAGGGGGCGGGCTAATAGTCCTCATTGTTTCTTAACCCTTCTGCTGCCACACACACACATAGTATAACCCTTCTGCTGCCACACATACATTATATTTGTACACATACACTATTAGAGCACATATTCAGTATGTGGTCACTTCAAGGCACATCAACAGAGTACATTACCGATTCTTTTATAAAATATAAAAGTGGTTCTAAAATCATTTTTTATTTACTTTAACCACTTAACGACTGCCTAACGCAGATCTACGTCGGCAGTCAGCCCCTCACAGGCAAAGCGACGTAGGTCTACGTCGCTAGCCTGTGGAGGGTCTAGGGAGCGAGCGCACGCCCCCGGAGGCACGGTCACGCACCCCCCCGCGCGTGTGACCGGCTGACCCGATGTCCGCCGGTCACTCGGCGATCGGCAGGGGAGAGGGAGAAAGTCAGGCGGCTTGTGTAAACAAGCTGCCTGTCATTCTCCCCGGTGTATGAAGGATGATCATACGGTTCTACTATGTAGAACCGTCAATCACTCTTCATACATCTGAAGCCACAGCCAATCACAGTAGAAAGCACGCCCCTAGGGACACACACAGCCCCTCCCTCTCAAATAAAGTTAACCCCTTCACTACCAGTGTATTTTTACAGTAACAGTGCATATGTATAGCACTGATTACTGTAGAAATGTCACTGGTAACCCCTAAAGTGTCAAAAATGTCAGTCAAGGGTCCGATCTGTCCGCCGCAATACCGCAAAAAAAAAAAAAAAAAAAAAAGATCGCAGATCGCCGCCATTACGCGTTAAAAAAACAACAAAAATGACAAAAATCTTTCCCTTTGTTAGTAAACGCGATAACTTTTGTGCAAACCAATCAAAATACGCTTTTTGCAAATTTTTTTACCAAACATAGGTAGCATAAAACAAATTGGCCGAAAATGTTAAAAAATTTTGATTTTTACATTTTTTTGGGGGGAATTTCATATAAAAAAATGTGAAAAATATTGTTATTTTTGCAAAATTGACGCTCTTTTTTTGTGTATAGCGCGTGATCAAAAAAAAAAAAAAAAAAAAATCGCACAGGTGATCAAATACCACCAAAAGAAAGCTCTGTTTGTGGGAAAAAAAGGACGCCAAATTTGTTTAAGTACAGCGTCGCACGACCGCGCAATTGTCCGTTAAAGTCACGCAGTGCCGAATCGCAAAATACCCCCTGGTCAGGAAGGGGGTAAAATCTTCCGAGGCTTAAGTGGTTAAGGACCGGAAGGATTTGCCCCCTTAATGACCATTTAACAAACAATTGTGCGGTCGTGCGACACTGTACCCAAATACAATTGGTGTCCTTTTGTTCCCCACAAATAGAGCTTTCTTTTAGTGGTATTTGATCACCTGTGTGACTTTGACAATTCTGAAAAAAAAAAATATTATATATATATATATATATATATATATATATATATAATATTTTTTTTTCTTACTTTCTGCTGTATAACATTCCCCAAAAATAAATAAAATAAGATTAAAAATCAAAAGGTTTTCATTCTTTTAGGCCAATTTGTATTCTTGTATGGTAATCACAAAAACACTCGCGCCAAAGAAAAAACAAAATACAAAACAAGATCAATTATGACTGCTAATGCTGCAAGCCACTAAGGGGCATAAGGTATATATAAATTAACCGCAACTATATATGTGATCAGCAGCGCAAATTTGAAAGCCAACTGATTAATAATTGTGCAAATTGAGTAAACACAATTTAGCAATAATGACAATAAAGTGCTCTGTGCAAGTAAATACGTGGAAAAAGAGAGAAAAATAGAAAAGTATAAAATAGAAAAAAAAACTGTGCAAATTTAGTCCAAAAGTCCAATAATAACTGTGTGCTGGCTCCTTTAAAAATATCCCACCAAGTGAACACACTCTTCCTAAGGTGCAATAATTCCTGAATATAGTGATGGTGGCACCCTCCATGTTAAATAATGGCAGAGAGTCACACTCACCAGATAGTGTTGATCCCTCTTGCCATAAGGTAAGCAGAGATCCAAGCAGTAGCGCATGAAATCACTGTTAGATGACTTAAAGTGTAAAAAGCATGCTTGTCAAAGATACTGCTTGATATTAACATGACCTGTTTTATATGCAGAATGTTACTGGTAATGCTCTGCAGATCCACATCGGCACGGGGTAGTACTCCAAGGAATAATAATGTTATCTTTTTCCCATATTATGTGATTTGGATTGTCATTTTTCAGTGCTAAAGTGAATCTATTATATGGCAGGTTTCCTTATTGTTGTTATTGATGTCGGAAGTTCCACAGTGCGGTGAGCTGGTTAACTTCCGGTTTACTTACCTCATTGCCGATTGGACGCAGAGCGTTCCAGCAGGGCTATTTAGATGCCGGATGTTGTCGTTTAGGTCACGCCTCCAGTTGAAGTCGGACATGACGAAACCGGTCGGGGCGTGACCAGACCACACATCCGACATCACGTGACACGGCAGAGGAGCTACCCGGAAGGGACTGGGCTGGCGTGGAGTTAGCCCAGTACACTGGACGAGTCAGGCTTCCTCTTTGACCGATATGGAATTCAATGCCTATCCATATGCTTTTACATGTGAGTGCAAAATTTATATATTTGAATAAAGCAAGTGTTTTGATGGTACTTCACTATTTGGAGCCCTTCTTTCTCTCCATAATACCATTACATTGAGGAAAGTGTGTGAAGGGTACTTCTATGCGGCAGTGGTGAAGAGACTCTGGTCTTCCATGCGTGTGCTCCCTACATCTGTATGGTATCCCTGCTCAGTTTGCTCTGGTGTGAGAACACTTGAGCATCGTTTTCTGGTGAGTTGCCATTTCTGCTATCTATCGGTGTGACACCTGGTGGTGGATGGTGATCCATTTATATACTTCACGCACTCCTGGATTTTATGGACTTGAAGGACATTGCTTTTCTTTATATTTTTTTGAGTGTTTATCAAGCAGTATCTTTGACAAGCATGCTTTTTACACTTTAAGTCATCTAACAGTGATTTCATGCGCTACTTCTTTTCCATTTCTGTATTTCCAAATATTATCCAGTATTTGTTTAAGTAGCAGCAGTGTTTCCACATTATAGCAGGCAAGTGACTGACTCCTCCTAAAGTGCAAAGATATTTGGACTTGACAGTGGGTGTCTAAGTTTATATATATATATTAGAGATCCAAGCAGGCTTATTAGATCTCTATGATCTTAGTACAGGTCCTCAACTTGTCCTCCCGATGGGTCCTCTCCACTAGGTGGACGCTTTATGCGAAAATCCCCAGAAAGGCAAAGAGAGAGAGGTGGACTCCTCATGGTGTAGTACCATAAAATTATAAGTCATTGAATAAAAAATAAAAAGAAAAACTTTCCCGATAGGGTCAGATGCAATACATTACAATAAATATGCAAGCAAAACAGAGCTCCCGGAGGGGGGAGGGGGGAGGAAGATCAGCGGAGTTCCACTTTAAGAAGATATTTGCCACGCTGGGTGCTTACTTAGCTCCCATCGCAACTCCCTTATGTTGACAGAAATATGTTCCATCATGCCAAAAATAGTTGCTACCCATGGCTAGGTCCAACATTTCCCCCAGAAATATCTGTTGTTCCATCTTAAGCGAAGATTTCTCTTTTAAAGACCATTTAACTGCTCGAAGCGCCTCACCCTGGCCAATGTTCCTCTAGAGGGACTTCACATCACCTTCTACACTCATCTCTTCTAGTATGTTAAGAAGTTGCAACAAAAAAAAAATCCCAATAAACGTATTTTGATTGATTGGTTTGCGCAAAAAAGTTATCACGTCTACTAACTAGGGGAAAGAGTTATGTCATTTTTATTTTTATTTTTTTTACTAGTAATGGTGGCGATCAGCTATTTTTAGTGGGACTGGGACATTGCAGTGGACAGATCGGACACCTAACTGACATTTGGGGGACCAGTGACATTACTACAGTAATCAGTGCTAAAAATATGCACTGTTACTGTACTGACACTGGCAGGGAAGGGGTTAACCCAGGGGCGATCAAAGGGTTAAGTGTGAGCCTAGGGGGTGTTTCCTAACACCCAGCGGGCGGAAGGAGAACACAACGTGTTTCAGAGCATGCACGGCGGCTCCACTGGGCATGCGCAGTCCTTTTTCAAGTGTACAGGGAGAAGGAAGGACAAGGAATTTATATGCTGTTAGATGGGCGTAAAAGCTACCATTTAAATGGGAAATGGACTAAAGGGAACTTAAAGCGCCAACAGTTAACAGGCACAGAAGGAAATGCGCTGATGAGACGGGACTGATGGGCACTGATAGGCCGCACTGATGGGCACTGATGAGGTGGCACTGATGAGGAGGTACTAATATGCTGCACTGATGGGCACTGATAGCCGGCACTGAAAGGCAGTACTGATGGGCACTAAGAAGCGGCACTGATGGGCACTGACGGGCAGCACTGATGGGCAGCCACTGACTGGCAACACTATGGGCACTGATGGTGGGCACTGATGGGCATTGCTTGGGGGGGACTTATGGGCACTGTTTTTTACTTTACAGTAATCAGGGCACTGATGAACAGTGCCCTGATTACCTTTCCTAGGCTTCCCTTTGAGGAGGAGCCGCTGATCGGCTCTCCTCGCCACACACTCTGACAGTGGATGCATTAAAGACCCCAAGCATTGGTGTCGGTGGACGCATTAAACCCCCAGCATTGAATTGAGTGGACACATTAAAACCCCCAGCATTGATGTCAGTGAATACATTAATAACCCCCACCATTGATGTCTGTGGATGCATTAAAGACCTCCAGCATTGGTGTCAGTGGACACAAAAAAGACCCCCTCAGCACTGATGTCAGTCGATGCATTAAAACCCCTCAGCATTGGTGTCAGCGGACGCATTAAACCCCCCCAGCATTGGTATCAGTGGATGCATTAAAACCCCTCAGCATTGATGTCAGTGGACGCATTAACCCCCCCTTCCCCAGCATTGATGTCAGTGAACGCATTAAAGACCCCCGGCATTAATGTCAGTGGATGCATTTAAGAGCCCCTAGCATTGGTGTCAGAGGCTGCATTATTAACCCCTAGCACAGGTGCCAGTATTATTAACCCCCTCCCCCACATTAATAACCCTCCAGCATTGGTGCCGATGGACGCATTAAAATCTCCAGCAATGATGTCAGTGGATGCATTAAAACCCGCAGCATTGATGTCAGGGAATGCATTAAAGACCCCCAGCATTGGTACCAGGGGATGCAATAAAGACCCTCAGCACTGAATTCAGTGGGCGCTATAAAACTCGCAGCATTGATGTCGGTGGATGCATTAAAGATCCCCCAGCATTGGTGTCAGTGGACACAAAAAAGACCCCTAGCATTGATGTCAGTGGACGCATTAAAACCCCTCAGCATTAATGTCAGTGGACGCAGTTAAACCCCCCCCCCCATCCCCCAGCATTGGTGTCAGTGGATGCATTAAAATCTCCCAGTATTGGTGTCAGTGGACGCATTAAAGACCCCCCCCAGCATTAATGTCAGTGAACGCATTAACCACTTAAGCCCCGGAAGATTTTAACCCCTTCCTTACCAGGGCCTATTTTGCGATTCGGCACTGCGATGCTTTAACGGACAATTGCGCGGTCATGCGACGCTGTACCCAAACAAATTTCACATCCTTTTTTCCCCATAAACAGAGCTTTCTTTTGGTGGTATTTGATCACCTGTACGATTTTTTGATCATGCTCTATAAACAACAAAAGTGCGTCAATTTTGCAAAAATAATATTTTTCACATTTTTTTTATATGAAATTCCCCAAAAAACAAATTTAAAAATCAAAATTTTTTAACATGTTAGGCCAATTTTTTTCTGCTACGTGTTTGGTAAAAAAAAAAAAAAAATGGCAAAAAGCGTATTTTGATTGGTTTGCGCAAAAGTTATTGCGTTTACTAACAGATCGGACCCTTGACTGACATTTTTGACACTTTTGGGGTTACCAGTGACATTACTACAGTAATCCGTGCTATACATATTCACTGTTCCTGTAAAAATGACAATGGGAGGGAAAGGGTTAACTTTCATGGAGAGGGAGGGGTTAAGTGTGTCCCTAGGGGCGTGTTTCTAACTATGATTGGCTGTGGCTACTGGTGTAAGAACAGAGATAAACGGTCCTACATAGTAGAACCGTATGATCTCCATTCTTACACAGGGGAGAATGACAGGCGGCTGTGTTTACATTTGCCGCCTGCCTTTCTCCGGCTCTAACGGACGATCGCGACTGCCCGGCGGACATCGGGTAAGCCGGGCACACACGCGGGGAAGGGGGGCGGGGGGGTCCGTGAGCGAGCGGGAGCGCGCCTCCGGCAGCGCGCGCTTGTTCCCTAGAGCCTCACAGGCTAGCGACGTAGACCTACGTCGCTTTGCCTGTGAGGGGCTGACTGCTCGCGTAAATAGTCGTGCGGCGGTCGGCAAGTGGTTAAAGACCCTCAGAATTAATGTCAGTGGATGCATTAAAGATCCCCTAGCATTGGTGTCAGAGGCTGCATTATTAACCCCTAGCACAGGTGCCAGTATTATTAACCCCCTCCCCCACATTAATAACCCCCAGCATTGGTGCCGGTGGACGCATTAATACCCCCAGCAATGATGTCAGTGAATGTATTAAAACCCCCCAGCATTGATGTCATGGAATGCATTAAAACTTCCCAGCATTGATGTCTATTGATGAAGACCCCCCCAGCATTGATTTCAGTGGACGCATTAAAGACCCCCAGCATTAATGTCAGTGGACGCATTAAAGACACCCCAGCATTGGTGTTAGTCGACGCAATAAAGACCCCGCCCCCAGCATCGATGTCAGTGCACGCATTAAAACCCCGAGCATTGGTGTCAGTGGACGCATTAAAGACCCCCCAGCATTGGTGCCAGTGGACGCAAAAAACACCACCTGCATGGATGTCAGTGGACGCATTAAAACCCCCAGCATTGGTGCCGGCGGATGCATTAAAATCCCAGCATTATATAGAAAAGGAGCAAGAAAGAAACAGTATTCCTTATCCCACCCACTCAGCGCTCATGTGTATGCAATACTCCTAGGATCAAAACGTATGTATCTAGCAATGCAGCAAGATATACTCATATGCCTATATAACCAATAAAGCTGCTGCTATACTCAAAACATAACATAAAAAAGGGGTGCGTATAAGAGCCTCAGCCCATATAAACACTAGCAGCGCTATAAACAGCCTCTGACGAGGTTGAAGGTATATGGCAAAAACAAACAGCCTAACAAAATAAGGAATTGTTATAAAGCCTTAAAGTTCATAAGTCCATAATATTCTCAGGGTGAAGTCACACGAAAGAATGGGTGCATAGAAAACTCTCCTTGAGGAGGAGGTGCTGCCTATATCCCTACTAGTTGGAGTGGAATCCTGAGGGGATCACCATCCGGAAGTGGAGGATTATTTATTGAATAAAGCGCTAAACCTTAGTGTTAAGGGTACGTGTCCACTCTCAAGGGGGGGAGCACAGCGGTGAGGTGAAGGATATGATGGTTGCTGAGTGATCGATAAAGAAGTCTTGTGTTTCACCACACAACGAGTTTTCTATGCACCCATTCTTTCGTGTGACTTCACCCTGAGAATATTATGGACTTATGAACTTTAAGGATTTATAACAATTCCTTATTTTGTTAGGCTGTTTGTTTTTGCCATATACCTTCAACCTCGTCAGAGGCTGTTTTTAGCGCTTCTAGTGTTTATATGGGCTGAGGCTCTTATACGCACCCCTTTTTTATAAAACCCCAGCATTGGTGTCAGTGGATGCAATAAAGACCCTCAGCACTGAATTCAGTGGGCGCAATAAAACTTGCAGCATTGATGTCAGTGGATGCAGTAAAGACCCCCCAACATTGATGTCAGTGCACGCATTAAAACTCCCAGCATTGATGTCAGTGGACACATTAAACCCCCCCCCCCCCCAGTATTGGTGTCAAGGGACGCATTAAACCCCCCAGTATTGGTGTCAGGGGACCCATTAAACCCCCCAGTATTGGTGTCAGGGGACCCATTAAACCCCCCAGTATTGGTGTCAGGGGACGCATTAAAACTCCCAGCATTGATGTCAGTGGACGCATTAAAACCCCCAGCATTGATGTCAGTGCACGCATTAAAACCCCCCAGTATTGATGTCAGTGCACGCATTAAACCCCCCAGTATTGATGTCAGTGGACGCATTAAACCCCCCCCCCCCCAGTATTGGTGTCAAGGGACGCATTAAACCCCCCAGTATTGGTGTCAGGGGACGCATTAAACCCCCCAGTATTGGTGTCAGGGGACCCATTAAACCCCCCGGTATTGGTGTTAGTGGACCCATTAAACCCCCCCAGTATTGGTGTCAGGGGATACATTAACCCCCCAGTATTGATGTAAGTGGACGCATTAAACCCCCCAACATTGGTGTCAGGGGATGCATTAAACCCCCCAGCATTGGTGTCAGGGGACGCATTAAACCCCCCAGCATTGGTGTCAGGGGACGCATTAAACCCCCCAGTATTGGTGCCAGGGGACGCATTAAACCCCCCAGTATTGGTGCCAGGGGACGCATTAAACCCCCCAGTATTGGTGTCAGGGGACGCATTAAACCCCCCAGTATTGGTGTCAGGGGACGCATTAAACCCCCCAGTATTGGTGTCAGGGGACGCATTAAACCCCCCCAGTATTGGTGTCAGGGGACGCATTAAACCTCCCCAGTATTGGTGTCAGGGGACGCATTAAACCCCCCAGTATTGGTGTCAGGGGACGCATTAAACCCCCCAGTATTGGTGTCAGGGGACACATTAAACCCCCGCAGTATTGGTGTCAGTGGACGCATTAAAACCCAGCAGTATTGGTGTCAGGGGACACATTAAACCCCCCAGTATTGGTGTCAGTGGACGCATTAAAGATCCCCCAGTATTGATGTCAGAGGCTGCATTATTAACCCCTAGCACAGGTGTCAGTATAATTAAAGAAGAAGTAAATCCTCCTCTGACACTTTTACCCATAGGTGATCCTATATTAAGGCTTTCCTATAGGTACTGTAAATATATCTCTTGAACATGTACGGTTTAGGAGATATTTACCTTACATGCATCCAGTGACATCACGTGCCGTGACTGTCGGCTCCCGCGCGTGACGTCACCGCGGTTGCGGCCAATCAGATGGCCGGATGCCGCGATCCCGGAATACGTGTCGCCCGTCATACAGGTAAGCGGACGGCACGGCGGGGGCTCGTTCTAAGGTAAATATTTCATAATGAGCTAGTATGCGATGCATACTAGCTCATTATGTGTTTCTCTTACAGGTTGCAAGAAAAGAAAAAAAAGGTTGTATGGGTTTACAACCTCTTTAACCCCCTTCCCCACATTAGTGGTCAATAGCATTGAAATGTAACCCCTTCCATGACCACCAATGTGGGGGGAGGGGGTTATTAATACTGACAGTACCACAAATGCAGAAGAGGGGAGGTGGGTTAAAATTAGTGGTGATCGACGGATATCGTTTTTTTAATGCAGATACCGATATTTTGGTGATCAGATATCGGTATCAGCGGATATTTTCACAAATGTAAAAAATATATATATATTTTTCTACAGGTACTCCTTCTGGAGGGATCCGGCGGTCTAAAAGACCCCAAACCCCCCTCAGCACCGAAAAGCATTCCAAACGTCAAGTTTGGCTGTTTTGAATGCAGTCAGTTTTTTTAATTCGGCGCCGAGTACCCAGAAGTAATGTCATGACATCACTTCCGGAGATCTGGGTCTTCTCTTGGGCGGCGGACGTAGGATGGTAGACCCGGGGCGAGCCGCGGAAGGCGGCGGGAGGGGCGGACGTCCCATCCTGCTCCATGTAATAACAGCTGAGCGGCTTCTCAGCCGCATTGGTTGTCATTACAAGTCAGCCAACCGTCGGCTATGGACACCGGTACCGGGGGGATGCCTCTAGCTGCAGGCATCACTCCGCTACAGCACTTTCCCCAAATATCGGCAAATCAAAAGGCCGATTCGGATATATCGGGGAAAGTGCATATCAGCCCCCGATATATTGGTGTTGCGGATATTCGGTCGATCTCTAGTTAAAATGCCACTGCCATGAGGACAATGCAAAGTGGGGGATGGGGGGGAGGGTAACTTTCACTGCCACTGACTCCCCCCATCCTCCACCTGCATCAGTGAACACAGCAAAGTTAACCCCCTCCTCACTTCCAGTCTACTGCAGTACCATTTACCTGGTTCTCTGGCAATTAGGTACAGCTGAGCTTACCTCACACACTCGCTCCTGGTTGGCTGCTCCCTCCTAGTGCTAACTGACTGGCGGTCAGACAGACAGGTGGGCGGTCAGATGGGCAGGCAGGCAGGCAGGCAGGTCAGCGAGCAGGGGGGGTTCAGTTGGGCGGGATCTCCAAAGCTGGCCGCATTCCCATCCCGCCCACACAACAAGAGCTGATACAACACTCACAACAAGAAGTCCTGCAGCTGGGGAAAGGGGAGGGAGCAAAAAAATCCCTCCAGCAGCCATTTAGGCCTGCACTGTGCTGTATGGAACGAGAGGAAGTCCCCAACTCACACAGCCGAGGAGGCAACGGGGGAACCTCCAGCGCCCCCTACTGATGTGCGCTCTAGGCCGGTGCCTACCTTGCCTTTAGGTAGCAACGGCAAGTACACCGTTCATGTCAGTATACACAGTGCAGCACGCATACAGCTCAGTACACCGTTCATACATGTCAGTATACACAGTGCAGCACACATACAGCTCAATACACCATTCATACATGTCAGTATACATAGTGCAGCACACATACAGCTCAGTACACCGTTCATACATGTCAGTATACACAGTGCAACACACATACAGCTCAGTACACCATTCATACATGTCAGTATACACAGTGCAGCACACATACAGCTCAGTACACCATTCATACATGTCAGTATACACAGTGTAACACACATACAGCTCAGTATACCGGTCATACATGTCAGTATACACAGTGCAGCACACATACAGCTCAGTACACCGTTCATACATGTCAGTATACACAGTGCAGCACACATACAGCTCAGTACACCGTTCATACATGTCAGTATACACAGTGCAGCACACATACAGCTCAGTACACCGTTCATACATGTCAGTATACACAGTGCAGCACACATACAGCTCAGTACACCATTCATGTCAGTATACACAGTGCAGCACACATACAGCTCAGTACACCATTCATACATGTCAGTATACACAGTGCAACACACATACAGCTCAGTACACCGGTCATACATGTCAGTATACACAGTGCAGCACACATACAGCTCAGTACACCGTTCATACATGTCAGTATACACAGTGCAGCACACATACAGCTCAGTACACCGTTCATGTCAGTATACACAGTGCAGCACACATACAGCTCAGTACACCATTCATACATGTCAGTATACACAGTGCAACACACATACAGCTCAGTACACCGGTCATACATGTCAGTATACACAGTGCAGCACACATACAGCTCAGTACACCGTTCATACATGTCAGTATACACAGTGCAGCACACATACAGCTCAGTACACCGTTCATACATGTCAGTATACACAGTGCAGCACAGATACAGCTCAGTACACCATTCATACATGTCAGTATACACAATGCAGCACAGATACAGCTCAGTACACCATTCATACATGTCAGTATACACAGTGCAACACACATACAGCTCAGTACACCGTTCATACATGTCAGTATACACAGTGCAGCACACATACAGCTCAGTACACCGTTCATACATGTCAGTATACACAGTGCAACACACATACAGCTCAGTACACCATTCATACATGTCAGTATACACAATGCAGCTCAGTACACCGTTCATACATGTCAGTATACACAGTGCAACACACATACAGCTTAGTACACCGTTCATACATGTCAGTATACACAACAATGCAGCACACATACAGCTCAGTACACCATTCATACATGTCAGTATACACAGTGCAACACACATACAGCTCAGTACACCGGTCATACATGTCAGTATACACAGTGCAACACACATACAGCTCAGTACACCGTTCATACATGTCAGTATACACAGTGCAACACACATACAGCTCAGTACACCGTTCATACATGTCAGTATACACAGTGCAGCACACATACAGCTCAGTACACCATCCATACATGTCAGTATACACAGTGCAGCACACATACAGCTCAGTACACCATTCATGTCAGTATACACAGTGCAGCACACATACAGCTCAGTACACCATTCATGTCAGTATACACAGTGCAACACACATACAGCTCAGTACACCGGTCATACATGTCAGTATACACAGTGCAGCACACATACAGCTCAGTACACCGTTCATACATGTCAGTATACACAGTGCAGCACACATACAGCTCAGTACACCGTTCATGTCAGTATACACAGTGCAGCACACATACAGCTCAGTACACCATTCATACATGTCAGTATACACAGTGCAACACACATACAGCTCAGTACACCGGTCATACATGTCAGTATACACAGTGCAGAACACATACAGCTCAGTACACCGTTCATACATGTCAGTATACACAGTGCAGCACACATACAGCTCAGTACACCGTTCATACATGTCAGTATACACAGTGCAGCACAGATACAGCTCAGTACACCATTCATACATGTCAGTATACACAATGCAGCACAGATACAGCTCAGTACACCATTCATACATGTCAGTATACACAGTGCAACACACATACAGCTCAGTACACCGTTCATACATGTCAGTATACACAGTGCAGCACACATACAGCTCAGTACACCGTTCATACATGTCAGTATACACAGTGCAACACACATACAGCTCAGTACACCATTCATACATGTCAGTATACACAATGCAGCTCAGTACACCGTTCATACATGTCAGTATACACAGTGCAACACACATACAGCTCAGTACACCGTTCATACATGTCAGTATACACAATGCAGCACAGATACAGCTCAGTACACCATTCATACATGTCAGTATACACAGTGCAACACACATACAGCTTGTTACACCGTTCATACATGTCAGTATACACAGTGCAGCACACATACAGCTCAGTACACCGTTCATACATGTCAGTATACACAGTGCAGCACACATACAGCTCACTACACAGTTCATACATGTTAGTAAGTATCTGAGAACTTGTGAATGTGTAAGGAGCAATGCCTTGTGGGACATGTAGTCCTGGAAAGGAGCAGGTAAGGAGTGATTCTAAAGGTAGAATTATTTTTACATTGCTATAGGGCGCTCTATACTATACTTTGCGGCTTGTTATAGGGGCACTCTATACTATACTTTGTGGCTTGCTATAGGGGCACTCTATACTATACTTTGTGGCTTGCTATACTATACTTTGCGGCTGTGCGGCTTGTTATAGGGGCACTCTATACTATACTTTGGGGCTTGCTATAGGGGCACTCTATACTTTACTTTGCGGCTTGTTATAGGGGCACTCTATACTATACTTTGCGGCTTGTTATAGGGGCACTCTATACTATACTTTGCTGCTTGTTATAGGGGCACTCTATACTATACTTTGCTGCTTGCTATAGGGGGCGCTCTATACTATACTTTGGGGCTTGCTATAGGGGCACTCTATACTATACTTTGCGGCTTGTTATTGGGGCACTCTATACTATACTTTGCGGCTTGTTATAGGGGCACACTGAAAGCAGGAGGAGCCAGAAGCACCGGTGGGGGACCCCAGGAGAAGGAGGATGGGGGCTGCTCTATGCAATACCATTACACACAGCAAGTAAAATAAGTGATACTTAAAATCTCTCTAACACCCTCCCACTGATAAAGGCAACTAATAGTAATTGGCTAGTGCTGGGGCCCAGAGTCCTGCGTTGGAGCTCTCAAAAAAAAAAAAAAAAATTGTAATCCAACAGTAAAGGGAAGAAAAACCCCAAACTGAATCCCAAATTAGTGTGGTACTGTCCCCTTTAAGAGAAGCGTAACAAGACTGTAACCAACGGCCTCTCACTAGTATGCAGTCTGCTGTAACGCCGTCTCCCTTTCTCTGCTGTACAGAACCCGGGACATTCAAGGCCTGAGTCTGTGGAAATAGCAGTGACTCTGGACTCTGTAGTAAGGATCTGTTACAAAGCCAGTGCTCTCCTATCCTCCAGCTTGCTTGGTCCCTCTGATGGTAGTGGCCTCTGAGCAAGTGTACCAGCACAGTCCCACCCTGATAGAAGTAGGAATTTTAGAATAATAAACAGTAAAGTTAGCCCCATGTTTTTGTATAATGTGAAAGATGATGTTACGCCGAGTAAATAGATACCTAACATGTCATGCTTTGAAATTGCGCACACTCGTGGAATGGCAACAAACTTCGGTCCTTAAAAATCTCTATAGGTGACAGTTTAAAAAATGATTCCGGTTATCTGTTTAGAGTTACAGAGGAGATCTTGTGCTGGAATTATTGCTCTCAATCTAACGATCGGGGCGATACCTCACATATGTGGTTTGAAGTTGAACACTTTACATTTTTGGGCGCGACTTATGTATGCGTTTACTTTGGCACGCAAGCATGGAGGGATGGGGTGCTTAAAAAAAAAAGTTATTTTTTACACTGTCCCTATAAAAAAAAAAATTTTGGATCACTTTTATTGCTGTCACAAGAAATGTAAACATCCCATGTGACAGCAATAGTCACATGTCAGTTATTTGTTTGGAGAGATCGGAGGTCTAGAAGACCCCAAATCCATCCTTCGCACTTCAAAGCATTCAAAACGCCAAGATCGGCGGTTTACTGACATTTAATTAAAACTGGCGCTGTTGGCTGCCGAGTAAACTGGAAGTGACATTGTGACATCGTTTCCAGGTTACTATATCCGAGACCCAATCAAGGAGGGGAGGAGTGAGGAGGAGAGGGGTGGGTCTGAGGAAGAGGGTGGTTCTAAGGAAAGGGGTGGGGGGGGTCAAAAGAAGAGAGGGGGGGGTGAGGAAGAGAGGGGGTTCTCTACTAAGACAGATAAATTATTTTTACTGCACAGCCTGCAAATGGGAATTGGTGACAAAGAACAATAATGATCCTGAAGTCCCCTATATATCTAACATTAGCTGGAAAATGTCACAATGGGGGTACAGGGTCAGAGCCAACAGCCCCCCCCCCCTCCCCCACCCAGGCACCATAGCAGCTGCATGGACTGTGGTGGCAATTGTTACTTCACTGCATAAAAAATCCATGAGACCCCCTCTTTTCAATCAACGGGTGTCCTCATTTCTGAGCATACATCCCCTCCCCCACCACTATTATTGATGCATAAAATATATTTTTAAAGTCATTTTATTGTTGGCTATTTTTAATTACAATGTATTTTTACTCATGGATTTTCATAAATATACATTAAAAATTATTGTATAAGTGGCGGTTCACATTTCTGCAATGTAGGAACGCTGCGAATATACAGCGTGTTCCCGCATCGCATCCGCACCCCTGGCAGTTCACACTGCCATATGCCATACACTGGGGGTGTCAATTAAAGGTTAACGACACCCCCAGATCAGATGGCATATCGCAGTGCAATCTATAAGTTGGCACAGAATCGGATCACACTAGTGTGAACCACCATGCCATCCGATTCTGCTGCGGACCAAAAAAAGGGTCCTGTGCGAGATGGGTGCGATTGCGGTGGGAATTGAGTCATACAATCTGTATGGGTGAATTTGCAGCGCACAGAGATGGCATGTTATTTTAGGAGCGCTCAGAATTACATGCCATCTCTGTGATGGCAGAAATGTGAAGCGGCACTAAGCCAACATTTATGGTTTTGCTGTTGTTTTGGATAAAGTGGTGAAGGGTTCGTCCAGAGGGGGGCTTTAGCAGAGAAATGCTTTATAAATGCAAGAAAGTCATGTAAATAAAAAAATAAGATGAAAATGTAGAAAATAAATGTCTGCTTTCATGGGAAAATAAATCAATAAATAAAAAGAGAATAGACTGACAGGCTGATGGGAAAAGCACTGATAGATTTACTGGGAGACTTTACCAAGGATTACCAATGACATTTTCTGGGCTCCATATAATATAAGCCTGGGGGGGGGGGGGGGGTAGGTGAAGATCTGAGGAGATGGGGGGGGGGGGTATGTGAAGATTTGAGGAGATGGGGGGGGGGGTATGTGAAGATCTGAGGAGGAGATGGGGGGGGGGGTATGTGAGGATCTGAGGAGGAGATGGGGGGGGGTATGTGAAGATCTGAGGAGGAGATGGGGGGGGGTATGTGAAGATCTGAGGAGGAGATGGGGGGGGGGGTATGTGAAGATCTGAGGAGATGGGGGGGGGGGGGTATGTGAAGATCTGAGGAGGAGATGGGGGGGGGGTATGTGAGGAGGAGATGGGTGGGGGGGGGTATGTGAGGATCTGAGGAGGAGATGGGGGGGGGGGTATGTGAGGATCTGAGGAGGAGATGGGTGGGGGAGGGTAGGTGAGGATCTGAGGAGGAGATGGGTGGGGGGGGTAGGTGAGGAGATGGGGTTCTAGGGAAGAGAGGAGATGGGTAGTTGAGAGAACTCTCAGGATGAGGAGAGGTGTGAGGAGGAGAGAGGGAAGGTCTTGAGCTGAGTTCTCCCCCCTTGTACTTAACACACCAGGAAGCATCGATTTCCTCCCTCCAGCCATGTGACCAGGGTGATAGAGGGAGGATGGGCAGCCTCCCCTCACTACACAGTGGCGCTCTCTATTGCCACCTGCAGGCTGGAGGGAGGAGAAAGTCTAATCCTCGCCACAGCTCTGTCACTCCTGTCAGTAAGCATCGCGGATGAGCGGCCTCACTGGCAGCGCGCGGAGGTGGGCTCGCGCTTCCTCTGATTGGTGCAGGGGGCAGGCGGATCATGTGATTTTATAGCACGCGGAGGCGGAGCGGCGCCATTTTTACTGTGGTTGCCAGGGAGAGGGAGTGTCTCCTGTCACTGCCGTTGTAACGTTAAAAAACCATACCCCGTGGAGAAACCATACCCTCGTCACTTCCGGTCTGAAACTGCTGAGCAGCGCAGCAGTGCGCATGCTCAGAGCCCCGGAAACTTCAAGGAACAGCAGAGAAGATCAGAAGTACGCATGCTCGGAGGGGATGGAAATAATACGGAGTATGTGTTTAACGTTATACTTGCCGCGATTACAATAAAAAGCTCCTCTGCAACATTGCTCATCCCCGCTGGTATCCCTGTCACTTCCCTTATGTCGGCTAATAAATATGAAATCGGCAGCGGGTGTATGAAATGAGATATGTCTGCTCCGTGAGCCGCTTTTATATTAATTAGCCGAGATGAGGGAAGTGACAGGGGAAGGAGCGGGGATGAGCAATGTTGCAGAGGAGCTGTTTTAATGTAATCGCGGCAAGTATAACGTTAAAAACACTACTGTGAGAAAACCATACCCTCCGGAAGTGACGAGGGGTATGGTTTTCTCACGGGTATGGTTTTTTCACGGAACACCGTCACAGCGCCCTATAGTGGAATCTTCTAACACTACAGCCACAGCTTCTATATCAAATCGTCTGTATCCAGGAGAGACAGTAAGTGTTATTAGCTGTCATGTCACCTTACCAGTGAGACCGGGTCCAGTGTCTGGATATGTGTGTGTGTGTGGGCGGGAGAACAATAGAGACCTGGACCCGATTTGTACTGTAAATGATCTGTCAGTGTTTTCTCTCCTCCTTTCTAGTTGGAGGGAAGAGAAATCACTTTTTCACACTCAGGATCAGAGCTGCCATTAGAAATCACAGGGGCCCCGAACAGCCTCCTGACAGGGGCCCCAAACAGCTTACCTGACAGGGCCCCCCTCCCCCTCACAGGTATAAATATTTTTCCCAACTCACTTCCCCCCCCCCCCCCAATTCCCCCTCCTAGCAGAAATCTACTCCCCTAAATTCCCCATCACAGCGCAAATCCCCCAATCCCTTCCTTCCAGCACAAACCTCCCCCCAAATCACAGCACAAATCCACTCCTCCCAGCACACATCCCACCAATCCCTTCCTTCCAGCACAAATCCCCCAATCCCAGCACACATCCCACCAATCCCCTCCTCCCAGCACACATCCCACCAATCCCCTCCTCCCAGGACACATCCCACCAATCCCCTCCTCCCAGCACACATCCCACCAATCCCTTCCTTCCAGCACAAATCCCCCAATCCCAGCACACATCCCCCAATCCCTTCCTTCCAGCACAAACCTCCCCCCAAATCACAGCACAAATCCCCCCAATCCCCTCCTCCCAGCATACATCCCACCAATCCCTTCCTTCCAGCTCAAATCCCCCAATCCCAGCACACATCCCACCAATCCCCTCCTCCCAGCACACATCCCACCAACCCCTTCCTTCCAGCACAAATCCCCCAATCCCAGCACACATCCCACCAATCCCCTCCTCCCAGCACACATCCCACCAACCCCTTCCTTCAAGCACAAATCCCCCAATCCCAGCACACATCCCACCAATCCCCTCCTCCCAGCACACATCCCACCAATCCCTTCCTTCCAGCACAAATCCCCCAATCCCAGCACACATCCCACCAATCCCCTCCTCCCAGCACACATCCCACCAATCCCTTCCTTCCAGCACAAATCCCCTAAATCCCCTCCTCCCAGCACACATCCCACCAATCCCTTCCTTCCAGCAAAAATCCCCCCCCCCCCAATCCCAGCACAAATCCACCCAATTCCCTCCTCCCAGCACACATCCCACCAATCCCTTCCTTCCAGCACAAATCCCCCCCCCCAATCCCAGCACAAATCCACCCAATCCCCTCCTTCCAGCACAAATCCCCCCCCCCAATCACAGCACAAATCCCCCCAATCCCCTCCTCCCAGCACACATCCCACCAATCCCTTCCTTCCAGCACAAATCCCCCCCCCAATCCCAGCACAAATCCACCCAATCCCCTCCTCCCAGCACACATCCCCCCAATCCCTTCCTTCCAGCACAAACCTCCCCCCAAATCCCAGCACAAATCCCCTCCTCCCAGCACACATCCCCCCAATCCCTTCCTTCCAGCCCAAACCTCCCCCCAAATCACAGCACAAATCCCCCCAATCTCCTCCTCCCAGCACACATGCACCGAATCCCTTCCTTCCAGCACAAATCCCCCACCCCCCAATCCCAGCACAAATCCACCCAATCCCCTCCTCCCAGCACAAACTCCCCCAATCCCCGCCTCCCAGCACACATCCCCCCAATCACCTCCTCCCAGCACAACCCCCCCCCCATTCCCCGCCTCCCAGCACAAATCCTCCAATCCCCGTCTCCCAGCACAAATCCCCCCAATCCCTTCCTTCCAGCACAAATCCCCCCATTCCCCGCCTCCCAGCACAAATCCCCCCATTCCCCGCCTCCCAGCACAACCCCCCCAATCCCCTCCTCCCAGCACAAACCCCCCCAATTCCCCGCCTCCCAGCACAAATCCCCCCATCTCCTCCCAGCACAAATCCCCCCATCTCCTCCCAGCACAAACCCCCCCAATTCCCCGCCTCCCAGCACAAATCCCCCCATCCCCTCCTCCCAGTACAAATCTTCCCAATCCCCTCCTCCCATTACAAATCTCCCAATCCCCTCCTTCCAGTACAAATCCCTCCAATCCCCTCCCAGCACCAAGTCACATTGTCCAATTGTGTCGCCTGCGATTAACTGCGATTATTAGCATTTTTATTCAAATATATTGCTATCAAACTATTATTTTATATATTACTATTATTACTAACTTTTAGCTATTTTCAGGTACACCAACATCAGTCAGCATCAGAATGCCACATCATTCACGACAACGTACCCGTGGAAGGCGACCACGTCAAGAGGGCGGAGAGTCTCCAGTCGCCCACAGGACGAGAGGCCAACTTTGGAGGAGACGGGAGGACGCGGCCAACAACAGGAGCCGTTCTCCCAGAGACCGCAGGGATGCTGAGCACCACCCAGCGCCACAGAGACCACCAGCAGTGGAGCGGCCTATCTGTTCCATCTGCCTGAGTGAGTATGTCACAGAGGACACCAGAACACTAGGCTGTTCTCATACATTCCATTCTGTTTGTATCCACAGATGGCTTTTACACTCTGCTACTTGTCCCTTGTGCCGGGCAAGTATTCCTCTACCATGTGAGATAGACGTTCTGAACATTCATGTCATCCTGGAGCTTGGTGAAGATGGAGACCCCCAAGTGTTTTTCTGGTATGTATAACACCTTTCTCTTCAGATGCCTGTATAACAACATGCAGTAATTTAGACCAATATATATATATATATTTTAGCTATTTTCTCCTTATAGTAGAAAATGCTTAGAAAAAAAAAAAAATATATATATATATACTGTTAATTTTTATAGTAATATTATTTTTATTTATTATCTGCCTGTAGGCATAATATGTGATAATAGACTACTAGATATCAAACTATTACCAGAGAAAAGGGGTCTGTTCATTCTGATCAACCCACCACCGCTCAGGGGGACATTCCAGACGTCTATCGCAAAAAGGAGTCCGTTCATTCTGATGAAGCCACCACCTCTCAGATGAACACTCCAGACTTTTTACCACAGAAAGGAGTCCGTTATCCTGATGAGGCCACCACCTCTCAGATGAACACTCCAGACTTTTTACCACCGAAAGAAGTTCGTTATCCTGATAAAGCCATCACCTCTCAGATGAACACTCCAGACTTTTACAACAGAAAGGAGTCTGTTATCCTGATGAGGCCACCACCTCTCAGATGAACACTCCAGACTTTTTACCACAGAAAGGAGTTCGTTATCCTGATGAGGCCACCACCTCTCAGATGAACACTCCAGACTTTTTACCACCAAAAGGAGTTTGTTATCCTGATGAGGCCACCACCTCTCAGATGAACACTCCAGACTTTTACAACAGAAAGGAGTCTGTTATCCTGATGAGGCCACCACCTCTCAGATGAACACTCCAGACTTTTTACCACAGAAAGGAGTTCGTTATCCTGATGAGGCCACCACCTCTCAGATGAACACTCCAGACTTTTTACCACAGAAAGGAGTTTGTTATCCTGATGAGGCCACCACCTCTCAGATGAACACTCCAGACTTTTTACCACAGAAAGGAGTTCGTTATCCTGATGAGGCCACCACCTCTCAGATGAACACTCCAGACTTTTTACCACCGAAAGGAGTTCGTTATCCTGATGAGGTCACCACCTCTCAGATGAACACTCCAGACTTTTACAACAGAAAGGAGTCTGTTATCCTGATGAGGCCACCACCTCTCAGATGAACACTCCAGACTTTTTACCACCGAAAGGAGTTCGTTATCCTGATGAGGCCACCACCTCTCAGATGAACACTCCAGACTTTTTACCACAGAAAGGAGTCCGTTATCCTGATGAGGCCACCACCTCTCAGATGAACACTCCAGACTTTTTACCACAGAAAGGAGTCCGTTATCCTGATGAGGCCACCACCTCTCAGATGAATACTCCAGACCTCTACCACAGAAAGGAGTCCTTTCATCCTGATTAGGCCACCGCCTCTCAGGTAAACACTCCAGGTATTTACCACAGAAAAGAGTCCGATAATCCTGATGAAGCCACCACCTCTCAGGTGAATACATTTTATCCTTGAGGCACCAGCGACTCTTATGAAATTGTCTCTGTATGTTTCTGCCTCCTTATGTCATCCTCCTCCATTACCTCCCAAACTTCTTTTTTAGCCCGCAACCCAAAACCCATTTCAGGAAGTTAGATCAGAAAAAAGATAAAATAAATAGATATGTGGAGGAGTCTAAGATCAGTAAAGAACACATACCTGAATTATATATTTTTAAACTAGATTTAAGTGTCACTTCAACATCTTACAAAAAAAGGAGCGTGATTGGCCGGCTGTAGGGGAGGAGGAGGCCGGACTTTTTTTTTTTTTACACTAAACAATATCCTTTTCCCCTTCAGTTCTGCTTCTTTGGAACGAGCAGTACACTTTAGTTGCAGTTATGTGCACTGCTCCATATACACTGCAAAGCCCATAGCCTACAGTCCATGGCCCACCGCTGATAGCCTACAGTCCACCCCCTCAACACAGTGGCGGAGCTAGACTTTTAAAACAGGGGTGGCAAAGGGGTGGCAAGGTATTATTTTGGGGGGTCAATATACAAAGTGTTCAATTACACCGCAATGTCGCAGTCCCTCTAATAATCGCTGATCGCAGAATCGCTGCCATTACTAGTAAAAACAATTAAAAAAATAAAAAGTTCCATAGTTTGTAGACGTAATAACTTTTTTGAAAACCAATCAAAATACACTTAGGATTTTTTACAAAAAATATGTGGCAGAATAAATATTAGCCTAAATTTATGAAAAAATTTGATTTTTTTCATTGGGAATGTTTTATAGTAGAAAGTAAAAAGGATTTGTCGCTAATTTTATGTTTATAGCGCAAAATATAAAAACTGCAGAGGTGATCAAATACCACCAAAAGAAATCTCTATTTGTGGGAAAAAAAATACATCAGTTGTATTTGGGTACAGCGTCACACAACCTCGCAATTGTCAGTTAAAGCAATGCAGTGCCGTATAGCAGAAAATGGCCTGGTCATTAAGGGGGAGCTGAAGTAGTTAAAGGGTCAGTTTTTTCAGATAATCTTGCCCATTTAAGACTTTTTTCTGAGTGGTCAGGGGATGGTAAAAACAGACAACTCGAAGTCTAGATCACAACTGGAACCCCTCTACATGTGCCACAGCTTTGATGGTTTATGTTAAGCCTATGTGAAATTTGGCTATCCAGGTCAATGGGGCCATGCCACAACCATAAGTCAAACACTTGGCTTGCTGTTGTGGCTTATTACCCCATAAAAAATCTGCCACTCTGCTAAAAATAAAAAAAGCAGGATTTAGGAGAATTATTATAAATAATTTTGCCCCCCTTTAATAAGTCATTGTAATGCCACCCATATTCCTGTCCTTTTAAACAGGGTGACTGACAGTAAGCTGACACTAATGCTGCACAGGTGTTAGGTTACTTTCACCCTGGTAAAAGGGCAAGAATATGGGTGGCATTACAATGACTTATTAAAGGGGGAAACATTTTTGGTAAGGAGCATAGACTGTACAGGAACAGGCGCTTCTGCTACTTGGGCAAAACTGTCCCTCACCTCAGTCACTGCAGGCTGCCCAGGAACTCCTTTCAGAGCTGATCCATCCCACAAGACCCACACCAAGACAGGAAGACCGCAGGAATCGGGATGAAAATTTAAGGCATGTGATTGACAGACAGCACTTCCGATGCACCCATTGGCTGTGTAAGTAGCAGGAGGCGACTCCTGCTGCCTCCCCAGCCAATGGGTATTTGAGGTTCTCCTTAGTCCCTCCCTTATGACATCACCCAGAATTGGGAGGACACAAAGTAAGATACAGGACAATTGTCCGGTCTTCCTGTCTTGGTGTGGGATGGATCGGCGCTCCCCTGTGATTACTCCGCTCCTCCTCCCTCCCTCTGCCTACCAGCTCTCCATCCGCCTCCCTCCGCAGCTCTCGTACAGCGATCCCAAGATTCCTCTGCTGCCATGCACCCGCCCAGGATCAGGGTGGCAACAGGGGTGGCAAGGACTTTGTCTGGGGTGGCAATTGCCACCCCAGCTAACGCTCTGGCTCCGCCACTGCCTCAACAGGAAGTCAGATCACAAAAAAAAAAATGGAGATTTGGAGGAGTCTGATATCAGTAAAAATCATTTTTTTGGAGCCCAAAACCCACAGCCCGCAGCCAAAAACCCACAGCCTGCAGCCCAAAACCGGCAGCCCAAAACCCACAGCCTGCAGCCAGGGCCGTACCAAAGGGTAGGCTAAACCGGCGCCCACAAGGGGCGCAGGCTGAGTGGGGGGGGGGGGGTGCAAAAACATTGGCAGTGTAGCTCCTTCGGCCAGTGTCCCCTTCGCCCCCCCCCCTCCCGTCACAAGGCTGTGTGTGTCTCACATAGCCCAGTGAGCGCAGCTCCCCTGCTCCAGGAATGGGAGAGGCTGCATCTGCTCGGCCTTCTCCCGCCCCTCTCTCTCTCTCCCTGTGCCCGCCCACACATTCAGTGCAGCCCGTTGTAACGCTCCTGCGTTTTATGTATGATGTGGATTTACAGCTGCAGAAATATTCCACTTCAGTAGTCATGTAGAGAAACACTGAGACACCAATCCCAACTCCCAAAGACTCATCATGTGTGGATGATCTCAATTCAGCAAGTAAATACACACACTCAATAAGATGTTCCTAGAGTGACTTATGTATATAGTAACACAGTGATGATAGGCTGAAGAGACAGGTTGGGTAGAGATGGTAGATGACAGACACTTGAAAGGAAATGTTCTTGAAAGTAAGATAGTAGCAGATGGAATGCAGATAGGTTAGCAATCATGTATGGTAGCAGATGATAGAGTAGCAGGTGAACATACAGGAGAGACCAACCCAGTGCAAGAGCAGATGGTAGTAGGCTCAAGAGCTAGCAATCTTAGATAATGCAGATGTAATAATTGTCCTTAGTATGCAGAGCTAGATAGTGTAAGCTTTAGTATGAAGGTTATAGAGGTTTCCCCTGTGGGGTACTTATCACTAGTAGCAATGTAGCAGAGGAGAGGTTCGGCAAGAGCGGATGATCAGGTAGCGGGATACAGGGATCAGCGCAGCGTGGTTCCGACAGCGAGGTATGCTTGCAAGCATGAGAGCTTCAAGACAGGTTAGCATCAAGGCACAAAGCAGGTTGAACGAACACATGTGAGTGAGAGCTGGTGATTTAAATAGCTGTTCAGTCCGGCGCTCAGTGATGATGTCAGCACTCTTAAAGGGAAACACACCTATATGTGCTTCATCTATCTAGGTAGATGGAAAGCACCCGGAAATGATGTGATAGGAGGCACTGAGAGTGCCAGAACCTTACAGTACCCCCCCCCCCCCGTAAGGCCGGCTCCGGAAGGCCTCTAAGGCTGGTTGTCGATATAAGAATCGGAAAATACTGGTTGCCGATACGAGAATCGGATAAGACTGGTTGCCGATACGAGAATAGGATAAGACTGGTTGCCGATACGAGAATCGGATAAGACTAGTTGCCGATACGAGAATCGGATAAGGCTGGTTGCCGATACGAGAATCGGATAAGACTGGTTGCCGATACGAGAATCGGATAAGAATGGTTGCCGATGTGAAAATCGGAAAAAAACTGGTTGCCGATGCGAGAATCGGATAAGATTGGTTGCCGATACGAGAATCGGATAAGACTGGTTGCCGATGTGAAAATCGAAAAAAAAAAAAAAAACTTGTTGCCGATGTGAGAATCGGATCAGGTTGGTAACCGATGTGAGAATCGGATCACTTGTTGCCGATATGAAAATCGGATCACTAGTTGCCGATATGAGAATCGGATCAGGTTGGTAACCGATGTGAGAATCGGATCACTTGTTGCCGATACGAGAATCGGGTCAGGTTGGTAACCGATGTGAGAATCGGATCACTTGTTGCCGATATGAGAATCGGATCAGGTTGGTAACCGATGTGAGAATCGGATCACTTGTTGCCGATACGAGAATCGGGTCAGGTTGGTAACCGATGTGAGAATCGGATCACTTGTTGCCGATATGAGAATCGGATCAGGTTGGTAACCGATGTGAGAATTGGATCACTTGTTGCCAATATGAGAATCGGATCAGGTTGGTAACCGATCTGAGAATCGGATCACTTGTTGCCGATATGAGAATCGGATCAGGTTGGTAACCGATCTGAGAATCGGATCACTTGTTATTAGGGTGTCTGCTACATGAACCCCTCACTAGAATCGGACGCATAACCATCCGAAGTAGTCCTAGTAGTCCTAGCAACCAATGCTTCTTCAAACATCCTCAGATCCTTCCTACATACCACCGTGCCATTAGAAGCGCGTACGCAGTCAGGTGCAAGAATCTCAATGTTTTCATTGGAAGCTAAAAATGTGCTTGCAAAAATAAGAGTATCCTCAGGAGGTGGTACAGGAGGTTTTTTAGAACGTGGTATCGAGTTCACTGGAGTTGAAGGAATATCTATTCCAATATTTGTCAAAGTCTGGGTGCCCTTTTTTGATATAGGACGGGGACAGGGCTGACAACAGCCTTGGTAATCTCCAGGCTGTTTTTCAGGGAAAACAGTCTGGATTCGCCTGGCCTCCATTGGGAGAGCCTTAGGCCTGGGGGGTCGGGTTGGGCAAGATGTAATGAAATGTCCCCCTTCTCCACAATAAAAACAAAGGCCACAGATTCTCCTGTGATCTTTTTTTTTGTAAGGACAACTTAGTATGTACGGCACCAATCTCCATAGGCTCCTCATCCATCTCTGTAGGATCAGGGTTCAAATGAGATGTGTCAGAGTGACAAGGCTGACTGTTTAAGGCAGGCTTGGACCATGACCAGGCAGGATCACCATATTCATTTGGTTTCCTTTTTTCCCTAGGTAGCCGGGGTCTGCGGTTACCTGGAGCAGGTTTAGGAGTAGATTTTTGGGAGGGGAGACACTGGGAGTGCATCGCAATTGCAAATGATTCCCAATTATCTAGGATCGGACTTTTTTCTTGCAGTTTCTCGAATGCCCACGTTTTCATTTTGCCAGAAAGCAAATTAATGGCAGCATGCACTTTAATAAAGTCATTATGATAGGTCCTGGGCTTAAGGATAAATAGGAGCTCACAAACCAATACGAAAAAAAAGAAAAGAGGAACGGGAACCATCAAACCTGTCTGGTAGAAGGACAAGAGGTTCTGGGGGTTGAGCAGCAGTAGGCTGTGTCAGTCTGGCCACCTGCTGCGTCAGAGCCCAATTGTCTTCTTTTAATTCAGTAAGTGCGTGTATTAACGCAGTTACTTGTTGTGTTAACTGTGTCACCTGAGTGGTCATTTCTGCTGAATCCATTTTATCTGGTTCGTTCAATCTGTAACGCTCCTGCGTTTTATGTATGATGTGGATTTACAGCTGCAGAAATATTCCACTTCAGTAGTCATGTAGAGAAACGCTGAGACACCAATCCCAACTCCCAAAGACTCATCATGTGTGGATGATCTCAATTCAGCAAGTAAATACACACACTCAGTAAGATGTTTCCTAGAGTGACTTATGTATATAGTAACACAGTGATGATAGGCTGAAGAGACAGGTTGGGTAGAGATGGTAGATGACAGACACTTGAAAGGAAATGTTCTTGAAAGTAAGATAGTAGCAGATGGAATGCAGATAGGTTAGCAATCATGTATGGTAGCAGGTGAACATACAGGAGAGACCAACCCAGTGCAAGAGCAGATGGTAGTAGGCTCAAGAGCTAGCAATCTTAGATAATGCAGATGTAATAATAGTCTTTAGTATGCAGAGCTAGATAGTGTAAGCTTTAGTATGAAGGTTATAGAGGTTTCCCCTGTGGGGTACTTATCACTAGTAGCAATGTAGCAGAGGAGAGGTTTGGCAAGAGCGGATGATCCGGTAGCGGGATACAGGGATCAGCGCAGCGTGGTTCCGACAGCGAGGTATGCTTGCAAGCATGAGAGCTTCAAGACAGGTTAGCATCAAGGCACAAAGCAGGTTGAACGAACACATGTGAGTGAGAGCTGGTGATTTAAATAGCTGTTCAGTCCGGCGCTCAGTGATGATGTCAGCACTCTTAAAGGGAAACACACCTATATGTGCTTCATCTATCTAGGTAGATGGAAAGCACCCGGAAATGATGTGATAGGAGGCACTGAGAGTGCCAGAACCTTACACCCGTGCGTGCTGTCTGTGAAGGAGATGTGTGGGCAGGAAAGTTACTACATGATGAACATGGCCCCTGACTGAGTAAGATGAGCACTGTGACCAAACTTACTTCTCCCTACCCTCTCACCCCCCTCTGTCCCTGTCACCCCTCTGTCCCTGTCTCTCCGTATCAGCCCCCTTTCCCTCACTCCGTGTCAGCCCCCTTTCCCTCTCTCCGTGTCAGCCCCCTTTCCCTCTCTCCGTGTCAGCCCCCTTTCCCTCTCTCTGTGTCAGCTCCCTGTCTCCCTGTCTCTCCCTGTCACCCGCTTTCTCTCCCTGTCACCCTCTTCCCTCTCTCTCTGTCACCCCCCTCTCTCTCTCTGTCACCCCCCCCTGTTTCTCTCTGTCAAACCCCTTCTCTCTGTCGAACCCTCTCTCTCTCTTGGGGGGGGGGGCGATACAGCTTCTCGCCAAGGATGCTGGAGACCCTAGGTACGCCTCTGCCTGCAGCCCAAAACCCAGAGCCCGCAGCCCAAAACCCACGGCCCGCAGCCCAAAACCCATGGCCCGCAGCCCAAAACCCACGGCCTGCAGTCCAAAACTCACAGCCTGCAGCCCAAAACCCACAGCCCGCAGCCCAATACCCACAGTCTGCAGCCCAAAATCAACAGCCTGCAGCCCAACACCCGCAGCCCAAAACCCACAGCCTAAAACCTGCAGACCACAGCCCAAAACCCAGAGCCCGCAGCCCAAAACCCAGAGCCCGCAGCCCAAAACCCGGAGCCCGCAGCCCAATACAGACAGTCTGCAGCCCAAAACTCACACCCTGCAGCCCAAACCCACAGCCCAAAACTCATAGTCTGCAGCCCAAAACCCATGGCCCGCAGCCCAAAACCCACGGCCCGCAGCCCAAAACCCAAAGCCTGCAGCCCAAAACCCACAGCCTGCAGCCCAAAACCCACAGTATATTTTTTAAACTAGATTTAAGTGTCACTTCAACATCTTATAAAAAAAAAAAAGGAGCGTGATTGGCAGGCTATAAGGGGAGGAGGATGCCAGATTTTTTTTTTCTTTTTTACACTAAACATTATCCTTTTTTTTTTCAGTAAAAATCCATACACATCCTCTAGGTAATGACCCTGTTACCTATTTTTCAATAAATCATTTCTTACTTTTTTTCTGCTTCCTTTTTCTGTAACATCCTCCATGTGCTCCCACACCTCTCCTTTTCCCCTTCACTTCTTCTTCTTTGGAACGAGCAGTTCACGTTAGTTGCAGTTATGTGCACTGCTCCGTGTATACTGCAAAGCCCATATCCTACAGTCCACGGCCCACCACCCATTGGCTACAGTCCATGGCCCACCGCCCATTGGCTACAGTCCACGGCCCACCGCCCATTGGCTACAGTCCACAGCCCACCGCCCATTGGCTACAGTCCACAGCCCACCGCCCATTGGCTACAGTCCACGGCGCACCGCCCATAGGCTACAGTCCACAGCCCACCGCCCATAGGCTATAGTCCATGGCCCACTGCCCATAGGCTACAGTCCACGGCCCACCGCCCATAGCCTACAGTCCACGGCCCACCGCCCATAGCCTGCGGCCCACTGCCCATACCCTACAGTCCACGGCCCACCGTCCATACCCTACAGTCCACGGCCCACCACCCATACCCTACAGTCCACCCCCCCCCCCCCCCCCCACAGCAGGAAGTCGGAACACAAAAAAAAATATGGAGATTTGGAGGAGTCTGAAATCAGTAAAAATCACTTTTATGGAGCACAAAACCCGCAGGCCAAACCCCACAGCCCAAAACCCACAGCCTGCAGCCCAAAAGCCACAGCCCGCAGCCCAAAGCCCATTTCAGGAAGTTAGATCAGAAAAAAGTTAAAATAAATAGATACGTGAAGGAGTCTGAGATCAGTAAAAAGCATTTTTATAGGTAAAGAACACATACCTGAATTAGATATATATTTTTTAACCAGTTCCAGACCGCACGCCGCGGATATACAGCGGCAGGCAGCACCTCCTGCGCGAACCGACGTAGGGCTACGTGGGGTCGTGAGCACTGCTCGGGGCGAGTGGGAGTGAGCCCTCCGTCCTGTGATGGTCTGATTCGGTACAGAACCGATCAGTCATCAGGTCCAGGCCAATGATTTTTGGCCTGGTCCTGGCGATCGGTTCTGACGAATGGCAGAACATCCTGTGTCTGTGTTTTGCAAACACAGGCACAGGAAATGCTGCTCTTTCCCCTCGTGGAGCCCTTTTCGGTTCCAGCTTGAGAGGAGAGAGCATCTAACCCTGAGTACACCAATCACTATACGTACACCACCTCAGATAGGCATATATAACCCCCTGATCACCCCCCAGTTAACCCTTTCACTCCCTGTCACAGTGCACACTATATACAGTATATAGCTGTTTTGCTGATTACTGTAATAGTGTGCCTTGTGACTTCATTTAGCGCTAGCGGCTGTTCGTTTCTGTCCCAAATAGGTTTAGGGTACCCGTCAGCCCCCCCATAAAGATTTAACCCCCTGATTACCCCCAGTTAATCCCTTCATTGCACTGTCACAGTGTCACTTTTATAGTGTACAGATCTATTTTCTGATCACTATATTAGTGTCATAGGTGACATTAGTTAGCGTTAACGCTAGTTAGCGTCAATCTAGGACAGCGTCAGATCCCCGCCGCATATTTAGAAATATAAATTTAACCCTTTGATTGCTAGTGACACACACATACACACACTATACACCTCCATTACTAGTATAGTGTCTGAACGGATCAAAATCTTTGATCTGATCAGAACTATACTAGCGTCCCCAATAGTTTAGGGTTCCCAAAATGCAGCGTTAGCAGGATCGGCCACGGCACCTGCCCTCACCTGTGTTTAGCCCCTCGCCCAGCCCACCCCACCCCACCCGAGCAAGTGCAGTAATCAATAGATTACTGTTACTTCCAAAAACACAACACACAAAACCGCAGCGCTAGCAGAGTCAGGCCTGATCTCTGCTAGCACTAGCAGGTTTTTTTTTCGTAGCGATTCAAACAGTCCTTGACAACCAAGGGCTTTTTTACATGTGAGCCACACTACGTACCTGTACATTTATTGGCCAAAATGTCCAAACGGAGGTACACTAGTGAAGAGGCCTACAGGCTACTGACCATGTCAGATGAGAGCGATGGGGAGGCCTCACTGGCAGAATCAGGGTCAGTATAGGAACCTGTAGAGAGCAGCGGCACCCTGACAGATAGCTCTGACCACGGAGTGGTCCCTGCTAAGGTTAGGCATACCCAACCCCGTTCTAGAGTTGCTGATGTGCAACAATCGCAGAGTTCTTGTATGGAGCAGAGTGTCGGTACTAGTGCCGCTCAACCTTCTGGTGAACTGGCAAGCACCAGCAGCCGAGCACATCCTGGTCGTAGACAAACCAGCACTGCAGTATCACTTGGTGACGTGGTGAGTCCCATAAGTGCAGTTCAAGCTGGTGCGGTGGCTAGCACGAGTAGTGGCCCACAGCCAAACAGAATTTAAAGATAGGCCTGTAGAGCCCATAGTGCCCTCCCTGATGCGCTGGCAAATCCTGATTGGCAGCCCACAGATTCTGCAGCGCCCTTACTTCCCCCATTCACTGGCCAACCCAGGATTTAAGGGGAAACATCCAATTTTACTTCCCTTGATTTTTATGAGCTGTTTTTCACGGAAGATCTGTACAGATCTATTGTGGACCAAAGCAATTTATATGCTAATCAATTAATCGCCGCAAACCCAAATTTGTCCCTTGCCAGAGAATTCGGATGGAAACCTATAACTGTTTCCGAGTTTAAGACCTTTCTGGGCCTATCCCTCAACATGGGCATTACTAAAAGTAGTGAGTTGCGGTCATATTGGTCCACTGACCCAATTCACCATATTCACGTGTTCTCTGCTTCCATGGCCAGGACGAGATACGAGCAAATCCTGCGGTTCATGCACTTCAGTGACAATGAACTCTGTCATCCTTGGGGTGACCCTGGATATGACTGGCTCCACAAATTCAGCCCCTCGTAAACCATTTCAATCAAAGATTTGCAGCCTTGTTTATCCCCCAACAAGTTGTCTGCTATGATGAGTCCCTGATTAAGTTTTCTGGCTGCCTTGCTTTAAAGCAATTTATCCCCAGCAAGCGTGCCAGATACGGGGTCAAGATGTATAAGCTATGTGACAGGGCCACAGGCTATACATGTCGTTTCCGTGTTTACGAGGGAAAATATAGCAATGTGGAGCCCCCCAACTGCCCAGACTATATAGGGAGCAGCGGCAAGGTTATTTGGGACTTGGTGTCACCCTTTTTTGGAAGGGGATACTATTTATACGTAGACAACTTTTACACAAGCGTGCCACTTTTTAGTCACCTGCTTGAATTTAAAATTGGCACATGTGGCACCGTGCGACATAATCACCGGGGCTTCCCCCAACAGCTTGTAGATACCCGACTTAGACAGGGGGAAAGAGCCTGCTTGAAAACAAACAGATTGCTTGCAGTGAAGTGGAGGGATACACGGAATGTTTTCGTTCTGTCCTCCATTCACGCAGACATGACAGTCCAAATTTCTACGGCAACTGGTGTTTTGGAGAAGCCCCTCTGTGTCCACAACTACAACCTTAATATGGGAGGGGTGGACCTCAATGACCAGATGATGGCGCCATACTTATTTGCTCGTAAGGCCAGACGCTGGTACAAAAAGTGTCTGTTTATGTATTTCAATTGGCTCTACTGAACGCTTATGTGCTATACAAAGCGTCAGTACGAAGTGGATTCTTCCTACAATTCCAGGAAGAGATCATCAGAGACCTTCTGTATCCAGGAGGTGCTTCGGCCCAACTTCCCCTACCAGATCCAGTGAGCGGGCTGCATGAGAGGCATTTTCCGTATGTCCTCCCGAGTACTCCTACCCAAAGATACCCCCAAAGAAGATGTCGTGTCTGTAGGAAACACGGATTTAGGCGTGACACCAGTTATTATTGTCCCTCCTGTCCTGGCCAACCTGGTCCCTGCATGAATGTTTCCATCGCTACCACACACTAGTGGATTATTACTATAGGGTACAGCATGGCACAGTCTAGGGCAAACTTACACAGGGTCTCCAAAGATGTTCCATGGCGATCGCATTTTGAGAGACCCTAACCTGGAACATTTTAAAGTTACAGAAAAAAAAAGTTACAAAAAAAAATTAAATAAAAAAAGCCAAAAATAGTTGTAGTTTTATTGAGTTAATTTTCTGTTCTTACTCTGCTCTTTTACTTCTACTCTTTCTACTTTTACTGTACTTTATTGTTGCTGCTTTTCATTGTTAACCATTTTTTATTTTTCAGATACCAACATTCCATGCTATTATAATGTAATGTTTTATTTTTATTGTTAACCATTGTTTGCCTTGCAGGTACGCCCATCAGCTGCCACACTGATTTATATATTCTGACAGCAACAGCGTTTGCACTCAGCATATATGTAAATCTACGATGGCAGCGCTGTAGGAGGAGATTTAACCACCGCAGTTTAAAAAAAAAGGCATACATGGCTTTCATCATGCATGCCCATCATTAGAAGTGAAATGGGAAAAACGGGGGAAAAAATTGGACTTTGAAGGCACTATACATAAAAAACAACACTTTATTGTTGATAAGCATAAAACCAAAAAGGGGTACATCAACCGTCCCCAGAGGGCGGAGACAGTAGGTCAAAATGCAGGCGGCACAGTGACAGAAAACCTGCCACTAGGACATACAAAGTGACAAGAGTGGACAAGATAGCAATAAAGGTAGTAACAAAATGACACGGGTGAGGGCGCTATACGCTACAGTCGGGCAGCACCCGAAGTGGGTAACGCAGAGCGTCCTCAACAGTGGGGTACAATTTCCACAAGGGAACAGGTTCATGTAGCCAAATGCTCTACATGTTTCGCCTGATGTTCAAGCTTCTTCCTGAGCTGATGGAGTACACGTTCCCTATAAAGGTGTCACTGGGGCCAACAAGGGCGCCAGGAAGGTAGCCAAAGGCGTATCATGAAATAATAGTAGTCACGAGGGCCTGCTGAGGCAACACATAGGGGCACGCACTGCTACGGCCACTTGGAAAGTATTGATTGTTCAAATAACAGAACAAATCAAGTGTAGACCGGTAGAAATCATAACAGGGCAAAGGCTGAGGGGGCTTAGTCCGTAGCAAACCCTCCGGTAAAAAGAAACATGCAGTGCGTCCTCCTGGTTTTCCTCACAGCAAAGATGCCCCCGGATGGGGAATAACCATTTTCTGGCAGAGATTTCCTCATCCACATCGATGAATGTGGATGGAGGAATCTGTTATGGTTCTCTTTTTTCGTTCAGCCCACAGGCTGCATGTAAAAAAAAAAAAACCTACAATATATGCCGAACTAAGACCAGCAATGTACTGGTACGTCGCTGGACTTTGAGTGGTTATACCAGGATGATGCATGCAGATTTAGGCATCATCTTGGTATCGTTTTTTACAGCCAGTGGTCGGCTTACATGTAAAAGCGATCCTAGCAGGTAACTAGCCGCCAGACCGCTTTTACAGTCTAGCGGCTAATTTCTTTTACCCCCCCCCCTGACTGCCTTCCGTTTCCGTGGTTTTTCTCGAGATCTCCTGTCCCACCGGGCAACCTGAGAGTGCAGCCGGTGGTTCCATTATCTGACCATAGAGCTGATCAGAGACGAGAATGGCTCCAATCATCTCTATGGCCTAAGATACCGGAAGCTACGAGCATCGGGTCCGCCGGGCACACGCACGGGGGGTCCGTGACCGAGCGGGAGCGCGCGTCCGGCGGCGCGCGCTCGCTCCCCAGAGCCTCACAGGCTAGTGACGTACCCCTACGTCACTTTGCCTGTGAGGGGCTGACTGCCGCCGTATATAGTCGGACGGCAGTCGGCAAGTGGTTAAAAATAAAATATGTTTTCATGTAAACAAAAAGTCACAGAAAAGGCTTGGTCTTCAAGTGGTTAGAAGAGTGGGTGATGTGTGGCTAAGATTGAGCAAAAATTGCCAGGGCAGTTCAAACATCCCCCCCCCCCAAAATGACCCCATTTTGGAAAGTAGACACCCAAAGCTATTTGCGGAGAGGCATGTTGAGTCCATGGAGTATTTTATATTTTGCTCTAAGTTTCGGGAAAATTACAATTTTTTTTTTTTTTAAACAGAGTAGTCACTAAATTATATATTGCTCACGCATACCATGGGTATATGTGAGATGACACCCCAAAATACATTCTGCTGCTTTTCTTGAGTACAGGGATACCACATGTGTGAGACTTTTTGGGAGCCTAGCTGTGTAGGGAACCCTTAAAACCAATCACCAGCTTCAGGTTTTCTAATGCCGTAAATTGTCCTGATATTTCAAGAGGCATTTTCCGTATGTCCTCCCGACCCAACTCCTACCCAAAGATACCCCCAAAGAAGATGTCGTGTCTGTAGGAAACACGGATTTAGGCGTGACACCCGTTATTATTGTCCCTCCTGTCCTGGCCAACCTGGTCCCTGCATGAATGTTTCCATCGCTACCACACACTAGTGGATTATTACTATAGGGTACAGCACGGCACAGTCTAGGGCAAACTTACACAGGGTCTCCAAAGATGTTCCATGGCGATCGCATTTTGAGAGATCCTAACCTGGAACATTTTAAAGTTACAGAAAAAAAAAGTTACAAAAAAAATTAAATAAAAAAAGCCAAAAATAGTTGTAGTTTTATTGAGTTAATTTTCTGTTCTTACTCTGCTCTTTTACTTCTACTCTTTCTACTTTTACTGTACTTTATTGTTGCTGCTTTTCATTGTTAACCATTTTTTATTTTTCAGATACCAACATTCCATGCTATTATAATGTAATGTTTTATTTTTATTGTTAACCATTGTTTGCCTTGCAGGTACGCCCATCAGCTGCCACACTGATTTATATATTCTGACAGCAACAGCATTTGCACTCAGCATATATGTAAATCTACGATGGCAGCGCTGTAGGAGGAGATTTAACCACCGCAGTTTAAAAAAAAAGGCATACATGGCTTTCATCATGTATGCCCATCATTAGAAGTGGGTGGATGTTGGGCGGTCTAATGATGGGTATACCACACATTTTCTGGCAGAGATTTCTTCATCCACATCGATCGATGTGGATGGAGGAATCTGTTAGGTTCTCTTTTTTCGTTCAGCACACAGGCTGCATGTAAAAAAAAAAAAAAACCTACAATATATGCCGAACTAAGACCAGCAATGTACTGGTACGTCACTGGACTTTGAGTGGTTATACCAGGATGATGCCTGCAGATTTAGGCATCATCTTGGTATCGTTTTTTACAGCCAGTGGTCGGCTTACATGTAAAAGCGATCTTAGCGGGTAACTAGCCGCTAGACTGCTTTTACAGTCTAGCGACTACTTGCTTATACCCCCCCCCACTTCCTTGTTTGTCCACTGGTTTTTCTCGGGATCTCCTGTCCCACCGGGCAACCTGAGAGTGCAGTCAGTGGTTCCATTATCTGACCATAGAGCTGATTGGAGACGAGAATGGCTCCAATCATCTCTATGGCCTAAGATACCGGAAGCTACGAGCATCGGGTCCGCCGAGCACACGCGCAGGGGGGGGTCCGTGACCGAGCGGGAGCGCTCATCCGGCGCCGCACGCTTGCTCCCCAGAGCCTCACAGGCTAGTGACATACCCCTACGTCACTTTGCCTGTGAGGGGCTGACTGCCGCCATATAGAGTCGGACAGCAGTCGGCAAGTGCCAGGTCAGTTCAAACCCCCCCCCCCCCCCAAAACGACCCCATTTTGGAAAGTAGACACCCAAAGCTATTTGCTGAGAGGCATGTTGAGTCCATGGAGTCACTTCTGTAGGTGAGATAATTTGTCGTCCCTATGTCCGCCCAAAAGACGTGCATGTTTTGACCTGCAGAGGATCCAGCTGGTCTTGCTAAAAGTTCTCTTTTGGGTATGTCACTCAATTGAAATATTTAATATTGAACATGTATTTGAATCCAAATGAACCATGGAACTGCAATAATGTATGTATGTAATTTATGTTTATTGTGTTTAGCAGAATATGATTTCCTCCAACATTGGTCCTGAGGAAGCTTCACATTAAACCGAAACGCGTTGACCAGGGAAGGCGACCCAATTTACAGACACCCTCTTTGGGTATTGTAACCCAGGATGTACTAAGCAAGGGAGGTGCTGTATGAGGGTAAAAGTCTGTATGCACATGCTATTTGTATGATTATAATGTTTTCTCTTCTGTACTTTTGGATGTCCTGCAAGCATCCTATTTTAAAAAAAAAAAAATGTATGTATAAATAAAATATTTGAAATATTTGAAAAAATTGAGTTGATCTCATGCTATTGCCAGTAAAGTCCATCCATCGCAGGAGTAGGCTCTGTTTTGTTTTGTCTATATAGGCAGACTGCCATTCTGCTTGTGTACCAAAGGATAAGCAGGTGCCGGCTGACGTAGGGTCCGCAATACCTGACACTCAGCTCCCGCTTTGTATAATCACAGTGGGAGCATGCGGCCAGCAGCACGCATTTGTGCCCGTTACCCGGAAAAACCAGATCACGAATAAACACGTGATCCGGCGCAGAGGTGCTGCCCTGTAGCAGGAAATCTGATATAGGACAGACCGTAAGTGGTAAAATCTCATGGTTTGTAGTGATAATGGCATGATGCTAACGTGGCCAAATGTATTGAACATTTAAAAACACTTTAAAATGTATTTCCACTTTTGCAGCCACATTTGAAAGACACCTACTTTAGGTTTGTTACATGTCCCTATTCACATAGCATAACTTATAAAATTTTATATTTATTATATATCTTTGTCTGAGCCCTCCGGCAAGGAACAATTCTACTTTTCTTTGTTTATGCAGGGGCTGTGCAGCTGTGTTTGCCATAATTAACCCTGTCTGTACTGCACAGCTAGATATTCATTATCAATTGTAATCAGATTTGAACACTGATTTGTCCCAACAAAGGATTAAAGGTGCAGAGGTTGAGCTTCTTGCATTGTATGTTAGTGTGGACAGACTTAGATCAGGTTATTGTTCAAAAAACCCTGCAGTCAGCCATGATATCGCCTCCTGAGAAGCCTTTAAAAGGCATGCTGTGTCAATGAAAATGCATAACAAACATAGAGTGGATTTTTGTTTTGAAATTTGACTGCAAAAGTGGAAAAATGCTTTAAGAAATTTTAGAAAACATGCCTAATTTTTCAGGATAAAATTCTATACTTTAAATTCAAAAAGCCTTTACTGTGTACTACTGACAAATATAACTGTCTAAGATTTAATGTATTCTATGTAGCTCTGTAGCTTTACTGACCACTGGCTTTTTTTTTTTTTTTTTTTTTTTTTTTTTTTAGGATAACATTAGGAAATCAGTTGGATGGGATCCATTTATTGGATCCAGATGTTGTGGCTCGATTTAAGCAACAGTATCAAGATGGGGTGATCTCAAAACCAAAGCCTGTGATGAACTGCTCTTACTATATGAATGAGCAAAATAATTTGGATCAGAAATGCATTGGCATTTGAGGTCTATGCAGTCCCAATTAAAAAGGACTTTATCACGTTTTGTAAAAAGACTTGTTTTACAATTGTAAATACAAATGTATGGCATTGTACTTCTTTGTATTCTAAATTAAAAGTTCTAAGAAGCATTCAAGGAACACAGTGTACCTTTTTTTTTTATCCCGGTATAGCTGTATTGTACGATCCTGCTTTGGAAAAAAAAAAAAAACCTGCTTCCAGAAGTGTCTGTTCTGGAAACGACATATTGGGTGTGGTTTATAACTGAAGTGGGCTTTCCAATTGTACCTCCAATTGTGTCTGTTTTCCATAGATTGCTGGAGAAAGTACTCACCAAGGTGTTTCTGCCATTCCCTTTTCTTGTGCCCTATAAAAGTATGTAGTTACCTGAGCGCGTAAGTCCATGCTCCTTTTTATTAATTTTCAACATTTTAAATGCTGCCTTTGCCCTCTTGCCCTGCCATTTGTAAGGTTCTGGCACTCTCAGTGCCTCCTATCACATCATTTCCGGGTGCTTTCCATCTACCTAGATAGATGAAGCACATATAGGTGTGTTTCCCTTTAAGAGTGCTGATGTCATCACTGAGCGCCGGACTGAACAGCTATTTAAATCACTAGCTCTCACTCACATGTGTTCGTTCAACCTGCTGTGTGCCTAGATGTGCCTTGATGCTAACCTGTCTTGAAGCTCTCATGCTTGCAAGCATACCTCGCTGTCGGAACCACGCTGCTCTGATCCCTGTATCCCGCTACCGGATCATCCGCTCTTGTCGAACCTCTCCTCTGCTACATTGCTACTAGTGATAAGTACCCCACAGGGGAAACCTCAATAACCTTCATACTAAAGCTTACACTGTCTAGCTCTGCATACTAAGGACTGTTACTACATCTGCACTATTTAGATTGCTAGCTCTTGAGCCTACTATCATCTGCTCTTGCACTGGGTTAGTCTCTCCTGTATGTCATCTGCTATCCTATCATTTACTACCATACATGATTGCTAACCTATCTGCATCCCACCTGTTACTATCTCATTCTCAAGAACATTCCTCTCAAGTGTCTGTCACCTATCGTCTCTACTTAAACCTGTCTCTTCAGCCTATCACCTCTATACTACTATATACACATAGATCACTCCAGGAACTTCTTATTGAGTGTGTATATTTACTTGCTGAATTGAGATCATCCACACATGATGAGTCTTTGGGAGTTGGGATTGGTGTCTCAGGGTTTCTCTACATGACTACTGAAGTGGAATATTTCTGCAGCTGTAAATCCACATCATACATAAAACGCAGGAGCGTTACAGATTGAACGAACCAGATAAAATGGATTCAGCAGAAATGACCACTCAGGTGACACAGTTAACACAACAAGTAACTGCGTTAATACACGCACTTACTGAATTAAAAGAAGACAATCAGGCTCTGACGCAGCAGGTGGCCAGACTGACACAGCCTACTGCTGCTCAACCCCCAGAACCTCTTGTCCTTCTACCAGACAGGTTTGATGGTTCTCGTTCCTCTTTTCTTTTTTTTCGTATGGATTGTGAGCTCCTATTTATCCTTAAGCCCAGGACCTATCATAATGACTTTATTAAAGTGCATGCTGCCATTAATTTGCTTTCTGGCAAAATGAAAACGTGGGCATACGAGAAACTGCAAGAAAAAAGTCCGATCCTAGACAATTGGGAATCATTTGCAATTGCGATGCACTCCCAGTGTCTCCCCTCCCAAAAATCTACTCCTAAACCTGCTCCAGGTAACCGCAGACCCCGGCTACCTAGGGAAAAAAGGAAACCAAATGAATATGGTGATCCTGCCTGGTCATGGTCCAAGCCTGCCTTAAACAGTCAGCCTTGTCACTCTGACACATCTCATTTGAACCCTGATCCTACAGAGATGGATGAGGAGCCTATGGAGATTGGTGCCGTACATACTAAGTTGTCCTTACAAAAAAAAAAAGATCACAGGAGAATCTGTGGCCTTTGTTTTTATTGTGGAGAAGGGGGACATTTCATTACATCTTGCCCAACCCGACCCCCCAGGCCTAAGGCTCTCCCAATGGAGGCCAGGCGAATCCAGACTGTTTTCCCTGAAAAACAGCCTGGAGATTACCAAGGCTGTTGTCAGCCCTGTCCCCGTCCTATATCAAAAAAGGGCACCCAGACTTTGACAAATATTGGAATAGATATTCCTTCAACTCCAGTGAACTCGATACCACGTTCTAAAAAACCTCCTGTACCACCTCCTGAGGATACTCTTATTTTTGCAAGTACATTTCTAGCTTCCAATGAAAACATTGAGATTCTTGCACCTGACTGCGTACGCGCTTCTAATGGCACGGTGGTATGTAGGAAGGATCTGAGGATGTTTGAAGAAGCATTGGTTGCTAGGACTACTAGGATTACTTCGGATGGTTATGCGTCCGATTCTAGTGAGGAGTTCATGTAGCAGACACCCTAACAACAAGTGATCTGATTCTCACATCGGTTACCAACCTGATCCGATTTTCATATCGGCAACAAGTGATCCGATTCTCACATCGGTTACCAACCTGATCCGATTTTCATATCGGCAACAAGTGATCCGATTCTCAGATCGGTTACCAACCTGATCCGATTCTCATATCGGCAACAAGTGATCCGATTCTCACATCGGTTACCAACCTGATCCGATTCTCGTATCGGCAACAAGTGATCCGATTCTCACATCGGTTACCAACCTGATCCGATTCTCGTATCGGCAACAAGTGATCCGATTCTCACATCGGTTACCAACCTGATCCGATTCTCATATCGGGACCAAGTGATCCGATTCTCGTATCGGCAACCAGTCTTTTCCGATTCTCGTATCGGCAACCAGTCTTATCCGATTCTCGTATCGGCAACCAGTCTTATCCGATTCTCGTATCGGCAACCAGCCTTATCCGATTCTCGTATCGGCAACCAGTCTTTTCCGATTCTCGTATCGGCAGCCAGTCTTATCCGATTCTCGTATCGGCAACCAGTGTTATCCGATTCTCGTATCGGCAACCAGTCTTTTCCGATTCTCACATCGGCAACCAGCTTTTTCCGATTCTTATATCGACAACCAGCCTTAGAGGCCTTCCGGAGCCGGCCTTACGGGGGGGTACTGTAAGGTTCTGGCACTCTCAGTGCCTCCTATCACATCATTTCCGGGTGCTTTCCATCTACCTAGATAGATGAAGCACATATAGGTGTGTTTCCCTTTAAGAGTGCTGATGTCATCACTGAGCGCCGGACTGAACAGCTATTTAAATCACTAGCTCTCACTCACATGTGTTCGTTCAACCTGCTGTGTGCCTAGATGTGCCTTGATGCTAACCTGTCTTGAAGCTCTCATGCTTGCAAGCATACCTCGCTGTCGGAACCACGCTGCGCTGATCCCTGTATCCCGCTACCGGATCATCCGCTCTTGTCGAACCTCTCCTCTGCTACATTGCTACTAGTGATAAGTACCCCACAGGGGAAACCTCAATAACCTTCATACTAAAGCTTACACTGTCTAGCTCTGCATACTAAGGACTGTTACTACATCTGCACTATTTAGATTGCTAGCTCTTGAGCCTACTATCATCTGCTCTTGCACTGGGTTAGTCTCTCCTGTATGTCATCTGCTATCCTATCATTTACTACCATACATGATTGCTAACCTATCTGCATCCCACCTGTTACTATCTCATTCTCAAGAACATTCCTCTCAAGTGTCTGTCACCTATCGTCTCTACTCAACCTGTCTCTTCAGCCTATCACCTCTATACTACTATATACATAGATCACTCCAGGAACTTCTTATTGAGTGTGTATATTTACTTGCTGAATTGAGATCATCCACACATGATGAGTCTTTGGGAGTTGGGATTGGTGTCTCAGCGTTTCTCTACATGACTACTGAAGTGGAATATTTCTGCAGCTGTAAATCCACATCATACATAAAATGCAGGAGCGTTACACCATTTTTCAAAATCAATGTCATTGGCTGCTGGCTTCTTTCTTTTTCACTGTGCTGGCCCACCAGTGACATTTGCATCTCAGCATGCATGATTGTCATATTGTGCATGCACAAGATGGACTGCGTGACATCAAGCCCCTCGTCTTGTACACACACTGCAATCATCTGTTGAAAAAATCTCTGCACAATCCTTTCCAGGATGCATCTGTGAGGTCTTGGCTTTGTGAATAATATCTCAGAACCAAGAAGTCTAAACACAAATAGTTGGATAAAAACTAAGCTTCCATTATTTGCTAGTGTCCTAGGAGGGTGGAGACCTTTTTCTAACGATTTGTTGAAAAACAAAAATCTAACAAACCTTTTGCTAGACTTCTTGCTTTGTGGAATTTTTTCCTTTCTAAGTTTCCCTGCTACACTGCTGTTTGAGTGGGTCTCTGTTTAGCAGCTATCCTCTGCATTAGCACTGGAGGCTGTACCTGGGCCCCACTGAACTGGATGTGTGTTTTAGATGCAGAGCACTTCCCAAAGCCATGGCACAGAACCAAGTGTGCTCCTGTCTAAAGGACGAGCTGAAGTACCAGAAGCTACCTCACCATTTGCATCATTTGGTGCCTTTTCAAAAACCCCACCACTTCTGTTTTTTATCACAGAAAGTGTTGTAGCTGAGGCATAGAGTGTGACAAAATCTGCTGGGTGGAGTGCAATCCGCTCTTTTTCCTGCCGCTCACCCTGGAGAAAATAATGGCACCCTGCTGCTTTACAGAACTATGTGGATCTCTGGTGTGGCTCCACTCTGCCTACTGTAACATGGTCACCCCTGGCCACCTGAAACCTATATCGGCACCAGCGGCCTGGGTTTGTGAGTACTTTTAGAGCTTGCCTCACCTTGGGCCTAGTTGCATTACCACTACCCAAGACAGAACATGTCTTCCCTAAGACACAGAGAGTACAGTTCTGCTGTCACATGTGACCTCTGCTCTCTCCTCACTTAGTGATTCTGGAGGCATATTTTCAGAAACCAACATCTGTTTTAGAATCTGTGACCGCCTATTAATTATAAGGTTGTCCTCATCTTTAGCTTCGTCGGGTGAGGACATGACATTCTCCATGTGCACAGGGATGCCCATGTTCATTCTGGACATCCTAGCTTTTAACTTACTCTGCTCTCAGATGCTCTAGTCACGCTTTGGCACCATACTTTACAGAGTCTTGCTCAGAACGCCCCCCCAAGTTATTGAATTAAACAGGGCCTGGGGTCCCTCATTACTATGTCTGACTCAGATTCTGAGTCCACGGCTGGTTTCTGATGAGATTGTTTTTGGGGCACTACAGTCTCCTGCCCTTGACTCGAATTTACAGCGTAATGTTTCAAATCTTAGTGATGTAGTATGTATTACCCTGAATTTGAGGAGCAACCTACTGTTCCAGGCTTTGGGTTGTATACAGCTCTTACAGGTGCAAACACCTTTCCACTTCACCTGCTACTTGAATCATTCCTCTGTTACTGGAAACACCCTGAAGCATTCTACTATCTTCCTTTGAAAGAGAATTTTAGGAAGAGGTTGGTCTGGTCCCACAGTAGATGCACCAGTGATCCATCTCAACATAAATACCACGAAACTGGTTGAAGGTGTGCTCACCTTTCAGGATTTTACTTGACAGTGTCTAATTCACCGGTGTGGACCTCCACCCTTTGCTGGCGGTAAATCTTACCACTCCAGAGGACACAGAGATTACAGAGCGCGCCGCAGCAGGCACGATCACGAGAGGAGGTCATATGACGCCCTCCCAGAACTGGCCGACTACCATGTAGCCATCATTTTGCTATAGCGCGGGCGGCAAGTGGTTAATGTCTCAGAATATGTGGATTCTAACGTTACACTTTTGGGGTAGGTCACAGTTTCACAGAGCACCTGACAGCATTAGTTGTTATACCTTGCTAAACACCTCTAAGCAAATGTCTTGCATGGGACCGATGTCCATACAGATGCGAGAAGCACTCTGGCTGCAGGCTGCATAGTTGGGATGCTGATGCTGTATCCAAAGAGCATCTGACCTGATTGACCCTAGAGGAATGTAACCTCTTAGACCCTGCTCTTGACACCATGATTATCTGCACTACAGACAGTGCTCCTTCCTCAGTTAAATGAAGGTGAAGCTAGTTCTGTGTAATGTTAGGTACTGTGCAATTGTAACGCTCGTGCGTTTTTGTAGTAGGTTGGATATGCAGCTGCAAAATCTCCACTCAGTAGTCATGTAGAGATGTGTTGAATAACCAGATCCAACTCTCCAGACTGATCACTGTGGGCCTGTCAGCTTCAACATACAGAAATATACACACTCAATAAGATGTTCCTGGAGTGGTGGAATGTATATGACAGTATGAAGGTGTTGTGCTGAAGGGACAGGTGTGAACAGTGATAGAGATGGTAAGTACTTGATAGGTTTGTTCAGGAGAGTACTAGATGGTATCAGGTAGAGTGCAGATAGGTTAGTAATCCAGTATGGTGACAGGTGGTAAGGACAGCAGATGACAATTACAGGATAGACTAACCCAGTGCAAGGATAGATGGTAGTAGACTTAAGAACTAGCAATCTATGTAACAGTGCAGATGATATATGGTAGTAGACTCAAGAGCTAGTAATCTATGTAACAGTGCAGATAGTAGATGGTAGTAGGCTCAAGAGCTAGCAATCTATGCAACAGTGCAGATGATAGATAGTGTAAGTAGGTTATGGAGGATTCCCCTGTGGGGTACTTATCACTAGTAAATGTTAGTAGTAGAGGGGTCCAGTAGAGAGGGGAAGATCCGGTAGCGAGATACAGGGATCAGTAGCGAGGTTCCGGTCTGCTCCAGGTAGAAGCAACCAGCTGGAGGGTCTGACAGCAAGACAGGCTTGAAAGCATGTGGATACACAAGGCAGGTTAAGTGAAGGGTGGAAACAGCATGCCGAGAGTGATCGAGATAGCGAGATACAGGATCAGATATGAAACAAGTTCAGGTAGCGAGATACAGGAGCGAGTAACATCTGGTATGCTGCTTCACTGATGGCAGGTTGAACCAACGATGTGAGTGAGAACGCCGGCGGTTGAAATAGCCGCTCTGCGGCGCTCAGCGATGACATCATCTGTCTTAAAGGTGTATGCGTACCACCTAGTAAGAAAGGTGGGACGCATATTTGGAAGGAAATAGATTATTAAGGGTACCAGAGGTACCAGAATCTTACAGCAATACACCAAAGCTGCTGCCTCCCCTAAAAACAGCCCCTGGAAAAGGGGAATGTTTTGGTGATAAAAAAAAGTGCTTATTGAGGGGATGTACATATGTACCATAAAGTGCGTGGTGCTCAAATATATGTGTGCTAGTGATAATGAATTCACTGAAAATACATTGCAGGTGAATGGTGCTTGTGAAACCGATATGTGCAAAATCAAACAGCAATTTTACATACTCAGAATATGCTACATTAAAAAAGTCCTTCCATGACAAAAAAGTGACTGGTGCTCTTTAACCTTCCTAGCGGTATTCTCGAGCGTGACTCGGGGTTAGATTTTAGAGCCAAAAGCGGTAACCCCGAGCCACACTCGGGGTAGCGCTAGGAAGATCGCTGGATCCTGGTAGAGGTTTTACTTACCTTTTCTCCGGGATCCAGCGAAGTATGCGGGCGGTATGCGGTGGCGGAGCTTCCTCCCGATCGTCTGCGAGCCCCGCTTTCCGTCTCCGGCGACGTGACGTTCGCAGGGGGGTGGAACCGGCGGCAAATTCAAGTTTAAAAACACACCAAACACACTGATACCATTCAAAATAAAAAAAAAAAATCACATTACATTGCCCCCCAGTGCCCTTTCCTGCAGTTTTACTGTACTTTTTATGTAAAAATATATATATATATACACACACACACACGTGTGTGTGTGTGTGTATATATATATACACATATATATATATATATATATGTATGTATGTATATATATATATATATATATATATATATGTATGTATGTGTATATATATATATATATATATATATATATGTATATATACATAATTCTTGTGAATGAGCAACCCAAACCAACTGTATACATTATATATATATATACGTGTGTGTGTGTTTATATATATATATATATATATATATATATATAAATATAATATATGTATACATAATATATATGTGTGTATATATATATATATATATATATATATATATATATATACACACACACATATATATATATAATATAATAAGCTGCTCATTCACAAGAATTACATGCAAAATAATGGTACCGCTTTCAGCACCTAAAATCCAAAAGAATCATACCGCCAGGTAGGTTAAAAGTGCTTCACAATTGTGCATATGCATAGAAAACTGATGAGAAGTGAAAAATATATATGAAACCCAGTTCATTTGAAAAGTTCATCATTAACTCCAAAAAGTGACAGCTGCTCTTTAGTGCTGGTTCACACATACAGTGGGTACGGAAAGTATTCAGACCCCCTTAAATTTTTCACTCTTTGTTATATTGCAGCCATTTGCTAAAATCATTTAGGTTCATTCTTCTTCCTCATGAATGTACACATAGCACCCCATACTGACAGAAAAACACAGAATTGTTGACATTGTTGCAGATTTATTAAAAAAGAAAAACTGAAATATTACATGGTCCTAAGTATTCAGACCCTTTGCTCAGTATTTAGTAGAAGCCCCCTTTTGATCTAATACAGCCAGGAGTCTTTTTGGGAAAGATGCAACAAGTCTTTCACACCTGGATTTGGGGATCCTCTGCCATTCCTCCTTGCAGATCCTCTCCAGTTCTGTCAGGTTGGATGGTAAACGTTGGTGGACAGCCATTTTTAGGTCTCTCCAGAGATGCTCAATTGGGTTTAAGTCAGGGCTCTGGCTGGGCCATTCAAGAACAGTCACGGAGTTGTTGTGAAGCCACTCCTTCGTTATTTTAGCTGTGTGCTTAGGGTCATTGTCTTGTTGGAAGGTAAACCTTCGGCCCAGTCTGAGGTCCAGAGCACTCTGGAGAAGGTTTTTGTCCAGGATATCCCTGTACTTGGCCGCATTCATCTTTCCCTCGATTGCAACCAGTCGTCCTGTCCCTGCAGCTGAAAAACACCCCCCACAGCATGATGCTGCCACCACCATGCTTCACTGTTGGGACTGTATTGGACAGGTGATGAGCAGTGCCTGGTTTTCTCCACACATACCGCTTAGAATTAAGGCCAAAAAGTTCTATTTTGGTCTCATCAGACCAGAGAATCTTATTTCTTACCATCTTGGAGTCCTTCAGGTGTTTTTTTAGCAAACTCCATGCGGGCTTTCATGTGTCTTACACTGAGGAGAGGCTTCCGTCGTTCCACTCTGCCATAAAGCCCCGATTGGTGGAGGGCTGCAGTGATGGTTGACTTTCTACAACTTTCTCCCATCTCCTGACTGCATCTCTGGAGCTCAGCCACAGTGATCTTTGGGTTGTTCTTTACCTCTCTCACCAAGGCTCTTCTCCCCCGATAGCTCAGTTTGGCTGGACGGCCAGCTCTAGGAAGGGTTCTGGTCGTCCCAAACGTCTTCCATTTGAGGATTATGGAGGCCACTGTGCTCTTAGGAGCCTTAAGTGCAGCAGAAATCTTTTTGTAACCTTGGCCAGATCTGTGCCTTGCCACAATTCTGTCTCTGAGCTCTTCAGGCAGTTCCTTTGACCTCATGATTCTCATTTGCTCTGAAATGCATTGTGATCTGGAAGGTCTTATATAGACAGGTGTGTGACTTTCTTAATCAAGTCCAATCAGTATAATCAAACACAGCTGGACTCAAATGAAGGTGTAGAACCATCTCAAGGATGATCAGAAGAAATGGAAAGCACCTGAGTTAAATATATGAGTGTCACAGCAAAGGGTCTGAATACTTAGGACCATGTGATATTTCAGTTTTTCTTTTTTAATAAATCTGCAACAATGTCAACAATTCTGTGTTTTTCTGTCAGTATGGGGTGCTATGTGTACATTCATGAGGAAGAAGAATGAACTTAAATGATTCTAGCAAATGGCTGCAATATAACAAAGAGTGAAAAATTTAAGGGGGTCTGAATACTTTCCGTACCCACTGTATGTGATGCGAGTTCCCATATCGCACTCGACTAGCAGGCAGTTCACACTTCCATATGCGAACTGCTGGGGGTGCCAAAACAAAGTTAACGACACCCCCAGATCAGTTTGCATATCACAGTGTGAACTGTCCATTCAGACAGGAATTGGATTGCATAGGTGTGAACACCCATGCGATCCGATTTTGGTGCGGACCAAAAAAAGGGTCCTGTGCGACTTTGGTCCAAATGCGATACAAATTCAGCCATACAATCTATATGGCTGAATTTGCATCGCACAGACATTGCATGTGATTTGCAGTGTGCTGCGAATCACATGCAATGTCTGACATCACATATCTATAAACCAGCACCTAAATTGCTCCAACTACTCTTTAAAATAGTGTTTGTTGCTGGTGTTCCGCAAACGTTCCCCCCTTTTTGTACCTCACTCACCAGAGAGCTCTCCCCTCTTGAGGGTAACCAGCATCCACAGCACCTAGTAGCTGAGACAGCAAACCTAAGATCCACATCCGAGTAGCACCCAGTGGTTGAAGCAGCAGACCCAAGATCCACATTCAATGGTAATCCTTTGCCTTCATTTTACATGTGGAAACCTGAAAAGCAATATTGTATGGTTCCTTTATTTCAAACACATCCCAATACACTTACAACAAGCCAGCGTTTGAACCTTCTTCCTTAGTGGAGGTATCCTCCTTCATCCCCTTTGGCAGCTGGTATCCATAGGTTCATAGTCAGAGGTCAGCTAACACCTCTGAGAAGCCTTTAACATGAATGTGTGCCCCCACTTTTCCAAGTGGGGGGCTGTAGATGTGTTCTTGAGTTTCTCTCTCTGACATTTAGGTGCTTAGGAAACAGGCTAATTTCTTTTATGTGGCATCACTAATTGTGTATCCCGAATTGTATGCATTTATATGTTACAGCTATCAGAAAAGTATTTGAAACTTGTTCACTTATACAAGTGTTAAACTTGAAACTTGGTGCTCAAGTTCCATTATTCATTGCACACTTTACCACAACGTCCTCTTATAGGCGTAAAAGGATTGGCCAAATATATATATAATAATGAAACAAGCCTTCCCATTTTTAGTTTATAAAAAACAAAAACCCAGCAAACAAATATTGCCTTTTTTCCGATAAGAGCAGGTCCCAGGGATTTCATTCCTTCCCCTTCCCTATAAATTCTGATTAATCAGTCTGAGGCTTGCTGGCAAACTGTGCACAGCCTCGTCAGGTCGTGTCGTTGACTAGGCACGTCTTTTTCTGGTATTTCTTTAAAAAAAAAAAAGCATTCGAATCAGTGGCGTACCTAGAGCATTTGGCACCCGGGGCGGATCCTATATCTGGCACCCCCCCCCCCCAACTTTAAAATGTAAAAACACCCACAAAAAATGTGGTAATGTGTTCAAGAATATTTTTTGCACAAATTTCACAGCCCCCCCCCCCCTCCATCACAGTGCCCCTTGCAGTCTGCCCTCCGTCTCTCATCTCACAGTTCCCCCTTTTGCACTCTCTGCCTCCCCTGCACAGTCCTACCTTCAGCATAAATAGATAGCTAATATTATTAGCAATGTGTTTAAGTTTGAGTAAGAGATTGGAGACTTGCTAAAGGAGATATTCAGAGACTACAGACATGATACAGGAGATGGTCAGAGACTGCAGACATGATACAGAAGATGGTCAGAGACTAAGGGCATGATACAGGAGATGGTCAGAGACTGAAGACATGATACAGGAGATGGTCGGAGACTGAAGACATGATACAGGAGATGGTCAGAGACTACAGACATGATACAAGAGATGGTCAGAGACTGAGGACATGATACAGGAGATGGTCAGAGACTGAAGACATGATACAAGAGATGGTCAGAGACTGAGGACATGATACAGGAGATGGTCAGAGACTGAGGACATGATACAGTAGATGGTCAGAGACTGAGGACATGATACAGTAGATGGTCAGAGACTGCAGACGTGATACAAGAGATGGTCAGAGACTGCAGACATGATACAGTAGATGGTCAGAGACTGAGGACATGATACAGTAGATGGTCAGAGACTGCAGACGTGATACAAGTGATGGTCAGAGACTGCAGACATGATACAGTAGATGGTCAGAGACTGCAGACATGATACAGTAGATGGTCAGAGACTGCGGACATGATACAAGAGATGGTCAGAGACTGCAGACATGATACAGTAGATGGTCAGAGACTTCAGACATGATACAGGAGATGCTCAGAAACTGCAGACATGATACAGTAGATGGTCAGAGACTGCAGACATGATACAGTAGATGGTCAGAGACTGCAGACGTGATACAGGAGATGGTCAGAGACTGCAGACATTAGTACAGTAGATGGTCAGAGACTGCAGACATGATACAGTAGATGGTCAGAGACTGCAGACATGATACAGGAGATGCTCAGAGACTGCAGACATGATACAGTAGATGGTCAGAGACTGCAGACGTGATACAGGAGATGGTCAGAGACTGCAGACATGATACAGAAGATGGCCAGAGACTGCAGACATGATACAGGAGATGGTCAGAGACTGCATACATGATACAGGAGATGGTCAGAGACTGAGGACATGATACAGTAGATGATCAGAGACTGAAGACATGATACAGTAGATGGTCAGAGACTACAGACATGATACAGGAGATGGTCAGAGACTGCAGACATGATACAGGAGATGGTCAGAGACTGCAGACATGATACAGGAGATGGTCAGAGACTGAGGACATGATACAGTAGATGATCAGAGACTGAAGACATGATACAGTAGATGGTCAGAGACTACAGACATGATACAGGAGATGGTCAGAGACTGCAGACATGATACAAGAGATGGTCAGAGACTGCGGACATGATACAGGAGATGGTCAGAGACTGAGGACGTGATACAGGAGATGGTCAGAGACTGCAGACAGGATACAGTAGATGGTTAGAGACTGAGGACATGATACAGTAGATGGTCAGAGACTGAGGACATGATACAGTAGATGGTCAGAGACTGAGGACATGATACAGTAGATGGTCAGACACTGCAGACATGATACAGTAGATGGTCAGAGACTGAGGACATGATACAGTAGATGGTCAGAGACTGAGGACATGATACAGTAGATGGTCAGAGACTGCAGACATGATATCAGAGACTGCAGACATGATACAGGAGATGGTCAGAGACTACAGACATGATACAAGAGATGCTCAGAGACTGAGGACATGATAGAAGATAGAAGAGAACTAGGGAGGCCGGAGAGCACAGACGAAGCAGAGAGCACTGGAGGAGCTGAAGGGCACGGTGGGGGGGGGGGGGGGCTGGAGAGAATTAAGAGGGGGTTTGGAAAGCATTGTAGGGGGGTTGAAAGGTGCAGGGGGTGGAGAGCACTGGGGGGACAGGGAGCACTTGGGGGGGACAGGGAAAATTAGGGGTTGGAGAGCACTGGGGGGGACAGGGAGCACTTGGGGGGGTGGGCAGGGAAAATCAGGAGGGTGGAGAGCACTGGGGGGGGACAGGGAGTACTTGGGGGGCAAGCAGGGAAAATCAGGGGGGTGGAGAGCACTGGGGGGGGACAGGGAGAACTTGGGGGGGGCAGGGAAAATCAGGGGGGTGGAGAGCACTGGGGGGGACAGGGAGCACTTGGGGGCCGGGCAGGGAAAACCAGGGGGGTGGAGAGCACTGGGGGGGACAGGGAGCACTTGGGGGGCGGGCAAGTAAAACCAGGGGGGTGGAGAGCATTGGGGGGGACAAGGAGAACTTGGGGGGCGGGCAGTAAAAACCAGGGGGGTGGGGAGCACTTGGGGGGCGGGCAGGAAAAACCAGGGGGGTGGAGAGCATCGGGGGGGCTAAAGAACAGGGGGGTCTAGTTCACTGGGGGGGCTAAGAGCACAGAGGGGGGGGGGGATTAGGAGCACTGGAGGGGGGCCAGCAAAATAAGTTGTATAGGAGGGGGATGGGGCAGCTGCATATAGATGAATTGATCTTTCCCTATTCTTCCTGCAGGAGGGAGAGGAGGAGAATCAGTTATTCAGCAGGCAGCTGCAGGAAGAATAGAGAAAGATGAATTCCTCTATATGCAGCAGCCCCATCCCCCTCCTATTCAGCACACACACCTGGGCAATGGGCACTCACCTTCTTCCCGCCGAGGCTCCACCCCCTCATTCCAGCCGAGGCTCCGCCCCCGTATTCCAGCCGCAGCTCCGCCCCCCCTAGCAACACGGACTTAAGGAGCTGCCACTGCAGCTGCCTGCACACTGCGGGATCTGTCTGAACACACCGGGCAGGACACCGGCTGACACCCCCCAGAGCGTGGCACCCGGGGCGGGCCGCCCCCCCCCCCCCATTGGTACGCCACTGATTAGAATATCCTTTCTTTTTTTTTTTTGGCACGATTTTGACGCTTTCTTCCTCCTCCCTATTTTCAGCTGATCCTCTTGCTATAGCCAACATGAGCCATTCACCTCATGATCAAAATGTCTATTAGGTATGGGACCACACTTGCATGAGTATCAAAAGAGCGCACTGACAAATGTGTTTTTAAAAAAAAAAAAAACACATTTCTCTCTCGATATTTTTTAGCCCTGTTTACTCGAAGAGATCGTGAAAGTCATCTGGACATTATACGCTTATCCTCGTGAACGCAGTCCGGGTCACAGGACGCATTCATCTAGACATAGATCTTCCGGTCGATCTAGATCTCATAGGAGCTATAGCTCTCCCTCTCCTCATATGTGTTCGGTGGGGAAAAAATGCTGGGCCTGTGGCACCACACCCCTACCTAACAAGCTGGTCTTTCAGAGCTGCTTTAAGGAATACTTAGCTGACCGAGACCAAGAAAGTCTACAAGTAGCCAAGCTTTTGAAACAGACCATGAAACATTCTCTTTCTGAACTGGCTGCCATGATGCCTGCTCAGGCAATACCTCAGGACCTGCAGGCAACAGACGTTGATCCATAGGTACCAGGCCCCTCTATGGCCAGCATGCCAATTCCCCCTTCAGGGCACAGGGCCAGAACCCCTTCTCAGGAAAAGGATGTGATTGAGGAGGAGTGGAAGAAGAAGGAAAATATGTTTTCACTCGCAAAGTTTGGGAAACAGCTGATTCAGAGCCCCTGGATTCGATGCCAGTGGTGGAAGCAGCAGTGACCCAACTAGCAAAGAATGCTACTCTTCCTATGGAAGATTCAGCATCCTTTAAAGATCCTTTAGAGAGGTGTATGTATCTGGATCTCAAAAGGAGCTATCTAGCTTCAGGTGCAGTATGTAAGCCAGCAATCGCCCTTACATCAGTGTCCACAGCAATAAAAGCCTGGACAGAAAACATGAGAGTCGGCTATCAGACGAGATGTGCCAAAGCAAAACATCATAAAGGCACTGGATGAGCTGAAGATGTCGGCCAATTTCATCGGAAAAGCAGCAATTTACACCATTTGCTGCTCAGCCAGAGCAATTCAGTCATGGCCAAAAGGGCCTTATGGCTAAAGCCGTGGGCAGCGAATTGGTGCAGGATTCCCTTTAATGGGAAGGAACAGTTTGGGGAGAGATTGGACAAGGCAATCTCCAGAGAGACAGAAGGGCCGGGAGATCCAGAAACTTCTCTTCTAGATTTCAACAATCCAGGTCAAGAAATTTCAGACAGTCTCGCCAAAATAGAGATGGCCGGAGAACCTGGAGGGGTACCCAGCCTTCCTTTCTGGGGACAAGAAAAAGTAAACCTTTCTCCGCCCCCCAGGATAAAACAAATTCCTTTTGACATAGGGCAGGCCCAAACACTCTCGGTGGGAGCCAGGCTCAAACATTTGTGCAACCCCCGCCTGACAGCTTCTCTCTGTTTGAGCCTCATAGGTTCAATGTCAGCATGCATTCTGATGGTGCCATGGTCACGTTGGCATCTGAGGTACTTTCAGACCGGCTTCCTAAAACAGTGGAAGAAACAACGTCTCTCACAGACCATCCTCTTAACACCATGCATGCGCAGAAGTCTTCATTGGTGGACGAAGCTTCAGAACCTTTCAAGGTCGCGATAGTTGGGTTCCCTCTCCTGGACCACAATTACTTTAGATGCCAGCGGAAAAGGGTGGGGAGCCCATTGTGAGGAAATTGAGGTCCAGGGAAGATGGTCCTTTCAAGCCGAGAGCCTAGTCTCGAACATCCTGGAGTTGAGAGGAGCATTCCTATCCTTACCTCTCTAGCTCCCCACATCAGAGGCAAGAGAATCCTTCTACGACTGGACAACTGGGCAGCAGTCTCCTATATTCAAAAACAGGGCGGGACTCACAGCAGGTTGCTTCTGTCAAAAGTAGAACCGATCATGCTCTGGGCAGAGAGGAATCTCCTAGACCGCTGAGCAGTATATCTCCCAGGCAGGCTAGACAATCAAACGGACATTCTCTCCAGATCTTGTTTGGACAACAACGAATGGGCCCTGCATCCACACGTATTTCACCAGATCGCCAATCACTGGAAATATCCTCAGGTAGATCGGTTCGCTAGACCGCAAACACCAAGCTTCCCAGATTTATCTCCAGTTTCCACACCCCCAGGTGGAAGCAGTGGACGCTCTTAGTGACTTAGACACAGGGTATGCCTTCCCACCTTGCCCTCTTATTTTAAAATTCTTCCTCAGGCTCCTGAAGGAACCAGTACACATCCTGGCGATTCTCCCTTATTGGCCCATGAGACCTTGGTTCCAACTAGCCATGTGGCTGTCTGTGAGCACACCTCTGACACTTCCCCTGTTCCCTCAACTTCTACAGCAGGGCAGAGTCTCTCATCCAAACCCGCTGTTCCTTGGAGGTCATTTCGACACACCTTCAAACAAGGAAACCATCCACAAACTCCATCTACTCAAGAGTCTGGGAAAAGTTCCAAACCTTTGCGGCGGGGAAAATTATTTTGATCGATTCTCACCTTCAGTCTCCAATATTTTGGGGTTCCTACAGACCGGACTTGACCAAGGCCTAAGTCTCAGTTCATTAAAGGTCCAGGTGGCCGCATTATCAGCGGCAATAAATTCAAGATGGGCGGTCAACCCTCTCGTAATTACGTTCCTTAGAAGGGTGTTAAAATCACGCCCTCCGGTCAGACGCACCTTTTCAAAATGGGACCTAACTCTAATCCTGGAAGCCTTGGCGGAACATCCTTTTGCTTCTATGGAACAAATATTGATTTGGAACTTATCCTTAAAAATGGCCTATATAGGATATCGGACTTGCAAGCCCTGGGAATTGGAGAGGATCACGTTTCTTTCTTTCCAGACAGAGTGGAACTGCGACCTATTCAAGGTTTCACCCCTAAAGTCGCTACCGCAAGTCACCTCAGGGAACCATGGGCCTTACCAGTTTTTTTTTCCCAGTCAGAAATAGACCCAAGCTTGGACATAGCGAAAGTCCTCAAGAAGTATCTCGAGGCTACAGAAAAATTTAGAACATCTAACAGGCTGTTCGTTATCCCATGGGGAAAAAAACAGAGGGAAGGAAGCCTCTAGTAGGACGCTTGCATCCTGGATTGTCAAACTAATAAATAAAGTGTACAGGGCTAAAGGCATTGTTCCTCCAGAGCAGGTGAAGGTTCATTCAACAAAATCAATTTCTGCCTCATGGGCAGCCAGAGCGAACGGCTCCCTGGATACCATCTGCAGGGCTGCCACATGGTCGTCTCAGCACACATTTATAAAACATTATAGAGTTGACCCTGGAACGCTCACCACTGTAGAATTTGAAAGAAGGGCAATGCAGGAAGCCCTTTCTTCAGCTAAATTTAAAAAAGATTTAAAAAAAAATTTCTTTGTGTTTTAGCATCTACCCACCCATTTGTCAGCTAGTTATTTATCACAGGTATGCTGCCATGGAGGCACCAGTAAAACGGAAAATTGTATCATATTTACCGTAATTTTCCTTTCCTGGTGCCTATCCATGGAAGCATACACTCCCTCCCTCGGTATTCTTTATCACAAGAGAATGCTGGGAGTAGGGGGCGTCTTTCTTTTAAGCTATTCACTAGTCCTGAAGGTGGAGTAGAGGCGGAGCTCTATCACAGGTATGCTGCCATGGAAAGGCACAAGGAAAGGTAAATTACGTTAAGTATGATACAATTTTCAGTTTTTTTCCTATTTATTTTATTTTTTATTTTAGCACTGTTTTTAAAAAAATCTAATCTCTTTTATTGCTGTCACATAAACATCCCTTGTAACAGTAATAGGCAATGACAGGTACTTTTTCAGGAGGGATCTGGGGTCTAAAAGACCCCATACCCCTCCATTGCACTTCAAAGTATTCAAAATGCCAAAATCAGCATTTTTGAACACTGTCACTTTTTTAAAATCGGGGCCGTTTGCAGCCGAGTAAAACGGAAGTAACGTTGCTTCCGGGTTACTACATCAGAGACCCCATCAAAGCTGAATACGGCTTTGTTCGGGACTCCAACCAGCCGGCAGATGTGCCGGCTGGTTGCTCAGAAAGATAACACAGAGCCGCGGAAGGGGTTCTGTGCAACCTTGAAAAAATGGCCACCGAAACCATGATAGGTAGTGAGGAAGTAAGTCCCCTCCCGCTCGCTCATTGTTGCCAACATTTTAAAAGATTTTCCAGGGACACTTTGCAGCACAGCTATCAATTACCACACCCACGTCCATGAAGCTCCGCCCACTCTGCATAATTAATCTTGTCTACTTATTAGATTATAGAGTCTACTCAATATAGAGAGAATTACAGGAGATTAAAAAAAGGGAATTTCAAACTTAAGGCCAAAGTAGCAGAGTTGGAATAAGTCTCCCATTCAGCTGCGCTACTTCTGCGTAACATTTATGGGCAGCCTGATTAACAGGCGCTTCCAGGTACAATATAAATTACCTGGGACAGGCTCCTATTTGCAGGGACTGTTCCTGGAAAAAAGGGACAGTTGGCAAGTATGCTTGCTGGGATAATGGCCGAGCAGCTGCTAAGTGCAGCTGCAGGCATCACCCCAGTACAACCACTTCTGAAGCTGACGTACAGGTACGTTGGTTTGCGGGAGGTGGTTAAGTGCACTTTTTAGTTTGTGTTTCACAAGTACGTTTTTTTACACTTAAAGAATTACTTATTATTAGTTTTGGAAAGAGTGGAGAGGGATTAGAACCCCTGTCAGTTTTTATTGCTGTCTGTGCCCCCGTTAGGGAGATTCACCCTCTCTATTTGTCCTGTTTACCATTATCACTGAAAGTGAAAGTAAAAGAAAATCCCAAATTTTGGGTTGTCTCCAGAAAAGTAATAGAGGGGAAATCTTCCAATTAGTTCTGGTGACCTGTGGGTCCACAAGGAATCAGCATAATTTCAGGGATTTCCTCTCACTTCCTGTTTGGCTATAGGAAAGGAAGTGAAAGGAAATCTCCGCAATGGGACACAGATGGCAAAAAATAAATAAAAAATCTGACAAGAGTTATGACCCTCCATTACTCTATCCAAAATGAAAATAAGGTTTCCGTTTCAGGTTTTTGCACAACCATGGATTTAAAAAAAAAAAAATCCTTACATAAGGGTTCACACCTAATACGGATGCAGCTCACAGCAGGGGTCACTGTTCTCCATTTCAGGGACGAATCAGGTCCAAAGCCAAAGATGCACAGGACCCTTTTGCAATACACTCCACGGTCGCCCTGGCAATGTGGGAACTGGTGTTCTGTCGAAAGAGCCAACTCGTCAAAATCTCCAATTTTGTCACTTCCGGTGACTCTCCAGAAGCAGTAATTGCAGATTTTGACCACTTGGCTATTTTCCCAGAACACCAGCAGAGGAGTAAAAAAGATGTTGCCACCTTGGAAGCGGCCATGTTGTTGGTTAGTAGCTGGCAAACTAGCAATGTTCTTTCATTATATAGTGTACTGTACTGTATAGGTTGCCAGTGTTCTGTAAAAAGAAAAAGCCATGTCATCGAAATCTGCAATTACTGCTGCTAGAGAGTTACCGGAAGTGACATAATTGGAGATTTTGAGTAGAGTTGAGCGGACACCTGGATGTCCGTGTTCGGCGGGTTCGGCCGAACTTGAAAAAAAAGTCAGGGTCCGTGTCCCGGACTTTTTCCGAACTTTACCCGGACACCGAACCCCATTGAAGTCAATGGGGGCCCGAACTTTCAGGCACTAAAATGGCTCTAAAACACCAATGGAAAGGGCTAGAGTGCTGCAAATGGCAGCAAAATGTAGTTAAGAGCATGGCAAGTGCTCTGCAAACAAATGTGGATAGGGAAATAACTTAAAACAACAAAAAAAAAACAGAAAAATAAAATAATTTTCTTCATCTGTGAAGGGCGAGGCCCATATGGAGTAGGAGGGAGGTTGAGGTGGCAGTGGATGTGGCGGTGTAGGTGGAAGCGGCGGTGGAGGGGGATGAGGTAGCCAACACTGCTTTTTTTCAGTCATTTTAAATTAGGGTACACCCCAAAAGAGTGAGAAAGATCAAAAATATAACAATGGTTGGGTAAGGTCGGTATCCATCTCTATTCTGCACAAGGTACGGAAAAGTCCTGTGGGATCCATGCCTGGTTCATTTTAATGAACGTGAGCTTGTCCACATTGTCTCTGGACAGGCGGCTGCGCTTGTCTGTGATAAAGCCCCCAGCCGTGCTAAATACGCGTTTAGATAATACACTGGCTGCAGGGCACGCCAGCACCTCCAAGGCGTAAAGGGCAAGCTCAGGCCATGTGCCCAATTTGGAGACCCAGAAGTTGAAGGGGGCAGACCCGTCATTCACTACATGCAGTGGCGGAGCTAGACTTTTAAAACAGGGGTGGCAAAGGGGTGGCAAGGCATTATTTTGGGGGGTCAATATACAAAGTGTTCAATTACACCGCAATGTCGCAGTCCCTCTAATAATCGCTGATCGCTGCCATTACTAGTAAAAACAATTAAAATAATAAAAAGTTCCATAGTTTGTAGACGTAATAACTTTTTTGCAAACCAATCAAAATACACTTAGGATTTTTTACAAAAAATATGTGGCAGAATAAATATTAGCCTAAATTTATGAAAAAATTTGATTTTTTTCATTGGGAATGTTTTATAGTAGAAAGTAAAAAGGATTTGTCGCTAATTTTATGTTTATAGCGCAAAATATAAAAACTGCAGAGGTGATCAAATACCACCAAAAGAAATCTCTATTTGTGGGAAAAAAATACCTCAGTTGTATTTGGGTACAGCGTCACACAACCTCGCAATTGTCAGTTAAAGCAATGCAGTGCCGTATCACAGAAAATGGTCTGGTCATTAAGGGGGAGCTGAAGTAGTTAAAGGGTCAGTTTTTTCAGATAATCTTGCCCATTTAAGACTTTTTTCTGAGTGGTCAGGGGATGGTAAAAACAGACAACTCGAAGTCTAGATCACAACTGGAACCCCTCTACATGTGCCACAGCTTTGATGGTTTATGTTAAGCCTATGTGAAATTTGGCTATCCAGGTCAATGGGGCCATGCCACAACCATAAGCCAAACACTTGGCTTGCTGTTGTGGCTTATTAGCCCCATAAAAAATCTGCCACTCTGCTAAAAATAAAAAAAGCAGGATTTAGGAGAATTATTATAAATAATTTTGCCCCCCTTTAATAAGTCAATGTAATGCCACCCATATTCCTGTCCTTTTAAACAGGGTGACTGACAGTAAGCTGACACTAATGCTGCACAGGTGTTAGGTTACTTTCACCCTGGTAAAAGGGCAAGAATATGGGTGGCATTACAATGACTTATTAAAGGGGGAAACATTTTTGGTAAGGAGCATAGACTGTACAGGAACAGGCGCTTCTGCTACTTGGGCAAAACTGTCCCTCACCTCAGTCACTGCAGGCTGCCCAGGAACTCCTTTCAGAGCTGATCCATCCCACAAGACCCACACCAAGACAGGAAGACCGCGGGAATCGGGATAAAGATTTAAGGCATGTGATTGACAGACAGAGCTTCCGATGCACCCATTGGCTGTGTAAGTAGCAGGAGGCGGTGCAGCCTGCAAGATTTAGGCTGCACTGACTCCTGCTGCCTCCCCAGCCAATGGGTATTTGAGGTTCTCCTTAGTCCCTCCCTCATGACATCACCCAGAATTGGGAGGACACAAAGTAAGATACAGGACAATTGTCCGGTCTTCCTGTCTTGGTGTGGGATGGATCGGCGCTCCCCTGTGATTACTCCGCTCCTCCTCCCTCCCTCTGCCTACCTACTCTCCATCCGCCTCCCTCCACAGCTCTCGTACAGCGATCCCAAGATTCCTCTGCTGCCATGCACCCGCCCAGGATCGGGGTGGCAACAGGGGTGGCAAGGACTTTGTCTGGGGTGGCAATTGCCACCCCAGCTAACGCTCTGGCTCCGCCACTGACTACATGTAGGCGTGTGCACACATACTGCTCCACCATGTTGGTGAAATGCTGCCTCCTGCTAAGACGTTCCATATGAGCTGCTGGTGCTGCTGTTTGTTGTGGCGTGCTGGCAGGTGGGAATGCCAGCTGCATCGCGTCTACCAGCGTGCGCTTGTACTCGCGCATCTTGCGATCGCGCTCCAGTGAGTGAATTAAGGACGGTACGTTTTCCTTGTAACGGGGATCCAGCAGCGTGGCCACCCAGTAATCAGCACAAGTTAGAATGTGGGCAACTCGGCGGTCGTTGTGGAGACACTGCAGCATGTAATCGCTCATGTGTGCCAGGCTGCCCAGAGGCAACGAAAGGCTGTCCTCTGTGGGAGGTGTGTCGTCTGTGTCCTCTGTATCCCCCCAGCCACGCACCAGTGATGGCCATGAGCTGGCCTGGGTGCCACCCTGCTGTGAACATGGTTCCATCTCCTCCTCCATCTCCTCCTCCTCCTCATCCTCCAGAACTGTGCCCCTGCTGGACAATTGTGTCCCTGGCGTTTGTGTGTGCAGGAACCCACCCTCGGAGCCACTTGTGAATGACTGCCCTGAAAGCCTTGGAAATGTTACCTCTTCATCTTCCTCCTCCTCCTGTGCCACATCCTCTTCCATCATCGCCTGAAACGTTTTTTGAAGGAGGCATAGAAGTGGGATAGTTAAGCTGACAATGACGTCATCGGCACTGGCCATGTTGGTGGAGTACGAAAAACAGCGCAACAAGGCACACAGGTCTCGCATGGAGGCCCAGTTATTGGTGGTGAAGTGGTGCTGTTCCGCAGAGCGACTCACGCGTGCGTGCTGCAGCTGAAACTCCACTATGGCCTGCTGCTGCTCGCACAGTCTTTCCAGCATGTGCAAGGTGGAGTTCCACCTTGTGGGCACGTCACATATGAGGCGGTGAGCGGGAAGGCCGAAGTTACGCTGCAGCGCTGACAGGCGAGCAGCAGCAGGGTGAGAACGCCGAAAGTGCGCACAGACGGCCCACACTTTCTGCAGCAGCTCTGACATATCGGGGTAATTTTTAAGGAACCTCTGCACCACCAAATTCAGCAAATGCGCCAGGCAAGGGATGTGTGTCAAACCGTCAAACTAGGCCCAGAGCTGCTATGAGATTTCGCCCATTATCGCACACCACCAGGCCGGGCTTGAGGCTCACTGGCAGCAACCACTCATTTGTCTGCTGTTCCATGCTCCTCCACAACTCCTGCGCGGTGTGTGGTTTTTCCCCCAAACAGGCAAGTTTTAAAACTGCCTGCTGTCGTTTACCCCTGGCTGTGCTGAAGTTGGTGGTGAAGGTGTTACGCTGACCGGATGAGGAGGCGGTAGAGGAGTTAGGAACAGGAGGCAAACTGAATCGCCACTGCATTTACCCAGTGTGCCGTTAGGGAGATATAACGCCCCTGACCATGCTTACTGGTCCACGTATCGGTAGTTAGGTGGACCTTGGCACAGATAGCGTTGCGCAGTGCACACCTGATTTTTTCCCCCACTTGGTTGTGCAGGGAAGGGATGGCTTGCCTGGAAAAGTAGTGGCGGCTGGGCACGACGTACTGTGGGACAGCCACCGACATAAGGCTTTTAAAACTGTGCGTCTCCACCAGACGGAATGACAGCATTTCAAAGGCCAAGAATTTTGAAATGCTGGCATTCAGGGCCAGGGATCGCGGGTGGGTAGGGGGGTACTTCCTCTTCCTCTGAAGTGTTTGGGAGATGGAAAGCTAAACGCTTCCACGGGACATTGTGGAGATGGTTGGTGACCCAGGTGGTGGTGTTGCTGACAGATCGTCTGTTTGCGAGGTGGCAGGTGCCGGTATCACTACAGAGGTGGATGAAGAGGCCGAGACTGCAGCAGAAGAGGAAGCAGGAGTAGCCAGAGACCTTTCTTGGTTTTGAAGGTGTCTACTCCACTGCAGCTCGTGCTTTGCACTTAGATGCCTGATCATGCAGGTTGTGCTCAGGTTGAGAAGGTTTATGCCTCGCTTCAGGCTCTGATTGCACAGGGTACAAACCACTCGTGTCCTGTCATCAGCACATTTTCTGAAGAACTTCCACGCTAGAGAACTCCTTTGAGCTGGCTTTGGTGCGCTCGGTCCCTTGCTGCGTTGGGCAGTAGCAGGCGTAGTGTCTAGGGCACGGCCGCTCCGCTTCTGCACCCTGCTCCCTCTTCTGCTGTGCTGGTGGCTCTGTGCAACCACCGCCTCTTCCTCCAAACTACTCAGGTCACCTGCATGACCTTCATTCCATGTGGGGTCGAGGACCTCATCGTCCTCCACATCATCTTCCACCCAGTCTTCACCCCTGCCCTCCTTGTCGGTCTCCACAATTCTGAGTGCCGCAGCAGTTGGGCCCCGATTACAAATTTTTGTACCCTAAAGGCAGGATGAGGAGTAGGAGGAGTTCAGAACAGGAGGCAAACTGAAGCACGGCGGTGGAAGATGTGCCCCAAAAATTTGGAAGGTGTATCTCACATGTACCGATACAGACTATGCCGCAATTTAATTTTTTTTACCCCAAAAGGGTGTAGATTGAATAGCGGAATAGAAAATATGATATAAAAAGGTGTATCTCACACGTACAGACCCAGACTAGGCCCCGATTACAATTTTTTGTACCCTAAAGGCAGGATGAGGAGTAGGAGGAGTTCGGAACAGGAGGCAAACTGAAGCACCCTGCAATCCTCGGCAGTGGAAGATGCGCCCCAAAAATTTGGAAGGTGTATCTCACACGTACCGATACAGACTATGCCGCAATTTAATTCTTTTTACCCCAAAAGGGTGTATATTGAATAGCGGAATAGAAAATATGGTATAAAAAGGTGTATCTCACACGTACAGACCCAGACTAGGCCCAGGGCCGGACTGGGTATGAAAACCAGCCCTGGAAAAAATGACATACCAGCCCCATAGCATTGCGTCATTATACCAGAGCAACGTCATTTTCAGCGCAACGTCCCTCCCCCTAATACAATGCTGATCCCCCTCCCCCTAATTCAATGCTGATCCCCCCTCCCCCTAATACAATGCTGATCCTCTCTCCCCCTAATACAATGCTGTTCCCCTGGCCCCTCCCCCTTATAAAATGCTGACCCCCCATTCCCCTAATACAATGCTGTTTCCCCCCTATCCCTAATACAATACAGACCCCCTTAGCATGCCCCCCTCCCAGTACAGACCCCTCAGTAAGCCCCCCTCCCAGTACAGACCCCTCAGTAAGTCCCCCTCCCAGTACAGACCCCCCAGCAAGCCCCCCTCCCAGTACAGACCCCTCAGCAAGCCCCCCTCCCAGTATAGACCCCTCAGTAAGCCCCCCTCCCAGTACAGACCCCTCAGCAAGCCCCCCTCCCAGTACAGACCCCTCAGCAAGCCCCCCTCTCAGTACAGACCCCCCAGTAAGCCCCCCTCCCAGTACAGACCCCTCCCAGTACAGACCCCTCAGCAAGCCCCCCTCCCAGTACAGACCCCCCAGTAAGCCCCCTCCCAGTACAGACCCCTTAGTAAGCCCCCCTCCCAGTACAGACCCCTTAGTAAGCCCCCTACCAGTACAGACCCCTCAGTAAGCCCCCCTCCCAGTATAGACCCCTTAGTAAGCCCCTCCCAGTACAGACCCCCTTAGTAAGCCCCTCCCAGTACAGTCTACAGACCCCTTAGTAAGCCCCCCTCCCAGTACAGACCCCCTCCTAGTACAGACCGCTTAGTAAGCCCCCCTCCCAGTACAGACCCCTCAGTAAGCCCCCCTCCCAGTACAGACCCCTTAGTAAGCCCCCCTACCAGTACAGACCCCTCAGTAAGCCCCCCTCCCAGTACAGACCCCTCAGTAAGCCCCCCTCCCAGTACAGACCCCTTAGTAAGCCCCCCCTCCCAGTACAGACAGACCCCTCAGTAAGCCCCCCTCCCAGTACAGACCCCCAGTAAGCCCCCCTCCCACTACAGAGCCCTTAGTAAGCCCCTCCCAGTAAAGACCCCTTAGTAAGCCCCTCCCAGTACAGTCTACAGACCCCTTAGTAAGCCCCCTCCCAGTACAGACCCCTTAGTAAGCCCCCCTCCCAGTACAGACCCCTCAGTAAGCCCCCCTCCCAGTACAGACCCCTTAGTAAACCCCCCCTACCAGTACAGACCCCTCAGTAAGCCCCTCTCCCAGTACAGACCCCTTAGTAAGCCCCCCTCCCAGTACAGACAGACCCCTCAGTAAGCCCCCCTCCCAGTACAGACAGACCCCTCAGTAAGCCCCCCTCCCAGTACAGCCCCCCTCCCAGTACAGACCCCTTAGTAAGCCCCCCTCCCAGTACAGACCCCTTAGTAAACCCCCCCTACCAGTACAGACCCCTCAGCAAGCCCCCCTCCCAGTATTGACCCCTCAGTAAGCCCCCCTCCCAGTACAGACCCCTCAGCAAGCCCCCCTCCCAGTACAGACCCCTCAGCAAGCCCCCCTCTCAGTACAGACCCCCCAGTAAGCCCCCCTCCCAGTACAGACCCCTCCCAGTACAGACCCCTCAGCAAGCCCCCCTCCCAGTACAGACCCCCCAGTAAGCCCCCTCCCAGTACAGACCCCTTAGTAAGCCCCCCTCCCAGTACAGACCCCTTAGTAAGCCCCCTACCAGTACAGACCCCTCAGTAAGCCCCCCTCCCAGTATAGACCCCTTAGTAAGCCCCTCCCAGTACAGACCCCCTTAGTAAGCCCCTCCCAGTACAGTCTACAGACCCCTTAGTAAGCCCCCCTCCCAGTACAGACCCCCTCCTAGTACAGACCGCTTAGTAAGCCCCCCTCCCAGTACAGACCCCTCAGTAAGCCCCCCTCCCAGTACAGACCCCTTAGTAAGCCCCCCTACCAGTACAGACCCCTCAGTAAGCCCCCCTCCCAGTACAGACCCCTCAGTAAGCCCCCCTCCCAGTACAGACCCCTTAGTAAGCCCCCCCTCCCAGTACAGACAGACCCCTCAGTAAGCCCCCCTCCCAGTACAGACCCCCAGTAAGCCCCCCTCCCACTACAGAGCCCTTAGTAAGCCCCTCCCAGTAAAGACCCCTTAGTAAGCCCCTCCCAGTACAGTCTACAGACCCCTTAGTAAGCCCCCTCCCAGTACAGACCCCTTAGTAAGCCCCCCTCCCAGTACAGACCCCTCAGTAAGCCCCCCTCCCAGTACAGACCCCTTAGTAAACCCCCCCTACCAGTACAGACCCCTCAGTAAGCCCCTCTCCCAGTACAGACCCCTTAGTAAGCCCCCCTCCCAGTACAGACAGACCCCTCAGTAAGCCCCCCTCCCAGTACAGACAGACCCCTCAGTAAGCCCCCCTCCCAGTACAGCCCCCCTCCCAGTACAGACCCCTTAGTAAGCCCCCCTCCCAGTACAGACCCCTTAGTAAACCCCCCCTACCAGTACAGACCCCTCAGTAAGCCCCCCTCCCAGTACAGACCCCTCAGTAAGCCCCCCTCCCAGTACAGACCCCTTAGTAAGCCCCCCTCCCAGTACAGACAGACCCCTCATTAAGCCCCCCTCCCAGTACAGACCCCCAGTAAGCCCCCTCCCACTACAGACCCCTTAGTAAGCCCCTCCCAGTACAGTCTACAGATCCCTTAGTAAGCCCCCTCCCAGTACAGACAGACCCGTCAGTAAGCCCCCTCACCTGCGATCACATCACATGCTGGTGCGTGACGTCTCGTCTGTGTCACAGGAGGAGGGATCATCCTTGTCGGCGCCGTGACAGACATTCTTCAGCAGCTGCCACTGCCAGCCACAGCCAGTCAGCTCGCCTCATGCACCAGCACCGCCGGCGATCCGGGCGGCCTTGTCTTAAAGCTGCCCAACGGGAAATTTCCCGGTATCCCGATAGGCCAGTCCGGCCCTGTACACAGAGCGCTAGGCACAGGACTGCATAATACACAGAGCGCTAGGCCCAGGACTGCATAATACACAGAGCGCTAGGCCCAGGACTGCATAATACACACAGTGTTGGGTACAGCAATGGCGGCGATCTGCCATATTTAGCTGGACTGTGACATCTCAGCGGACAGATCGGACCCCTAGCTGAGATTTTTGACACTTTTGGGGGGGACCAGTGACATTACTAAAAATATGCACTGATACTGTACTAATGACACTGGCAGGGTTAACACCAGGGATGATCAAAGGGTTAAATGTGAGCCTAAGGGGTGCTTTCTAACTGAGGGGGGTGAGCTTGTATTATCAACCCTGTGATCCTAAAGAGGAGAAACAGAGGAGTTTTGTGTTGATTACTTGGAGAACAACGGTCTGCTGTGTTTCCACAGGGAGTGATCATGGGTGCCCGGCGGTAATCGTGGCCACCGGCCCCGTGCATCAGCCTTCCCTGTGGTGAATGGGGGTGGGCGCACGTCTCTGGCGATCCGCCCCATGGGATCACACCCGCAAACCGCCGTACAGGTACAGCGATTTGCGGGACCCTTCCGACCTGCCGCTGTATTTTGACGGCGGATGGTCAGCAAGTGGTTAATAAAATAAATTAAAATACATTGTTAAAGCGCCCCCATTCCCTGCAAGCGTCATGCATGTAAACATCGTTCGCAGCACACATTGCGGTATCGCTGCAAAAGTTAATTGGAATTGTAGCAATAATTGTAGTGCCAGACCTCCTCTCCTCCTCCTCCTCCTACTCTCCTCTCCTCCTCTACTCCTCCTCCTCTACTCCTCCTCTCCTCCTCCTCTACTCCTCCTCTACTCCTCTCCTCCTCTTCCTCTACTCCTCTCCTCCTCCTCCTCTACTCCTCTCCTCCTCCCCTAACCTATACAAACTTTTTAAGTATCGCGTTTTGTCGCCATTCCATGTTCGTGTGCAAGTTTAAAGCATGAGACGTAATCATCCGTGTACTCAGCATAACATATATAATATATCCGTGTACTCAGCATAACATATATAATATATAATATATCCGTGTACTCCGCATATAATAGATAATATATCAGTGTACTCAGCATAACATATATAATATATAATATATCCGTGTACTCCGCATATAATAGATAATATATCAGTGTACTCAGCATAACATATATAATATATAATATATCCGTGTACTCAGCATAACATATATAATATATAATATATCCGTGTACTCAGCATAACATATATAATATATCCGTGTACTCAGCATAACATACATAATATATCCGTATACTCAGCATAACATATATAATATATCCGTGTAATCCGCATATAATAGATAATATATCAGTGTACTCAGCATAACATATATAATATATCTGTGTACTCCGCATATTATAGATAATATATCCGTGTACTCCTCCTCCTCCTCTCCTCCTCCTACTCTCCTCTCCTCCTCTACTCCTCCTCCTCTCCTCCTCCTCTACTCCTCTCCTCCTCCTCTACTCCTCCTCTACTCCTCTCCTCCTCCTCCTCTCCTCCTCCTCCTCTACTCCTCTCCTCCTCCCCTAACCTATACAAACTTTTTAAGTATCGCGTTTTGTCGCCATTCCATGTTCGTGTGCAAGTTTAAAGCATGAGACGTAATCTTCCGTGTACTCAGCATAACATATATAATATATCCGTGTACTCAGCATAACATATATAATATATAATATATCCGTGTACTCCGCATATAATAGATAATATATCCGTGTACTCAGCATAACATATATAATATATAATATATCCGTGTACTCCGCATATAATAGATAATATATCCGTGTACTCAGCATAACATATATAATATATAATATATCCGTGTACTCCGCATATAATAGATAATATATCAGTGTACTCAGCATAACATATATAATATATAATATATCCGTGTACTCCGCATATAATAGATAATATATCAGTGTACTCAGCATAACATATATAATATATCCGTGTACTCCGCATATAATAGATAATATATCCGTGTACTCCGCATAACATATATAATATATCCGTGTACTCCGCATAACATATATAATATATAATATATCCGTGTACTCAGCATAACATATATAATATATAATATATCCGTGTACTCAGCATAACATATATAATATATAATATATATATCTGTGTACTCCGCATAACATATATAATATATCCGTGTACTCCGCATAACATATATAATATATAATATATCCGTGTACTCAGCATAACATATATAATATACAATATATATATCCGTGTACTCAGCATAACATATATAATATATCCGTGTACTCCACATAACATATATAATATATCCGTGTACTCAGCATAACATATATAATATATACATCCGTGTACTCAGCATAACATATATAATATATATCCGTGTACTCAGCATAACATATATAATATATAATATATCCGTGTACTCAGCATAACATATATAATATATAATATATATAGCCGTGTACTCGGCAAAACATATATAATATATAATATATCCGTGTACTCCGCATATAATAGATAATATATCAGTGTACTCAGCATAACATATATAATATATAATATATCCGTGTACTCAGCATAACATATATAATATACAATATATATATCCGTGTACTCAGCATAACATATATAATATATAATATATACATCCGTGTACTCTGCATAACATATATAATAAATAATATATATATCCGTGTACTCAGCATAACATATATAATATATAATATATCCGTGTACTCAGCATAACATATATAATATACAATATATATATATCCGTGTACTCAGCATAACATATATAATATACACATCCGTGTACTCAGCATAACATATATAATATATACATCCGTGTACTCAGCATAACATATATAATATATAATATATCCGTGTACTCAGCATAACATATATAATATATATATCCGTGTACTCAGCATAACATATATAATATATAATATATCCGTGTACTCCGCATAACATATATAATATATAATATATCCGTGTACTCAGCATAACATATATAATATATAATATATCAGTGTACTCAGCATAACATATATAATATATCCGTGTACTCCGCATAACATATATAATATATAATATATCCGTGTACTCCGCATATAATAGATAATATATCAGTGTACTCAGCATAACATATATAATATATCCGTGTACTCCGCATAACATATATAATATATAATATATCCGTGTACTCCGCATATAATAGATAATATATCAGTGTACTCAGCATAACATATATAATATATAATATATCCGTGTACTCCGCATATAATAGATAATATATCAGTGTACTCAGCATAACATATATAATATATCCGTGTACTCCGCATATAATAGATAATATATCCGTGTACTCCGCATAACATATATAAAATATCCGTGTACTCCGCATAACATATATAATATATAATATATCCGTGTACTCAGCATAACATATATAATATATAATATATCCGTGTACTCAGCATAACATATATAATATATAATATATATATCTGTGTACTCCGCATAACATATATAATATATCCGTGTACTCCGCATAACATATATAATATATAATATATCCGTGTACTCAGCATAACATATATAATATACAATATATATATCCGTGTACTCAGCATAACATATATAATATATCCGTGTACTCCACATAACATATATAATATATCCGTGTACTCAGCATAACATATATAATATATACATCCGTGTACTCAGCATAACATATATAATATATAATATATATATCCGTGTACTCAGCATAACATATATAATATATAATATATCCGTGTACTCAGCATAACATATATAATATATAATATATATAGCCGTGTACTCGGCAAAACATATATAATATATAATATATCCGTGTACTCCGCATATAATAGATAATATATCAGTGTACTCAGCATAACATATATAATATATAATATATCCGTGTACTCAGCATAACATATATAATATACAATATATATATCCGTGTACTCAGCATAACATATATAATATATAATATATACATCCGTGTACTCAGCATAACATATATAATATATAATATATATATCCGTGTACTCAGCATAACATATATAATATATAATATATCCGTGTACTCAGCATAACATATATAATATACAATATATATATATCCGTGTACTCAGCATAACATATATAATATACACATCCGTGTACTCAGCATAACATATATAATATATACATCCGTGTACTCAGCATAACATATATAATATATAATATATCCGTGTACTCAGCATAACATATATAATATATATATCCGTGTACTCAGCATAACATATATAATATATAATATATCCGTGTACTCCGCATAACATATATAATATATCCGTGTACTCAGCATAACATATATAATATATAATATATCAGTGTACTCAGCATAACATATATAATATATCCGTGTACTCCGCATAACATATATAATATATAATATATCCGTGTACTCCGCATATAATAGATAATATATCAGTGTACTCAGCATAACATATAAAATATATATTATATATTTGTGTACTCGGCAGATATACAATGTTTAGGGGTTTTTCTAACAAACAATAGATTTGAACAGATGGAGGAGAGAAATGTGAATATTTATTTATTTGCAGAAGAAGGCCGACGGCCGCGCATGCGCACTAAGTGCCGATAAAATCCCGCCCGATCTGCGGGTCGCGCATGCGCACTAAGTGCCGATAAAATCCCGCCCGATCTGTGCATGCGCGGGATCCGCGGGTCGCGCATGCGCACTAAGTGCCGCTAAAATCCCGCCCGATCTGTGCATGCGCGGGTTTCGCTGGCCGCGCATGCGCACTAAGTGCCGCGAAAATCCCGCCCGATCTGCGCATGCGCGGGATACGCGGGTCGCGCATGCGCACTAAGTGCCGCTAAAATCCCGCCCGATCTGCGCATGCGCGGGATTTGTGGGTCGCGCATGCGCACTAAGTGCCGCTAATATCTGGGTTCATCCAGAGATATTGTCACCTCCAACATCAGATGCCTACAGCTGCAGCAGGGGGAAGAGGGGGCGGGGTATTTTCTGTAATTGTGGATTATGGGCATCATCCGCCTCGCACCCACATAGGGAAGCCCAGCATGGACTCATGGCTGTATATGTGTATATGGCTGGATATACAAAATAAAAGGTAGAAAAACAATCAATGTCCTACATAAGCCAGGAATATCAATACAATAAATTGGACATTTCTTCACCCCTTTAGAATTGTCCATAGAAAATTCCACTTTATCAGGGACCTAAATCCAAATTAAAGAAGATAAAGGCAATCCCTCATCCAAAACAGCAGAATAGGAAGTATAATATATAGAAGAAAGAAATTATTTTATTATGTATACATTGAAATAGTTGCATATCAACGAAAGATACAGAAAAACAGAGCAATGCGGCTCCTGGTGAAGGAGGAATGGCGGATATAGCTGGCGATACAGCGAAGAATATATAGTCAGAAATGGCCCGATGCCTTTCGGGTAAAAATACCCAAGTGTACTATATATAGCATATAAGTGACCACATCACAAATCAGACATCAATGGGTGACACCACAAACTCTGCATAATACATCCATAGATGGATGGATGGACTTTATGGAAGATATTTGATGTATTATATACATGGCAAGTTCATGGTGTCACCCATTGATGTCTGATATGTGATGTGGTCACTTATATGCTATAGTACAATTGTAATGTGCAGATGATTTATTATCTCTATCTTTTGTTCTTTTTCCTCATTGCAATGTTTTTGTCTTCATCCCTGATTCTCTTCTCATCTCTCTGAAGGCTTGGCTGCGGCGGCGTGGGATGGTCTTTACCTGTGGGAATCTTCTCCCCCCCGGCACATGTAGGGGAGACGGGGCTCCTCCCCTCGTGGCGGTTGGTAAGTTGCCCGGACAACAGCCTACCTGGCTTTGTCCTGGTTGTACTTCCGTGCCCCTTCCTGTGTGTTCGTCGGCGCTGGTGGACCGCACAACGCGCATCTGAATATTACACTTAGTATTCTGCAGCTATCAGGAGAATCCAATTAAAACCAAACCCAGAAAGGATTGAATCCAGAAAGATCAAATATACCCATAGGGGACACCTCAAAAGATGGCCAACAATGGCTTCCTATACAGCAGTGTCTCCAAAATGTGGCCTGTGGGCTGGATGTGGCTCTTTGCTTGCCTTTATCCAGGCCTTGGGGCACTTTTCCTCCCACTAACACCAATGATGGGGCACTATTCCTCCCACTGATACCAACGATGGAGAACTATTCCTCCCACTGACACCAATGATGGGGCACTATTCCTCCCACTGATACCAATGATGGAGAACTATTCCTCCCACTGACACCAATGATGGGGCACTATTCCTCCCACTGACACCAATGATGGGGCACTATTCCTCCCACTGATACCAATGATGGAGAACTATTCCTCCCACTGACACCAATGATGGGGCACTATTCCTCCCACTGACACCAATGATGGGGCACTATTCCTCCCACTGATACCAATGATGGAGAACTATTCCTCCCACTGACACCAATGATGGGGCACTATTCCTCCCACTGATACCAATGATGGAGAACTATTCCTCCCACTGACACCAATGATGGGGCACTATTCCTCCCACTGACACCAATGATGGGGTACTATTCCTCCCACTGATACCAATGATGGGGCACTATTCCTCCCACTGATACCAATGATGGAGCACTATTCCTCCCACTGACACCAATGATGGGGTACAATTATTCCCACTGACACCTACGATGGGGCACTATTCCTCCCACTGACACCAATGATGGAGCACTATTCTTCCCACTGACACCAATGATGGGGTGCAATTCTTCCCACTGACACCAATGATGGGGTACAATTCTTCCCACTGACACCAATGATGGGGTACAATTCTTCCTACTGACACAAATGATGAGGTATAATTCCTCCCACTGACAATAGAGATGGGGTACTATTTTTGCCACTGATACCAGAGATAGGGAACTAATTCTCAAACTGACACCAAGGATGGGGCACTATTCCTCCCACTGACACCAAAGATGGGGCACTATTCCTCTCACTGACACCAATGATGGGGCACTATTCCTCCCACTGACACCAATGATGGGGCACTATTCCTCCCACTGACACCAATGATGGGGCACAATGATGGGGCACTATTCCTTCCATTGACACCGCCGGTGTAATGTTTTGGACTCACCAATGGTAGCGCATTTTCTACTCCCACTGGCCACAGTCAGGCCCCCGGAAAGTTTGAAGGGCAGTAAACCAGTCCATTGATTAGAAATTGTGGGGACCCCTGCTATACAATGACAAAAAATGGAGAGAAAATCACTGGTATGATTGCAAAAAATTGTCCAATAGATCGGATAATCCTCCACACAGAAGGACGGCAACAAAGTATGGGCAGCACGCGGATGTTGGGGGTTCATCCAGAGATATTGTCACCTCCTAACATCAGATCCCAAAATTTCCAGGACCATCACACCCCCATGTGACATATAGACAGGCCCCTCCCTTCACGATAGATTCATCTCATGTCATTTTTCTTTACCAACTAGAAATGATTCTGAGACAACCAGAGGGAGCTTTCCATGCGTCTCCTGTACCGATTGTCAGGATATTTGCCCTGACCAAACGATCGCTATATTTCATCTTTTGGATTTAATTCGTTCTGGGTTTATGATTGTGATTGGATTCTCCTGCTACACACAGAAAACCAGAGGATCAATGTAAGAGTTAAAGGGTAACTCCACTTTTATGGGAAAAACATAGCAAATAAAAAGACATAATCTAGCATATACAATAATAATAATAATTATATAAAAATAATATACAATAATAATAATCTAGCTACACAAGCCATAATATAATTGAATGTTATGAAAATTGACCTTCCCTTTTTTTTTTCAATCTGCAGCGCTGTAATATTTAGTAAAATTCAAATGCAACCCGCAGGCTACTGTACATAGTTGGTGTATGAAATGTCATTTCTGCTTGTGTGATTGGCTCACTGATTTTCCCAGAAGATTGAACTAAGACACAAGTCGGATTTTAGGCATCTCCTGCAACAAAAATTTCATTTTTGGTGAGAAGCTCCTAAATGTGTAATCACTTCTAAGGGGATGCAGCTTTTCTCATTAGAATACTGAGCCAGGGCTCACACTAGTGCATGCGGAACACCGCATGTGATTCACACCGCGTTCCTGTGCACATCACGTGCAATATCTGTGTGGTGCGATTTGAGCTATACATTTTGTATGGCTCAAATCGCATCGCATCTGCACCAAAATGATACAAAACCCTTGTACGTGAATCACATTGCATGGGTGTTCACTGTGGGGTTCGCACTGTGTTATGGGCTCCTTTCACACGGTCCGCCTCCGTCGGCGGATCCGTGCTTCTCAGAGGGGGGATCGATACACAGATCCCCGCTGAACAGGCAGGTGACAGCTCCCTCTCTGCTCTGTGTGCGGAGAGGGAGGTGTCAGAGCCCCCGCTGCTCTCTATGGGGGAATCGGATGAGAGCGGACCGCCTGTCCGCTCTCATCCAATCCCATCCTATCCGATCCCCTGGAAGGATGGAAAATAGGGTTTCCATCCGTTCGGATTTCATGGACAGGTTCGGATGCGGATGGCAGCGGGTGTCAGTGGAGGTGTCACCGCTGACATCCGCTGCCCCTAGGGATGCAGGGAGGATCCGATCAGATCCGCCTAAAAAACTGACCTCAGATCGGATCGTTCGTGTGAAAGAGCCCTTGGGGTGTCGTTAACCACTTCTGCCCTGGACAATTGTGCGGTCATGCGATGCTGTACCCAAATAAAATTGATGCATTTTTCCCCCCACAAATAGAACTTTCTTTTGGAGGTATCTAGTCACCTCTGCAGTTTTTATTTTTTGCACTATAACCAAAAAAAGAGCGACAATTTTGAAAAAAAAAAAAAAAATAATAATAATATGTTTAACTTGCTGCTAAACCACATATCCAATAAAAAGAAAAAACAAAAAAAATATAATGTCTAATTTTTCCATCAGATTAGGCCAATATGTATTCGGCTATATATTTTTGGTAAAATAAATTTATATTGATTGGTTTGCTCAACGGTTATCAGTTCTACAATCTATGGGATATTTATTTTTACTAGTAATTGCGGCGATCAGCGATTTTTAGTGGGATTGCGGCAGACAAATTGGACACTTTTTTGGGGACCAGTGACGTTATTACAGTGATCAGTGCTAAAAAAAAGAAAGCACTGTTACTGTACGAATGACACTGGCAGGGAAGGGGTTAACATCAGGGGCAAGCAAAGGGTTACCATGTGGGGGGATGGTCTGACAGGAGGATGACAGAAATCGGTGTTCCTGGTTAGCAAGAACAAAAGATCTCTATCTTCTCCCCTGACAGATCAGCAGGGGGCGCTGCAGCACACAAGGTTTTTCACCCTAATGCATAGATTAAGGCACAGGTGTCAAAAACCAAATGTGGCCCCGCCAGGCCATTTCATGTGGCCCTCGCTCCTCTCCTGCTGCTGCGGCGCACCCCCCTCATCTCCGCACCCACACCGCTGAGGCAGCTAACATCTTTCCTCTGCGTCTCTTCCGGGTTCGACGGCTCTGGTGCTGCGAGTGGGCGGAGCCGCAATCACGTCAATCCTGCGCAAATGCGCAGGAGTTCACTTTCCGGCAAGGAGCTCATGTGCCGCTGGTGTCAGCGGCTGCCTGCAGGGCAAATATCTCCTATATCGTGCAGGTTTAGGAGATATTCATTTTACATACAGGTAAGCCTTATTATAGGCCGCATTATAGGCTTACCTGTAGGTAAAAGTCAAAATGCGGAGATTATTACCGCTTTAACCATACCTCCCAGCTTTCTAAAATAGGAACAAGTGACACCTATTAGAAAAAAGATGTAGGCATAGGACACGCCCCCTTAAAAGGAGAATTATACAAAAAAAAGATTGTTTAAGGCTACGTTCACATGTGGGCGTAGCGGATCACGGGCAGAATCACCGCGATTCTGCCCGCGATCTGGAATCATTGCAAATCGTGGGACGCCTGTGCGATGCCCGTGATTTGCAAAGGCACCCCAAACGCTGTGCGATGTTGCCGCGATTTCCGCCTGCTGAATCGCGGTAACATCGCGCAAACAGAATTGCGGGACGCATGACGCCCAAGAGAAGCTCCTGTACCTTTTTTGGGTGTCATGCATCCCGTGATTCTGTTTGCGCGATGTTACCGCGATTGGGCACGGCGGAAATCGCGGCAACATCGCACAGCGTTTGGAGTGCCATTGCAAATCACAGGCATCGCACAGACGCCCCGCGATTTGAAATGATTCCGGATCGCGGGCAGAATCGCGGTGATTCTGCCCGTGATCCGCTACGCCCACATGTGAATGTAGCCTAAAGTAAACCCACAAGTGTATATTTTTTTTAGCACTACTTTTCCTTTATATTTGCTTCTGAAATGTACAAATGCAGCAATTTAGAAACTGGATAAAAGGTTTAGCCCTGTAAAATAATTTTTGATATATAAATAGTGCACTTTATATACAGCTATATAGATTAGACCAAAATGAGGGACAAATGAGGACAGAGGAACTTTGTTCCCAGCTGTCCCTGATTTTGAAGGACTGTCCCTCATTTGGAACAATGAGGTCATCTTTGGCAACGTTTCTCAACTCCAGTCCTTAACCACTTAAGCCCCGGAGGATTTGGCTGCTCAAAGACCAGAGCCTATTTTGCGATTCGGCACTGCGTGACTTTAATGGACAATTGCGTGGTCGTGCGACGCTGTACCCAAATGAAATTGACGTCCTTTTTTTCCCACAAACAGAGCTTTCTTTTGGTGGTATTTGATCACCTGTGCGATTTTATGTTTTTGCGCTATAAACAAAAAAAGAGCGAAAATTTTTGAAAAAATAACAATATTTTTCACATTTTTGTATATGAAATTCCCCCCCCCCCAAAAAAATTAAAAAAATAAATATTTTTTAACATTTTAGGCCAATTTGTTTTCTGCTACATATTTCTGGTAAAAAAAAAAATCACAATAAGCGTATTTTGATTGGTTTGCGCAAAAGTTATTGCGTTTACTAACTAAGGGAAAGATTTATGTAATTTTTATTGTTTTTTTTTTTAACGAGTAATCTGCGATTTTTTTTGCGGGACTGCGACATTGCCGTGGACAGATCAGACCCTTGACTGACATTTTTGACACTTTTGGGGGTACCAGTGACATTACTACAGTAATCAGTGCTATACATATGCACTGTTACTGTAAAAATGACACTGGCAGGGAAGGGGTTAACTTTATTAGAGAGCAAGGGGTTAAATGTGTCCCTAGGGGCGTGATTCTAACTGTAAAGGGGTGCGGCTTTTGATGTAACCACAGAGACATACGATCCTACATAGCAGGACCGTATGATCTCTGCAGTTACACCAGGGAGAATGACAGACGGCTTTGTTTACATTACCCACCTGCCTTTCTCACTCTCCAGCGGGAGATCGCGAATGACCGGCGGACATCGGAGCCGCCGGTCACCTGCGCAGGGATGCAGGGGAACGAGCGGAGGCGGGAGCACGCTTCCGGCGGCATGCGCTCGCCCCCTACAGGCTCCTGGGCTGGCGACGTAGTACTACGTCACTTTGCCCAGGAGTGGCTGACTGCCGCAGTAAATGTACTTGCGGCGGTCGGCAAGTGGTTAAGTACCCCCCAGCAGGTGGGCACAGGACTGCATAATACACAGAACACTGGGCACAGGACTGAATAATGCACAGAGCGCTGGGCACAGGACTGCAAAACACACCGAGGGCTGAGTACAGGACTGCATAATACACACAGAGCTAGCACAGGACTGCATAATACACATAGCGCTGGGAAAAGGACTACATAATACAGAGGGCTGGGTACAAGACTACAAAATACACAGACTGCGGGGCACCGGACTACATAATACACAGAGCTCTGGGCACAGGACTGCATAATACACAGAGCGCTGGATAAAGGACTGTATAATACACATAGTGCTGGGCACAGGACTGCATAATACATAGAGTGCTGGGCACAGGACTGCATAATGCACAGAATGCTGGGCACAGAACTACATATTACACATTGTCCTGGGCATATAAATACATTATACAAAGAGCGCTGGGCACAGGACTGCATAATACACAGCGCTGGGCACAGGACTGTATTATAAACAGAGCGCTGGGCACAGGACTGCATAATACACAGAAGGCTGGACATAATACACAGAGCATTGGGCATAGAAATGTAGTCCGGTGCCCAGTGCTCTATGTATTATGCAGTCCTGTGCACAGCGCTCTGTGTATTATGCCGTCCTGTGCCCAGCGCTGTGTATTATGCCGTGCCGTCCTGTTTTCAGCGCTCTGTTTTTTATGCAGTCCTGTGCCCGGCGGTCTGTGTATTAGGTAGGCCTGTGCTCAGGACTCTGTGCATTATGCAGTCCTATGCCCAGTGCGCTGTGTTTTATGCACTCCTCTACCCAGCACTCGGTGCATTTTCTAGGGTATTCAATTTATTGAGTTTATGTTATGCTCTTACTGTTGTTACTGTGTTGTATTGTTAACCATTGTTTGCTTTGCAGGAACGCCATTCAGCTGCAGCACTGATCTGTTTATTCTGACAGCAACAGGGTTTGATTTCAGGATACCTAAATCAGTGACTGTAGCGCTGTAGGAGATGATTTCACCACCGCAGTTAAAAAAGAGCGTATATGCTGAAGCATGGGGGCTGGGGTGGTCAGAGGGCGGATCGCCCCTATGCTTTGGCATATACTTTTTTTGCACCGATTGCAATAAAAAACAAAAACAAAAAAAAAACATTGCATGTATGCTGAACACGAACCAGCAACGTACTGCTACGTCTATGGACTTTGAATGGTTATACCAGGATGATGCATGCAGGTGTAGGCATCATCTTGGTGGGTTTTTTTCAGCTGGTGGTTGGCTTTCGTGTAAAAGCAATACTAGCATTTAATTAGCCGCTAGACTGCTTTTACAAGCAGTGGGAGGGGACATTCCTCCCCCCCTCGGGCCACATTCCACGGTTCTCTCTGGCTTTCCTGTCCCACCAGGGAACCCGAGAAAGCAGCCGGTGGTTCTACCAGCTGACCATAGAGCTGATGGGAAACCGGAATGGCTACAATCATCTTCGTGGCCTAAGAAACCAGAAGCTACAAGCATTTCATCACTTCAGTTTAGCCCGATATAAACAGCACCATTTTAGAATGGAAACAGCAGACCACCGTTCGCTCTTCACAGGTAGCGATCATGGGTGCTCGGCAGCAATTCTGGCTGCTGGCCCCGTGCCCCGGCTTCCCTGCTGGCGAGTGGACGCAGACGAGGGACACCAGGCCCTGGAAATTATGTTTTACATGTCCAGGAGATTGTCAGCGTGGAACCTCAGAAGAGGAGGTTGGGGGCCGCTCTGTAAAAAAGAGAAGGTAAGTATACCATGTTTGTTATTTTAATACAAAAAAATAAAAAAACGCACAAATTCCATCTACCTGATGGCACCTGCATTGCTGGTCCCAGGTTCGCTGATAGGGACAAAGTTTATTGGTTCAGGATGCAGACCCCTACGCGTTACAACTTTTTGAGAAGTCTTCAACAGGGGCAATATCGATCCTACAGACTGCTTATGGACTCGACCTAGGGATGCAACGAAATGAACATTTTGGGCCGAAATCGAAAATGCAGGATGCCCTTGGCCGAAAACGACTTTTTTCCCCCAAATAATTTTAAATTAGATAGAAGAGGGGCATACACCAAAAATAGGCAGCAACGTACACCTGTAGCTGCCACAGTATATGTACTATGATGGGTTGGCAAGTGGTTAATTTAATTACCAATGGTATTAGTATTATGCAGCATGAGGGGGTTAATATATTGATAATACTGCTGGTCACTCATCTATTAGTAACCGACCAGTGGCAGTTAATTAACCCCTTTGTGCTGCATTAGTGCAACCAGTATCAGTGTTAATTAACACTGGTTGCACTAATGCAGCACAAAGGGGTTAATTAACCGCCACTTGTCAGTCACTAATGCATCAGTGACCAGCAGTGACAATACATTAACCCCCTCGTGCTGCATAATACTAATACAATTGGTAAGCTGCCTCAGCTAACCCCCCCCCCCCCCCACTGCCTCAGCGTCCCCCTCGGCAGCACACCCTCCCCCCCTCTGCCTCAGCGTCCCTCCCCATCCCAGCGATTCAATCTCCTTACTGTAGTGTCACTCTGCTGAGTGCTCCTCCGGTGCCCTTCATTCAAAAGTCCCGCCTCTGGCCGGCTGCCTCCTGGTGATGTCACTACTACTACTACGATCTGTGTATGAATGAAGTGACATACCGGGCGGGAGGGCGGGCGAGCGGACGCTAATACGGTAGCTGTAACTATGTGAGCCTTCACTTCCTTGTCAGCGGGGGACGATGAGCATGAATGAACTGACACTCCGGGCGGGAGGAGCGGCCACTAATAACTATACCTATGTGAGCTTCACTTCCTTGTCAGCGGGGGACGATGAGCATGAATGGACTGACAGACCGGGCGGGGGGAGCGGCCGCTAATAGATATAACTATGTGAGCGCTTCACTTCCCTATCAGACGGGTATCTCCTCTGACAGGGAAGTGAAGCTCATAGTTATATCTATTAGCGGCCGCTCCTCCCGCCCGGTGTCAGGTCAGTTCATTCCATTCATGCTCATCGTCCCCCGCTGACAAGGAAGTGAAGCTCACATAGGTATAGTTATTAGCGGCCGCTCCCCCCGCCCGGAGTGTCAGTTCATTCATGCTCATTGTCTCCCGCTGACAAGGAAGTGAAGGCTCACATAGTTACAGCTACCATAGAAAGAATGATAGTAGCGCTGAAACAGTATAAAAAAGTCTCTTAAAATAAACTGTAGAAATCCCCTAAATGACAGTGTGGTTAGTGACTCAATCCTCACAGCATTCAGTGAATAGTCCCACAGGCTTATTGTGAAAACGGTATAATGAACATCAGTCCCCTTTAACTCCAGATCATCGATAACATCAAGGGTCTAAGCGTTCCTCATAATAACATATAGGCACACACTGCAGAAACGCCAATGTTCCGTGTAGTCTGGTAGGGTCACCGCTAATCCACCACCAAGTGCAGGGGGAAAGTAAGAAATGGCCACTCACCGGATCACACTGCTCACTTATTCTCATAAATGAGCACACCTCGCATGCAAACAACAAATCCACACGTTGTCAAACGTAGCCACAGGATAAGCAGGTACCAGCAAGGGATGGTTCAAGGTCCAGCTCAGTAGCCCTCTTCCACTATTCCTCCCATAAATGTGGAAAATAAGAGATATCTCCACTAGTGCAATATGTCTGATACTGACTTTATTAAAAAAAAAACAACATACATCACACTCACTTGTAATAGCATAACAATAGGCTCATCTCACATAGACGGCAGGTTCGGGGCATCCACTCCTACTCTGATTTGGCTCCACGCCAGATCGGGTAGTCCCGGAAGTCCTTCGCCGCCGTAATCCATGATTGGGTGCGTCGTCTGGCCATGCCCCGACGCATTTCGTCACTTCCTGACTTCAACTGGGGGCGCCATAGACTTCAATGTTATGAAGTCCGTGGTGACCCGCGATCTCGGAGGTCGCCCCGGGAAGTAGCGTCGCGGTAGTGTGAATTGGCGCTTACATGTTTGTTATTAAAAAATAAATAAACAAGACTTTACAATCACTTTAAAAAAGAAAACGAATGCAGCCACCACATCTAATGATTGTAAGCTGTAATATATTACTTTTTTGGTTTTGGGTTTAATGAAGTGGTTGAAGTTCATTCAGTGGATTGCCCTCTCTGCCCCCTCCTGTCCGACATGCTTAGATTGCAGAAGCTGGACAGGAAATCAGATGCAGCCGCTGATCGTGGATTTTGTCAGCCGGCAGCCTCAGGAAAATCTGCAACATGGCAGTGCCTGTGGAAGCAACTCAATGCTATCCTATGTGTCCATGCCCATTAGGGTAATTAGAGGCACCACAACATACAATGATGCTCTACATTACATTGTAGTGTGCTGTGTTACAGAAATATTCCCTGTACCTTTTATTGGTGGGTTAGACAGCCCATTGAAAAGAAAGGGTTAGCTTATTGTAATGTACAGAATATTGTACATACATTTACACAGCCAGCAGTGTGAATGTGTCCTACAGGAGGGGGAGTCCAGACTCCTGGATAGAAGTATTAGGCCCCTTTCACACAGAGGAGTCCGTCGGCAGACTCCGTTTTTCTCAGCGGGGGATCCAACCGCCGATCCCCCGCTGAGCAGGCGGATGGCAGCTCTGTCTCCGCTCTGTGTGCAGAGACAGAGCTGTCAGGTCCCCGCTGCTCTCTATGGGGGAATCGGATGGGAATGGACCGTCTGTCCGTTCTCATCCGACCCCATGTGATCCTCTGGACGAATGGAAAATAGGGTTTGCATCCATCCGGATGTCAGCGGACATGTCTCCAATGCCCCATAGAGATGCATGGGGTGACCGTTCAGATCCGCCTGAAAAACTGACATCTGAATGGTCCGCCTGTGTGAAAGGGGCCTTAAGGTGACCGAGGTTCCAATCCTTCTCTTCTCTATACAAATACTAGAAAGCTGTGGGCTGCTCATTCATGCGGCCGTGCTTGTCGCTGGGCACCCGCGATCGCTGCCCGTGAAGAGAGAACGGCAGTCTGTTGTCATAAACACAGCAGACCATTGTTCTCTCAGGAATCAATATAGATCTCCTGTGTTCCTCCTATTTAGAAACACGGGTCTCTGTGTTGATTCAAAAAATTCCATCCCCTCACAGTTAGAAAGCACCCCCTAGGGACACATGTAACCCTTTGATCGCCCCTAATGTTAACCCCTTCCCTGCCAGTGTCATTAGTACAGTAACAGTGCATATTTTTAGCACTGATTACTGTAGTAATATCACTGGTCCCGCCAAAAGTGTCAAAAATGTCAGTTAGGGGTCCGATCTGTCCGCCGCAATGTCACAATCCCGCTAAAAATTGCAGATCGCCGCCATTACTAGTAAAAAAAATAAATAGATAAAAATGACATAAATCTTTCCTCTAGTTTGTAGACGCAATAACGTTTGCGCAAACCAATCAAAATACACTTATTGGGATTTTTTTTTTTTTTTACCAAAAATATGTAGCAGAATACAAATTGGCCTAAGAGGGTAAAAAAATTTGATTTTTTACATTTATTTTTTTTTTTGGGGGGGGGGGGTGTAATGTTATATAGCAGAAAGTTAAAAATATATATATATATTTTTTTTCAGAATTGTCCCGCTTTTTTTGTTTATAGCGCAAAAAATAAAAATTGCACAGGTGATCAAATACCACCAAAAGAAAGCTCTATTTGTGGGGAAAAAAGGACATCAATTTTATTTGGATACAGCATCGCACGACCGGGCAATTGTCCGTTAAAGTAACGCAGTGCCAATCGCAAAAAATGGCCTGGTCATTAAGGGGGAAAATCTTCCGGTCCAGAAGTGGTCAAATGGACTGTAGTGCGTTTCTGCAGAATGAAGTAAACATTTGGGTGTTAACCAGGCCTAAGCTTTTAACACAAACAAATGACCACTGACACCCAGGGCTTATATATACAGTATATATCTATTTATACAGTCTAAGAAGATATACGACTGATGACCATTCATACAGGCTGCTTGCAGCATAGTCCATCTGAACTTAGAAAACACGGCTTCTATAGGAGTTTTTCTTTTTGTTTTTTTTCTCCTGCCTTTAGAAGCAGCTTAATGTTATCCTATGTGTCCATGCACATTAGAGCGTTTAGAGGCGTATTTCAACAGGCAGAAAAGAGCCCCATCACAAGTGTGTTTTTGAAAGGAGCTTTTAGGCAGAAAAGATGCTAAACGCTCATAAATGCAGAGGGCAGAGAGGAATGTTTTGGGAACAGAAACTGAATAGCAAATGCCCATAAACTCTTGTGCAATACGAGCCACAAACTGCTTTTTCTGCCAGAGGTTCTGGCATTTTCTGTGCTCCCAGTGTGCATGGACCCTTATACTGTATGCAGGTAAGTAGTCTGAGTGGCTACCTATAGCGCTTGCTTTAAATAATTGCAATATATAAATTAATATAGGTGAATATAATAAATTTCATAAAAAATATTAGTGACAAATATAATAATGAGTGCAAATAATATATTCCATATATATAAACCTTATTTCATATAACAATGAAAGTTATGAATGTGGACACTCCAAGGTTAAAAGTCCAATAAATAATGCAGTATAAAGTGAGTCTTTTGTGCAAACAGTGCCGGATTCCAAACGAAAACTGCAAGTGCTCAGTGCGATGATTACTCAATCCACTCAGTAGTAATCCATATAGCTATAATGTCACCGTAACAATGGTAAGATTCAATCACTTACCGGATGGCGAGGGTCATGTGTGCCTTATAGCACCACGACCGATCAAGCTTGAGTAGGAGTGGATGCCCCGAACCTGCCGCTCCGACTTAGAAAAAGGGTCCTGTACTACTTTGGGGCGACCTCGGAGCGACTTGCATAGACTTCCATTATGTGAAGTCCCTGCAAGTCGCGCCGAAGTCACGGTGCACAGCGGTGCAAGCGACTTCACAGGTCGCCCCCCGAAGTCGTGTCGCCTCAGTGTGAACCGGCTCTTATACTTACCTCCTCTGTGCAGCCCAAATTCTCCTCTTCTGGCCCCTCCCTCCTGTCGAGTGCCCCCACAGCAGGCAAGGTTAAAGGAAAAAAAAAACAACACAAAAACACTTATTTTGCCAAAGTCGCATAGGAATTGCTTAGTATCTACCACTGATGCAACTTCTGTGAGTTAATATAAAGGTCTACATGGCTGAAATAGCAAGTAACTATTGCAAACAATGCGATTTCCCTTGTCATGCGATTCTGTGCGACCCAAGTCCATCAGAAGTAAGACTAGTGTGAGGGCTGATTCACACCACATGCAGTCTAGTGCTTTAATTTCCTGCATCAAAAGCGCATGGACAGAAGGTTACGTGGATTCCAATGGAAAAATTTACACCATTGCAGTGCATTCTCGTACAGTCAAAAAAAAAGTGGAACATTCTGCATTTTTTTCTGCAAGGAACTGCACTGGAACTCAGGAAAATGCATCGAAAACACCCAGAATGCTTTACAGTAGAAAAACCCCCAGGTAAGTTTGAAAAAAAAAACCAAGAGAGGGGAAAAACCACAATGGAATGCACTGAAAACGCATTTAGAAGGCGCATGCAGAAACGCACCCAGAAAGCATCCGGGCCGTGTTCCTGTGGTGTGAACTGGACCTTAGGGGGCCTAATTAGTGGCTCCAGTGCATTTTTTTATGTGTTTTGCCGCATTCCACCTAGAAAACAAAATGTAGCATGTTGTACTTTTGTTCCCTGCACTGGAACGTACTGCACTGGTGAGAAATATGCCATTGGAATCCATGTAACCTACTGTCTATGTGTTTTTGATGCATAAAAACCACGCACTGGACTGCATGTGGTGTGAACCGGCCTTAATAGCATTTTACAGATGGCCTCCTCTTTGTATATGTAGTGCGGTATAGAAGTGTGATACTGCAGGAATATATTACATTCGGGATTAGCTATAATCAAACAGTGGTCATCAATGCAAAAATAAGGTAAGAAGGCCTGAAGTGTGGCCGGACGCTTCCAGAGGAACGCACAATAGCAGCAAATTTTCTCAAATCACTGCCCAAAAACTTTGGTCCAACTTTATTTGCTGCAGCGTATTACAATGCACACTAGAAGAAGTTGGAGTAAAATGACCAGCAGCATTGGTGTCAATAGACAATAATCCCTCCACATTGGTCCCAGCGGATGCAATAAAATCTGCGCAGCACTGGTCTCAGCGGACGCGATAAAACCTGCACAGCACTGATCTCAGCAGAAGCAATAAGACCTGCGCATTACTGGTCTCAGCAGAAGCAATAAAACCTGTGCAGCATTGGTCACAGCAGACTCAATAAAACCTGCGCAGCATTGGTCTCAGCAGAAGCAATAAGACCTGCGCAGTACTGGTCTCAGCAGAAGCAATAAAACCTGTGCAGCATTGGTCTCAGCAGACGCAATAAAACCTGCGCAGAATTGGTCTCCGCAGACGCAATAAAACCTGTGCAGCATTGATCTCCGCAGATGCAATGAAACCTGAGCAGCATTGGTCTCCGCAGACGCAATAAAACCTGCGCAGCATTGGTTTCCGCAGACGCAAATAAAACCTGCGCAGCATTTGTCTCCGCAGATGCAATGAAACCTGAGCAGCATTGGTCTCCGCAGACGCAATAAAACCTGTGCAGCATTGGTTTCCGCAGGCGCAATAAAACCTGCGCAGCATTTGTCTCAGCAGAAGCAATAAAACCTGCGCAGCATTGGTCTCAGCAGACGCAATAAAACCTGCGCAGCATTGGTCTCCGCAGACGCAATAAAACCTGTGCAGCATTGATCTCCGCAGATGCAATGAAACCTGAGCAGCATTGGTCTCTGCAGACGCAATAAAACCTGCGCAGCATTGGTTTCCGCAGACGCAATAAAACCTGCGCAGCATTTGTCTCCGCAGATGCAATGAAACCTGAGCAGCATTGGTCTCCGCAGACGCAATAAAACCTGTGCAGCATTGGTTTCCGCAGGCGCAATAAAACCTGCGCAGCATTTGTCTCCGCAGACGCAATAAAACCTGCGCAGCATTGGTCTCGGCGGATGCAATAAAACCTGTGCAGCATTGGTCTCAGCGGACGCAATAAAAACTGCGCTGTAGTGGTCTAAGCGGACGCAATAAAAACTGCGCTGCACTGGTCTCAGCGGACGCAATAAAACCTGGGCAACATTGGTCTCAGTGGATGCAATAAAACCTGCGCAGCATTAGTCTCAGCGGATGCAATAAAATCTGCGCAGCACTGGTCTCAGCGGACGCGATAAAACCTGCACAGCACTGATCTCAGCAGAAGCAATAAAACCTGTGCAGCCTTGGTCTCAGCAGATGCAATAAAACCTGCGCAGCATTGGTCTCAGCAGATGCAATAAAACCTGCGCAGCACTGGTCTCCGCAGACGCAATAAAACTTGCGCAGCACTGGTCTCAGCAGACGTAATAAAACTTGCGCAGCACTGGTCTCAGCAGACGCAATAAAACCTGCGCAGCACTGGTCTCAGCAGACGCAATAAAACCTGGGCAGCATTGGTCTCAGCAGATGCAATAAAACCTGTGCAGCATTGGTCTCAGCAGATGCAATAAAACCTGCGCAGCATTGGTCTGAGCGGACGCAATAAAAACTGCGCTGTAGTGGTCTGAGCGGACGCAATAAAAACTGCGCTGCACTGGTCTCAGCAGACGCAATAAAACCTGCGCAGCATTGGTCTCAGCAGACGCAATAAAACCTGCACAGCATTGGTCTCAGCATACGCAATAAAACCTGTGCAGCATTGGTCTCAGCAGACGCAATAAAACCTGCGCAGCATTGGTCTGAGCGGACGCAATAAAAGCTGCGCTGTAGTGGTCTGAGCGGACGCAATAAAAACTGCGCTGCACTGGTCTCAGCAGAAGCAATAAAACCTGCGCAGCATTGGTCTCAGCAGAAGCAATAAAACCTGCGCAGCATTGGTCTCAGCAGACGCAATAAAACCTGCGCAGCATTGGTCTGAGCGGACGCAATAAAAACTGCGCTGTAGTGGTCTGAGCGGACGCAATAAAAACTGCGCTGCACTGGTCTCAGCAGAAGCAATAAAACCTGCGCAGCATTGGTCTCAGCAGAAGCAATAAAACCTGCGCAGCATTGGTCTCAGCAGACGCAATAAAACCTGCGCAGAATTGGTCTCAGCAGACGCAATAAAACCTGCGCAGCATTGGTCTCCGCAGACGCAATAAAACCTGCGCAGCATTGATCTCCGCAGATGCAATGAAACCTGCGCAGCATTGGTCTCCGCAGACGCAATAAAACCTGCGCAGCATTGGTTTCCGCAGACGCAATAAAACCTGCGCAGCATTTGTCTCCGCAGATGCAATGAAACCTGAGCAGCATTGGTCTCCGCAGACGCAATAAAACCTGCGCAGCATTGGTTTCCGCAGGCGCAATAAAACCTGCGCAGCATTTGTCTCTGTAGACGCAATAAAACCTGCGCAGCATTGGTCTCGGCGGATGCAATAAAACCTGTGCAGCATTGGTCTCAGCGGACGCAATAAAAACTGCGCTGTAGTGGTCTGAGTGGACGCAATAAAAACTGCGCTGCACTGGTCTCAACAGACGCAATAAAACCTGGGCAACATTGGTCTCAGCGGATGCAATAAAACCTGCGCAGCATTGGTCTCAGCGGATGCAATAAAATCTGCGCAGCACTGGTCTCAGCGGACGCGATAAAACCTGCACAGCACTGATCTCAGCAGAAGCAATAAAACCTGTGCAGCATTGGTCACAGCAGACTCAATAAAACCTGCGCAGCATTGGTCTCAGCAGATGCAATAAAACCTGCGCAGCACTGGTCTCAGCAGACGCAATAAAACTTGCGCAGCACTGGTCTCAGCAGACGCAATAAAACCTGCGCAGCACTGGTCTCAGCAGACGCAATAAAACCTGCGCAGCACTGGTCTCAGCAGACGCAATAAAACCTGCGCAGCATTGGTCTCAGCAGACGCAATAAAACCTGTGCAGCATTGGTCTCAGCAGACGCAATAAAACCTGCGCAGCATTGGTCTGAGCGGACGCAATAAAAACTGCGCTGTAGTGGTCTGAGCGGATGCAATAAAAACTGCGCTGCACTGGTCTCAGCAGACGCAATAAAACCTGCGCAGCATTGGTCTCAGCAGACGCAATAAAACCTGCGCAGCATTGGTCTCAGCAGACGCAATAAAACCTGTGCAGCATTGGTCTCAGCAGACGCAATAAAACCTGCGCAGCATTGGTCTCAGCAGACGCAATAAAATCTGCGCAGCATTGGTCTGAGCGGACGCAATAAAAACTGCGCTGCACTGGTCTCAGCAGACGCAATAAAACCTGCGCAGCATTGGTCTCAGCAGACGCAATAAAACCTGTGCAGCATTGGTCTCAGCAGACGCAATAAAACCTGCGCAGCATTGGTCTGAGCGGACGCAATAAAAACTGCGCTGTAGTGGTCTTAATGGACGCAATAAAAACTGCGGTGCACTGGTCTCAGCAGACGCAATAAAACCTGCGCAGCATTGGTCTCAGCAGACGCAATAAAACCTGCGCAGCATTGGTCTCAGCAGACGCAATAAAACCTGTGCAGCATTGGTCTCAGCAGACGCAATAAAACCTGCGCAGCATTGGTCTCAGCAGATGCAATAAAACCTGCGCAGCATTGGTCTGAGCGGACGCAATAAAAACTGCGCTGTAGTGGTCTGAGCGGACGGAATAAAACCTGCGCAGCATTGATCTCCGCAGATGCAATGAAACCTGAGCAGCATTGGTTTCCGCAGACGCAATAAAACCTGCGCAGCATTTGTCTCCGCAGTTGCAATGAAACCTGAGCAGCATTGGTCTCCGCAGACGCAATAAAACCTGCGCAGCATTGGTCTCCGCAGACGCAATAAAAACTGCGCTGTAGTGGTCTGAGTGGACGCAATAAAAACTGCGGTGCACTGGTCTCAGCAGACGCAATAAAACCTGCGCAGCATTGGTCTCAGCAGACGCAATAAAACCTGCGCAGCATTGGTCTCAGCAGACGCAATAAAACCTGTGCAGCATTGGTCTCAGCAGACGCAATAAAACCTGCGCAGCCTTGGTCTCAGCAGACGCAATAAAACCTGCGCAGCATTGGTCTGAGCGGACGCAATAAAAACTGCGCTGTAGTGGTCTGAGCGGACGCAATAAAAACTGCGCTGCACTGGTCTCAGCAGACGCAATAAAACCTGTGCAGCATTGGTCTCAGCAGATGCAATAAAACCTGCGCAGCATTGGTCTGAGCGGACGCAATAAAAACTGCGCTGTAGTGGTCTGAGCGGACGCAATAAAAACTGCGCTGCACTGGTCTCAGCAGACGCAATAAAACCTGCGCAGCATTGGTCTCAGCAGACGCAATAAAACCTGCACAGCATTGGTCTCAGCATACGCAATAAAACCTGTGCAGCATTGGTCTCAGCAGACGCAATAAAACCTGCGCAGCACTGGTCTGAGCGGACGCAATAAAAACTGCGCTGTAGTGGTCTGAGCGGACGCAATAAAAACTGCGCTGCACTGGTCTCAGCAGAAGCAATAAAACCTGCGCAGCATTGGTCTCAGCAGAAGCAATAAAACCTGCGCAGCATTGGTCTCAGCAGACGCAATAAAACCTGCGCAGCATTGGTCTCCGCAGACGCAATAAAAACTGCGCTGCACTGGTCTCAGCAGAAGCAATAAAACCTGCGCAGCATTGGTCTCCGCAGACGCAATAAAACCTGCGCAGCATTGGTTTCCGCAGACGCAATAAAACCTGCGCAGCATTTGTCTCCGCAGATGCAATGAAACCTGAGCAGCATTGGTCTCCGCAGACGCAATAAAACCTGCGCAGCATTGGTTTCCGCAGGCGCAATAAAACCTGCGCAGCATTTGTCTCCGTAGACGCAATAAAACCTGCGCAGCATTGGTCTCAGCGGACGCAATAAAAACTGCGCTGTAGTGGTCTGAGTGGACGCAATAAAAACTGCGCTGCACTGGTCTCAACAGACGCAATAAAACCGGGGCAACATTGGTCTCAGCGGATGCAATAAAACCTGCGCAGCATTGGTCTCAGCGGATGCAATAAAATCTGCGCAGCACTGGTCTCAGCGGACGCGATAAAACCTGCACAGCACTGATCTCAGCAGAAGCAATAAAACCTGTGCAGCATTGGTCACAGCAGACTCAATAAAACCTGCGCAGCATTGGTCTCAGCAGATGCAATAAAACCTGCGCAGCACTGGTCTCAGCAGACGCAATAAAACTTGCGCAGCACTGGTCTCAGCAGACGTAATAAAACTTCCGCAGCACTGGTCTCAGCAGACGTAATAAAACTTCCGCAGCACTGGTCTCAGCAGACGCAATGAAACCTGCGCAGCACTGGTCTCAGCAGACGCAATAAAACCTGCGCAGCATTGGTCTCAGCAGACGCAATAAAACCTGTGCAGCATTGGTCTCAGCAGACGCAATAAAACCTGCGCAGCATTGGTCTGAGCGGACGCAATAAAAACTGCGCTGTAGTGGTCTGAGCGGACGCAATAAAAACTGCGCTGCACTGGTCTCAGCAGACGCAATAAAACCTGCGCAGCATTGGTCTCAGCAGACGCAATAAAACCTGCGCAGCATTGGTCTCAGCAGACGCAATAAAACCTGTGCAGCATTGGTCTCAGCAGACGCAATAAAACCTGCGCAGCATTAGTCTCAGCAGACGCAATAAAACCTGCGCAGCATTGGTCTGAGCGGACGCAATAAAAACTGCGCTGCACTGGTCTCAGCAGACGCAATAAAACCTGCGCAGCATTGGTCTCAGCAGACGCAATAAAACCTGTGCAGCATTGGTCTCAGCAGACGCAATAAAACCTGCGCAGCATTGGTCTGAGCGGACGCAATAAAAACTGCGCTGTAGTGGTCTTAATGGACGCAATAAAAACTGCGGTGCACTGGTCTCAGCAGACGCAATAAAACCTGCGCAGCATTGGTCTCAGCAGACGCAATAAAACCTGCGCAGCATTGGTCTCAGCAGACGCAATAAAACCTGTGCAACATTGGTCTCAGCAGACGCAATAAAACCTGCGCAGCATTGGTCTCAGCAGATGCAATAAAACCTGCGCAGCATTGGTCTGAGCGGACGCAATAAAAACTGCGCTGTAGGGGTCTGAGTGGACGGAATAAAACCTGCGCAGCATTGATCTCCGCAGATGCAATGAAACCTGAGCAGCATTGGTTCCCGCAGACGCAATAAAACCTGCGCAGCATTTGTCTCCGCAGTTGCAATGAAACCTGAGCAGCATTGGTCTCCGCAGACGCAATAAAACCTGCGCAGCATTGGTCTGAGCGGACGCAATAAAAACTGCGCTGTAGTGGTCTGAGTGGACGCAATAAAAACTGCGGTGCACTGGTCTCAGCAGACGCAATAAAACCTGCGCAGCATTGGCCTCAGCAGATGCAATAAAACCTGCGCAGCATTGGTCTCAGCAGACGCAATAAAACCTGTGCAGCATTGGTCTCAGCAGACGCAATAAAACCTGCGCAGCCTTGGTCTCAGCAGACGCAATAAAACCTGCGCAGCATTGGTCTGAGCGGACGCAATAAAAACTGCGCTGTAGTGGTCTGAGCGGACGCAATAAAAACTGCGCTGCACTGGTCTCAGCAGACGCAATAAAACCTGCGCAGCATTGTCTCAGCAGACGCAATAAAACCTGCGCAGCATTGGTCTCAGCAGACGCAATAAAACCTGTGCAGCATTGGTCTCAGCAGACGCAATAAAACCTGCGCAGCATTGGTCTGACCGGACGCAATAAAAATTGCGCTGTAGTGGTCTGAGCGGACGCAATAAAAACTGCGCTGCACTGGTCTCAGCAGACGCAATAAAACCTGCGCAGCATTGGTCTCAGCAGACGCAATAAAACCTGTGCAGCATTGGTCTCAGCAGACGCAATAAAACCTGCGCAGCATTGGTCTCGGCAGACGCAATAAAAACTGCGCTGTAGTGGTCTGAGCGGACGCAATAAAAACTGTGCTGCACTGGTCTCAGCAGACGCAATAAAACCTGCGCAGCATTGGTTTCAGCAGACGCAATAAAACCTGCGCAGCATTGGTCTCAGCAGACGCAATAAAACCTGCGCAGCATTGGTCTCAGCAGACGCAATAAAACCTGCGCAGCATTGGTCTGAGCGGACGCAATAGAAACTGCCCTCTAGTGGTCTGAGCGGACGCAATAAAAACTGCGCTGCACTGGTCTCAGCAGACGCAATAAAACCTGCGCAGCATTGGTCTCAGCAGACGCAATAAAACCTGTGCAGCATTGGTCTCAGCAGACGCAATAAAACCTGCGCAGCATTGGTCTCAGCAGACGCAATAAAACCTGCGCTGTAGTGGTCTGAGTGGACGCAATAAAAACTGCGCTGCACTGGTCTCAGCAGACGCAATAAAACCTGCGCAGCATTGGTCTCAGCAGACGCAATAAAACCTGTGCAGCATTGGTCTCAGCAGACGCAATAAAACCTGCGCAGCATTGGTCTCGGCAGACGCAATAAAAACTGCGCTGTAGTGGTCTGAGCGGACGCAATAAAAACTGTGCTGCACTGGTCTCAGCAGACGCAATAAAACCTGCGCAGCATTGGTTTCAGCAGACGCAATAAAACCTGCGCAGCATTGGTCTCAGCAGACGCAATAAAACCTGCGCAGCATTGGTCTCAGCAGACGCAATAAAACCTGCGCAGCATTGGTCTGAGCGGACGCAATAAAAACTGCCCTCTAGTGGTCTGAGCGGACGCAATAAAAACTGCGCTGCACTGGTCTCAGCAGACGCAATAAAACCTGCGCAGCATTGGTCTCAGCAGACGCAATAAAACCTGTGCAGCATTGGTCTCAGCAGACGCAATAAAACCTGCGCAGCATTGGTCTGAGCGGACGCAATAAAAACTGCGCTGTAGTGGTCTGAGTGGACGCAATAAAAACTGCGCTGCACTGGTCTCAGCAGACGCAATAAAACCTGCGCAGCATTGGTCTCAGCAGACGCAATAAAACCTGCGCAGCATTGGTCTCAGCAGACGCAATAAAACCTGTGCAGCATTGGTCTCAGCAGACGCAATAATACCTGCGCAGCATTGGTCTCAGCAGACGCAATAAAACCTGCGCAGCATTGGTCTCAGCAGACGCAATAAAACCTGCGCAGCATTGGTCTGAGCGGACGCAATAAAAACTGCGCTGTAGTGGTCTGAGCGGACGGAATAAAACCTGCGCAGCATTGATCTCCGCAGATGCAATGAAACCTGAGCAGCATTGGTTTCCGCAGACGCAATAAAACCTGCGCAGCATTCGTCTCCGCAGTTGCAATGAAACCTGAGCAGCATTGGTCTCCGCAGACGCAATAAAACCTGTGGAGCATTGGTCTCAGTAGACACAATAAAACCTGCGCAGCGTTGGTCTGAGCGGACGCAATAAAAACTGCGCTGTAGTGGTCTGAGCGGACGCAATAAAAACTGCGCTGCACTGGTCTCAGCAGACGCAATAAAACCTGCGCAGCATTGGTCTCAGCAGACGCAATAAAACCTGCGCAGCATTGGTCTCAGCAGACGCAATAAAACCTGTGCAGCATTGGTCTCAGCAGACGCAATAAAACCTGCGCAGCATTGGTCTCAGCAGACGCAATAAAACCTGCGCAGCATTGGTCTGAGCGGACGCAATAAAAACTGCGCTGCACTGGTCTCAGCAGACGCGATAAAACCTGCGCAGCATTGGTCTCAGCAGACGCAATAAAACCTGTGCAGCATTGGTCTCAGCAGACGCAATAAAACCTGCGCAGCATTGGTCTGAGCGGACGCAATAAAAACTGCGCTGTAGTGGTCTTAATGGACGCAATAAAAACTGCGGTGCACTGGTCTCAGCAGACGCAATAAAACCTGCGCAGCATTGGTCTCAGCAGACGCAATAAAACCTGCGCAGCATTGGTCTCAGCAGACGCAATAAAACCTGTGCAGCATTGGTCTCAGCAGACGCAATAAAACCTGCGCAGCATTGGTCTCAGCAGATGCAATAAAACCTGCGCAGCATTGGTCTGAGCGGACGCAATAAAAACTGCGCTGTAGGGGTCTGAGTGGACGGAATAAAACCTGCGCAGCATTGATCTCCGCAGATGCAATGAAACCTGAGCAGCATTGGTTTCCGCAGACGCAATAAAACCTGCGCAGCATTTGTCTCCGCAGTTGCAATGAAACCTGAGCAGCATTGGTCTCCGCAGACGCAATAAAACCTGCGCAGCATTGGTCTGAGCGGACGCAATAAAAACTGCGCTGTAGTGGTCTGAGTGGACGCAATAAAAACTGCGGTGCACTGGTCTCAGCAGACGCAATAAAACCTGCGCAGCATTGGTCTCAGCAGACGCAATAAAACCTGCGCAGCATTGGTCTCAGCAGACGCAATAAAACCTGTGCAGCATTGGTCTCAGCAGACGCAATAAAACCTGCGCAGCCTTGGTCTCAGCAGACGCAATAAAACCTGCGCAGCATTGGTCTGAGAGGACGCAATAAAAACTGCGCTGTAGTGGTCTGAGCGGACGCAATAAAAACTGCGCTGCACTGGTCTCAGCAGACGCAATAAAACCTGCGCAGCATTGTCTCAGCAGACGCAATAAAACCTGCGCAGCATTGGTCTCAGCAGACGCAATAAAACCTGTGCAGCATTGGTCTCAGCAGACGCAATAAAACCTGCGCAGCATTGGTCTGACCGGACGCAATAAAAACTGCGCTGTAGTGGTCTGAGCGGACGCAATAAAAACTGCGCTGCACTGGTCTCAGCAGACGCAATAAAACCTGCGCAGCATTGGTCTCAGCAGACGCAATAAAACCTGTGCAGCATTGGTCTCAGCAGACGCAATAAAACCTGCGCAGCATTGGTCTCGGCAGACGCAATAAAAACTGCGCTGTAGTGGTCTGAGCGGACGCAATAAAAACTGCGCTGCACTGGTCTCAGCAGACGCAATAAAACCTGCGCAGCATTGGTTTCAGCAGACGCAATAAAACCTGCGCAGCATTGGTCTCAGCAGACGCAATAAAACCTGCGCAGCATTGGTCTCAGCAGACGCAATAAAACCTGCGCAGCATCGGTCTGAGCGGACGCAATAAAAACTGCCCTCTAGTGGTCTGAGCGGACGCAATAAAAACTGCGCTGCACTGGTCTCAGCAGACGCAATAAAACCTGCGCAGCATTGGTCTCAGCAGACGCAATAAAACCTGTGCAGCATTGGTCTCAGCAGACGCAATAAAACCTGCGCAGCATTGGTCTGAGCGGACGCAATAAAAACTGCGCTGTAGTGGTCTGAGTGGACGCAATAAAAACTGCGCTGCACTGGTCTCAGCAGACGCAATAAAACCTGCGCAGCATTGGTCTCAGCAGACGCAATAAAACCTGCGCAGCATTGGTCTCAGCAGACGCAATAATACCTGCGCAGCATTGGTCTCAGCAGACGCAATAAAACCTGCGCAGCATTGGTCTGAGCGGACGCAATAAAAACTGCGCTGTAGTGGTCTGAGCGGACGGAATAAAACCTGCGCAGCATTGATCTCCGCAGATGCAATGAAACCTGAGCAGCATTGGTTTCCGCAGACGCAATAAAACCTGCGCAGCATTCGTCTCCGCAGTTGCAATGAAACTTGAGCAGCATTGGTCTCCGCAGACGCAATAAAACCTGTGGAGCATTGGTCTCAGTAGACACAATAAAACCTGTGCAGCATTGGTCTCAGCGGACGCAATAAAAACTGCGCTGTAGTGGTCTGAGCGGACGCAATAAAAACTGCGCTGCACTGGTCTCAGCGGATGCAATGACTGCGCAGCATTGGTCTCAGCGGATGCAATAACTGAGCAGGATTGAACTCAGTATTAGTAAACCCCTCTCCCCACAATGGCAGTAAAATATAACCCCCCACCACGTTAGTACTCAGTGGCATTAAAATTACCCCCATTGGTCATAGAAGTGTGATGTAACCCCTCCCCCCCGTATTAATGATCTGTGGCAGTGAAAAGACTTTAACCACTTCGGGTCCAGAAGGTTTACCCCCCTTCATGGCCAGGCCGTTTTTGCGATACGCCACTGTGTTACATTGTGGCGGCCAAATCGGACACTTAGTGATACTTTAGAGATACTTAGTGACACAGTGATCAGTGTTAAAAAAGATGCAATGACACTGGCAACATCAGGGGCGATCAAAGGGTTAAATGTGTTCCCTGGGAGTGCTTGCTAACTGTGTGGGGGAGGAGCTTCGAATGGAGAAGACAGATCTGCTTAGTAGAAACACAGGATCTCCGTCTTCCCCTCTCACAGAGCAGTGATCTGCCTTGTTTACATTTGCAGATTGCCGTTCTGCCCCTGGAGAACGATCGCCGGGTGCCGCCAGACCCGCTGATTGGCTCAGTGAGAGCGGGTTGCCGGTGGCGTGCATGCGCACCCTAGACCCGGGCATAGAGATGAAATACAGGTACGTGATTTGGCCCTGCCGCAGTATATGTACGTGGGGCGGTCTGGAAGCGGTTAAAGCTTGCCATTCGCTGATTGGTCCCGCTGACATCTGGCTATTTGGGGTCGCGGGTGGAATCACCGCAATTCTAAATCGCACTGCAATCCTGGCAAAAGGAAAAACGAGCCGATTGGCTGAGATTGTCACTCGGCAAACCGCATTGTGTGCAGCTTGTCACCCACGAGAAGCCATTGTTCCTTTTTTAGCGACAAGCAGATTGACGTGCGTTTCTTTTGCGCGGCAAAACTGCACGGCGTTTGAGGTGACATTAGAAATGAATGGCTTAGGAAGACGCGCGGTGCGCTTTGCCAGGATGGCGGTGCAATTTAGAAAAGCGCCAATTCCACCCACAAACCCAAAATCACCAGATGTGAGTGACATCATCGCCACACTGGCAGCACCCCCCCCCCCCCCGCCTGTCCCACAAGACAGGAAAACTATGAGCTGTACCCTGATGATTGTATATATAGGGGGGTCCTAACACTGGATTCATTCAGATTATATGGGGGGGGGGGAGAAGATGAGATGGGGGAAAGATAAGAAAGATGATGGGGGGGGGGTGAAAGATGATGGGGGAGGGGGGATGATGGGGGGGAAGATGAGGGGGGGAAAGATGAGGGGGGGAAAGATGAGGGGGGGGAAGATGAGGGGGGGGAAGATGAGGGGGGGAAAGATGAGGGGGGGGAAGATGAGGGAGGGGGGAGATGAGGGAGGGGGGAGATGAGGGAGGGGGGGGGAGATGAGGGAGGGGGAGAGAAGATGAGGGGGGGGAGAGAAGATGAGGGGGGAGAGAAGATGAGGGGGGAGAGAAGATGAGGGGGGAGCAGATGATGGGGGAAGGATGAGGGGGGGGAAAGATGGGGGGGGGGAGATGAGGGGGGGAAAGATGAGGGGGGGGGGGAGATGAGGGGGGGAAAGATGAGGGAGGGGGAAAGATGAGGGAGGGGGAGAGAAGATGAGGGGGGGAGAGAAGATGAGGGGGGAGCAGATGATGGGGGAAGATGATGAGGGGGGGGAAGATGATGAGGGGGGGAGATGAGGGGGGGAGAAGATGAGGGGGGAGCAGATGACGGGGGAAGATGATGAGGGGGGGGGGGAAGATGGGGGGGTGAGATGAGGGGGGAAAGATGAGGGGGGAGCAGATGATGGGGGGGTGAGGGAAAGATGAGAGGGGGGGAGATGAGAGGGGGGGGAAAGATGATGGGGGGATAGATGGAGGGGGCTCTCAGCTGCGGCCTGATGGAGGAGGGAGGGGGGGGAACTCAGCTGTGGCCTGCTGGAGGGGGGGGGAGATGATGGGGGGAGAAAGAGATAGAGGGGGCTCTCAGCTGTGGCCTGAGGGGGGGGGGCTCTCAGCTGTGGCCTGCTTGAAGGGGGGGGGGGCTGGTAGACACAGACTGGGGGGGGGGTAGAATGAGGCCTTTCCTCACCACCCCCGACTCTCCTTCTCTCTGTCCTCCTCACCTGCACAGCTGTGCTCTCCCCGGCCGCCTTTTCTGCTGCCCTGGGGCCGTTTCTCTCACTCCCCCCACACAGACAGTCTGTAGGCCAAACTCTCATAGGAATTCATAGAGCAAAGATGGCCGCCGGAGCATAGCAACCGTTGGCAGGGAAGGGAGACATCTATGGTGATGAGCGGTATTACAGCTGTACAACATATTGCCATCTGGGGGCCGAATTTAAGAATAACCATTAAAATAACCCAGTACTGTATAATTCTATGTCAAATCAATAAAATGATATAAAATGTATATGGGTCCTGTGTTGTATGACAGTTGGTGTCACCCGCTGTTGTTTACCTAAGGCAGAGGCTGTCCTCAGTCACTTCTCCTCTGCGAGTTGATGGAGTGACATTGCCTGAGCTTTGCTCCTGCGATTCACTGCAATTTACTGCGACTGACTGCGAATAACTGCGATTCTTATCTTTTTTATTGATATTTATCGCTATTACTATTATATAATCTATAATATTGTTATTAATATTATATATTTTTTAGCCGTTTTCAGGTACACGGGCATCCAATACCAACAGGATGCCCCGACCTTCTCGTCCCAGATCCCGTCACAGGCGCTCCCGTCAGGAAGGCGAAGAGTCACCAATCGCCCATCGGACACGGTCCCGAGCGCAACATCAGCGGAGACAGGAGGACGTGCCCATCGACAGGAGTCGTTCGCCAAGAGACCGCAACAGGGCCGATGAACACCACCCAGCACCACCACCACCACCGGCCATGGAGCGGCGCGGTGAGGAGCAGGTGATTTGTACCATTTGTCTTTCAGGATATGAAGATGGAGAAGACACCAGGATTCTGACCTGCGCTCACCAGTTCCACGCCAGCTGCATCCAACATTGGCTTCAGGAAAGCGCAACCTGTCCACTGTGCCGGGCTGCTTTTCCTATCCCGCAACAGCCCCACCAATTACCCTTTGACATTGAAGATCAGATCAATAACTGGTTTGACTTTGATGTTGAGGGTGATGAAAACGGTAATGTATATGACTCTGACATTGAAGAGGAGATCGAGTACAGGGTTGTGTCTGAGGTTGATGAAAATGGTGATCTGTATCTGCTTCTCTCCCTGTAGAGTAACATATTTTTAAAATTGTATAAATATAGAAGTATATTAATGTATAGTATAACAGATCTTTTCTTTTTATACAGGATGCTTGTAGTAGTAGTGGCAATGGTTTATGCTTTGAAATGTTTTTTTTTTTTTTAAATGTATAAATGTAATTATATAACATGTATTTTCTCTTTATACAGCATGCTTATAGTAGTTTTATAGTAGTTGATATTAAAAAAAAAAAAAAAAAAAAAAAAAAAAAAATAGTTTAAATATATAATGTATAGTATAACCAATCTTTTCTTTTTTATACATGACATTTATAATAGTTGTAATATTGGCATTGATTTATGTTTGACAAAAAATGTATAACATATATTTCTTTTTTATACAGGATGCTTTAAGTAGTTTAAGGGCTCTTTCACACAGTCCGCCTCCGTAGGCGGATCCGTGTTGCTCAGCGGGGATCGATCCGCGATCCCCGCTGAGCCGGCGGATGACAGCTCTGTCTCCGCTAGCAGAGCCGGGAGGGAGGTGTCTCAGCCCCCGCTGCCCTCTATGGGGGATCGGATGAGAGAGGACCGCCTGTCCGCTCTCATCAGATCCGATCCGATCCGATTACTGAACGGATGGAAAAATAGGGTTTCCATCCGTCTAGATTTCACGCACAGGATCGGATGCAGATGGCAGCGGGTGTCAGCGGAGATGTCTCCGCTGACATCCGCTGCCCCATAGAGCCGCATGGAGGATCCGATCAGATCCGCCTAAAAAACTGACAGGCGGATCTGATCGGATCGCCCGTGTGAAAGAGCCCTTAGCCCCCGTTCACATGCAGGCGACGCTACCTCGCACCGCGACCTCCGGACTTCATAGCATTGAAGTCTATGGCGGTCGCCTCCTGGTCGCCCCAAAGAAGCTCCGGACCCTTTTTCTAAGTCGGAGCGACTTGTGTCGCTCCTATTAGAACGGGTCCGCAGCTTCCCTATGGGAGGCGACCTACTGCGACCTGTGAGGCGACCAGGTCGCCTCACAGGTCGCCCTAGTGTGAACCGGGGCTTAAAGTAGTTTAAAAAAAAAAAACAAACAAACAAAAAAATTGTATAAATATAGAAGCATAAATGTATAATATAACAGATATTTTCTCTTTATACAGGATGCTTGTAGTAGTGGAAATGGTTTATGCTTTACATTTTTTTTTTCAATGTATAAATGTAATTATTTAACATGTTTCTTCTCTTTATACAGCATGTATGTAGTAGTTTCATAGTAGTTATTTAAACCCCCCCCCCCAAAAAAAAAAAAAAAAAAATGTGTAAATATATAAGTATAAATGTATAGTATAACAGATCTTTTTTTCTATACAGGGTACTTGTAGTAGTTATAGTAATGATAGAGTTTATGCTTGTAGTAGTTTTGAAAAAACCCCATCCCCCCCCCCCCCAAAAAAATTGGATAAATATAGAAGTATATATGTATAACATAACATATATTTTCTTTTTATACAGTATGCTTGTAGTAGTAGTAATGGTTTATGATTAAAAAAAAAAAAATTATAATAATATAGAAGTATATATGTATAACATATATTTTCTTTTTATACAGTATGCTTGTAGTAGTAGTAATGGTTTATGGTTAAAAAAAAAAAATTATAAAAATGTTAAATGTATGACGTATCTTAAACAAGACGATTCAGCACGGTATTACTTTAACGAACAATTGCGCGGTCGTGCGACGCTGTACCCAAATAAAATTGATGTCCCTTTTTCCACACAAATAGAGATTTCTTTTGGTGGTATTTGATCACCTGTGCGATTTTTTTTTTCTTTTTTTTGCGCTATAAACAAAAAAAGAGCGACAATTCTGAAAAAAAAAAACAATATTTTTCACTTTCTGCTATATAACATTCCCCCCAAATTCTGAAAAAAAAAAAAATATTTTTCACTTTCTGCTGTATAACATCCCCCCCCCCCAAAAAAAAAATTAAAAATCTAATTTTTTCATCATTTTAAGCCAATTTTAATTCTGCTACATATTTTTGGTAAAAAAAGGTCCAATAAGCGTATTTTGATTGGACTGCGCAAAGGTTATCGCGTCTACAAACCAGGGGAAAGATTTATGTCATTTTTTTTTTTTTAAATAGTAATGGCGGTGATCAGCGATTTTTAGCGGGACTGCGACATTGCAGCGGACAGATCGGACCCCAAACTGACATTACTACAGTAATCAGTGCTAAAAATATGCACTTTTACTGTAATAATGACACTTGCAGGGAAGGGGTTAACCCAGGGGCGATCAAAGGGTTAAGTGTGAGCCTAGGGAGTGTTTTCTAACTGTGGGGGGGGGGTAATATCAACACAGAGACCTGAGCTCCTAAGTAGCAGGAACACAGGGGCTCTGTGTTGATAGTAGAGAGAACAACGTTCTGCTGTGTTTTTCTCAACAGCAGACCACCATTCTCTCTTCACGGGGAGCGATCGTGGGTGCCCGGCGGCAATTGTGGCTGCTGGCACAAAAGATAGCTGTAACCAATTCTCCTTTCTGCAGATAAAAAAGAGAAACAATAGTCCCCAAACAGGGGAAAAAAAGGAACTATTAGTGATGTATTAAAGTAAAATGAATTCCATTAAATAGGGGTAGCATAGCAGATAAAAAAGGATAAGGGCTATCTAAGGTATCATATAATTACCTCCACACCGTCACACAGCAAGCGTACCTCCCAGCTGAAGCAAGGGAATGGCCCTACCTGTCAGGTGTGGAGGTATATAGGGAAGGGGGAGGTTACCCCCACAGGAAGTGGACCAATCCCCACAGTGTCTCCAATGAATGGGAGACTCCTATCCAGGTGCCTGTAATGGAGCAAAGAACTCCACCTGCCCCCCGCAGTGTTAACCCATCACATTGCGGGGCCGCCGACATAGGGCATCCATGGCAAAGAACAACGCCGCTCAGAGGGACGGGCACCCGCGGCTGGAAAACAACGCCGGGGGAACGGCCGTTGACGTGGCCGATGATGCGTTCAGTGACATCCGCCCAGAAGGGCGGGAAGAGGAGCCGGGCGTCCATGTTAGAAGAGGGCAGAGGGATGGGAAAAACACTAGCGCAGACACAGGTATCCGGTAGCCCCAAAGGGAAGACCGGAAAATAGGAAACTCACCGAAATGACACCTCCAAGCCCCAACCCACAAGAGAAGGGGCTACATGTGCCGGGTGGAACCCAGTTGGCGCCGAGCAAGCTAGAGCCCCCACAGGAAGTCCTGTGGGAAGGACACATTTCCCTTCTACTGGGTGGCAACCCACCATGCAGATTCTGGGTTCATTAATGGGTACATGGAACCTGGAAAAAATGGCTTCAGAACATGTGGGGGACCAGCATTTTCTGGAGTATGCAGAAGCAATCTGGCAGGCGCACTTCTTTTTTTTTTTGACACTACATTTTTTTTCTAAACATTTTTTTTCAAAACTTTTTATTTCATCCCATGGGGACAAAAAGTTCCCTTTGTGATACATTTTTGATGACAGGTTCTCTTTAAGGAGACATCAGGTGTCTAAAACAGTGCTTCTCAACCTTTTTTCAGTCAATGCACACTTTAAATTTTTGCACAATCTCGAGGCATCCCGTTCTAAAATGTAAAAAACGAAACTAAGATTTACAAATCGCATTACCATATGCACATATGGGCCACCCAACATTAGAGGGGATTTATTCCTCCACCTTTGCAAGCTGGTACTGGCTAGCAGGGGCGTAACTACAGGGGTTGCAATTGCAACTGGGCCCCATGCTCTAGGGGGCCTGTGTGGTTTCCCTGTACACCTGGATAGGAGGGGCGGTGGGGGCAGCATGAGAAATCACTGTGCTCCTTTTTCCTCCTGTAGCTACAGGAGGAAAATGAAGGAGATTGGTTCCTCTGTATGCTGCCCCTACCACTCCTCCTATCCAGTTCATTTGTGTCCTGCTGTCTCTGGGCCCCTGTGTGCTCCCCTGCCCCCCCCCCCCCCACTGTGCTCCCTCCCTCTCCTTCCGGCTGCTGCAGGGGATGTGTCACAATAGGGAACCAGGAAGGGGGTCGGTAAATATGTAATTTGCCAGCTCCTACCTTTTCTGAATGGACAGAGTCATAGTCAGTGACATTGTAAAAAAAATTAAATAAAATGATAAAAAATAATACAATTAAAATAGCAAAAAATAAAAACTACTGACACCAGTGGGTGAACTTCCAGGATCGCAAAGGTCACACTTGCGACCGGGCCCTGGTATTCCACCACCGTGGGGAGGCCCCAAGATGGCAGGAAGGGGGCACACTGCAGAACTTGTGAAAGGGCTCCTCTGCAGGACCATAATAAATGGCCCCGCAAGGAGAGTAAAGGGCCCCAGGATCAGTGGGAAGAGCCCCAGGCTTGAAGGGAAGGGCCCCAGCCAGGGGTCCGGGTGGGGCCCTTCATGGCTTCTTGTACCGGGGCCCTGAAGGTTCTAGTTACACCTCTGCTGGCTAGTATTCTAGTATTTATCTTCTTCCTCACTTTCTCTCCTTCTCTTTGCCAACATGACCAAAGTGCTGACAGAGAGGGGCAAACAAGGATGCTGTGCAGGTGCCGATGTCCATCCTTATCATATGATGTTGTTGTTAGGATGCCAGTGGCTGGTCCGTATGGTGCTCAAAGTTATAATGCTGCACAATCAAACCTGTGGCTTTGAGTCACAAAAAAGCTTCCTTGATGGCAATTTTTAGGCATTTTGCCAAGGCACTCCTGATTCTGAAGAACCCAAAAGGCACACCAGGGTGCCATGGAACCAGATTTAAAAAGGCTGGTCTAAAAGACACATGTCCTCCAATGAAATAAAAGAGTGCAGATTGCATTCTATTTGTTTTTTGTTTTTTTTCTCTAGCTATATTGGCTAGGGAAAGTGACATAAGGACCAGAAAGTGACATTTTACATGTAATTTCTGGGTCATTAACAGGAAGGGAAGATCAGCTGGTTTTTCGATGGTCATGGAGTCTAAAAATCCGGAGGATGAGGAGCCAAGATTGCTGGTGTGGGACCCCAGAAGAGAAGATTTAGGGACAATCTATGCCATACCATTGCACAGAGAAGTTAAGTATAACATACATGTGCCAAACACAAGGCCTGTGGGCCAAATCCAGCCCACCAGGCCAAGATATGTGGCCCTCACACTTCTCCTGCAGCTATGACACTTCCCTTGTCCTGGCCCGCATCTCCTCTGCCAGATCCTGTGCTTCTCTGTGCAGCTGTGGACAGGCTTGTCTCTGCCCCCACATATCAGCAGTCAGCAGCTTAGAGGAGGAAAGAGCCTTTCTACAGATCCTGCACCTCTCTGTGCAGCCACTGCACCCTATAGCCTCCCTTGGTCTCAGTATTTAGCAGACTTCAGCAGCTGATAGCCCTTCTCTGTTCCTCCTCCAGACCCTGCACTTTCTGCTTCCCAGCTCTGCCCCAGCTTCTTCTTGGCAGCAGCACATGGTAAGGGGGTGCAATGTGATGTAAGGGAGGGTGGGGGACACTTGTCTTATAATGGGAGGATGAGCAGACTCCTAACATCTGATGTAAAAGTGTGGCGGGGGGTGAGGTGCTCTGGATATCTAGTCTTACAGATACAACCGGCCCTTTTGGAGCAACTATAATTCTGATACAACCCTGGTATAACATCTTTAGTATTTTAAGAAAAAGAAAAAAAAAAAACCCACCATGCAGGTTCTTGGTTTACTGATGGGTGCACAGAGCCCGGAAAAAATGGAAAAGGAGCATCTGAGGGGGACCAGCATTTTCCGGGGGTATGTGTAAGTGATGTGATGGAAGCGCTTGGGTATAACTTACACTTACACTTTTTTACATTTTCTTCTAAATGGAGACAAAAAATCCCCTATGTGATGAATCTTTGGTGACATGTTCTCTTTACCAAGACATTACGGGTCAAAAAGACCCATGATAAGCACACAAATGTTCACAACTCTTCCTCTCTACCCAATGGCACCCGCCATGCAGGTTCTGGGTTCACAGCAGATAGGCAAATGAAGCCTGGAAAAAATGTCATCAGAGCATGTGGGAGAGAGGGGGCATTTTCTGGGGTATGCGGACACGAACTGGCAGAGGTGCTTGGGTGTAAAGTTTTTTCTTTTACAGTTCTTTATTAAACTTTTTATTTTTCCATCACATGGGGACAAAAGTCCCCTAGGTGATGCATTTTTGGTGACAGGTTCTCTTTAATGAGACATTAGGGGTCTCACCTACCATCAATGATTTTATTTTCCTCTACCCAGTGGCAACCATCATGCAGGTTCTGGGATCACCAATAGGCACATGGAGCCCAGAAAAAACGGAACATGTATAGGGGGGGGGGGGGGGGACTTTTCTGATGCATGTGAAAGCGATCCAGTGGAAGAGCTTGGGTGTAACTTTAATTTTTTACATTTTTTTAATGAACTTTTTATACAAAAAGTGCCCTATGTCATGTATTTTTGGTGACTGGTTCTCTTTAATGACACATCAGGAGTCATATAGAGCCCTGATGTCTCACCTATTCTTCAATGAAAGATTGCACTCTAACCATATTTGCCAGGAAAAGTGACACCAGGACATTGCCGATCTCCCTCATCTACCTGGTCCCAGGGTTTCTGATGGGCATGGAGCCTGGAAACCTGGTGTAGGATGACCCCAGATAACCAGTGAGGGACCCCAAATGAGGTGGTTCAGGGCCGCTCAGTGCCATACCATTGCACGCAGAAGGTTAGTATAACATGTTTGTTATTTTAATTAAAAAAAAACAAACTTTACAGCCGCCTTAACAGGAAAGGAAGATAAGCAAATAGACATTCGCTGATCTTCTTCTCATCTTCATGGTGGCACCCACAATGCAGGTACTGGGTTCACTGATAAGCACTTGAAGCCTTGAAAAATGGAAACAGTGCCTGTGAAGGGGCACCGGCATTCTACGGAGTATCTGGATATGATTCGGCGGAAGCACTTTGGTGTAGCTAATTTTTTTTCTAAACTTTTTTTCATCACATGCAGGCAAAGTCTCCTATGTGATGCATTTTTGGTGACAGGTTCTCTATAATGAGACTTTAGGGGTCTAAAAGACCCCTAATGTCTTACCTGTCCCCACCCTCCCCCAATAAAACAAATAGGGTGCAGATTGTGCTTCACTAGCTTCTTTCCCAGTCATACTGGCTAGGGAAAGAGATACCAGGACCCAGAAGTAGCGCTTTACTTGTCAGTTGTCACTTCCAGATATTTAATAGGAAAGGGAAATTAGTAAAGCGACGTTCGCTGATCCCCCCACCCAGTGGCATCCATTATGCCTGTCCTGGGTTTAATGATGGACAATGGAGACTTGAAAAAAATGACAAAACCATGAGGGAAAACGGCAGGTACCGGGGTATGTGGAGGTGATGCGACTGAAGCGCTTGGGTTTAAGTTTAATTGTTTACACTAAATTTTTTTTTCTAAACTTTTTCTTTTTCCATCATATGGGGACAGGAAGTCCCCTATGCAATACATATTTGGTGACATGTTCTCTTTAACAAAACATCACTGGTCTAAAACCCATGATAAGCAAACAAATGTTCATTGACCTTCTTCCCCTTTAACCGGTGGCACCCACCATGCAGGTTCTGGGTTCACGGATGGGCATATGGAGCCCGGGAAAAAAAAGCGACAGAGCATGTGGGGGGGGGGGGGTTTCTAGGGTATTCGATTAACCGGTTGCCGACCGCCGCACGACTATATACTGCGGCGGTCAGCCCCGGCCAGGCAGAGTGACGTATCGGTACGTCACTCGCCTGTCACTGACTTGCGAGCCTATCGCGGGCGGGCGCGCGCCCGCCGAGGCGCGCGCCCGCCGCGGCTCGTTCACAGGCAAGTCAGTGCGTGTGACCGGCGGACTCGATGTCCGCCAGTCACACTGCGATCGCTCCTGTGAAGGGAGAAAGACAGAGCAGCTTGTGTAAACAAGCTGCCTGTCAGTTCTCCCTGTGTAAAAGTGAAGATCTGACCGTTCTACTATGTAGAACGGTTGATCTTTGCTTTTACACCAATAGGAATGTCCCTACACAGTAGAAAGCACGCCCCTAGGACACACTTAACCCCTCCCTGTCCAATAAAGTTAACCCCTTCCCTGCCAGTGTCATTTTTGCAGTAACAGTGCATATGTATAGCACTGATTACTGCAGTAATGTCACTGGTAACCCCAAAAGTGTCAAAAATGTCAGTCAAGGGTCCGATCTGTCCGCCGCAATGTCGCAGTACCGAAAAAAAAATCGCAGATCGCCGCCATTACGCGTTAAAAAAAAAAACACCAAAAATGACAAAAATCTTTCTCTTTGTTAGTAAACGCGATAACTTTTGCGCAAACCAATCAAAATACGCTTTTTGCGATTTTTTTTACCAAACATAGGTAGCATAAAACAAATTGGCCGAAAAATGTTAAAAAATTTTGATTTTTACTTTTTTTTTTGGGGAATTTCATATAAAAAAATGTGAAAAATATTGTTATTTTTGCAAAATTTACGCTCTTTTTTTGTTTATAGCGCGTGATCAAAAAATCGCACAGGTGATCAAATACCACCAAAAGAAAGCTCTGTTTGTGGGAAAAAAAGGACGTCAAATTCGTTTAGGTACAGCGTCGCACGACCGCGCAATTGTCCGTTAAAGTCACGCAGTAAAAAATCGCAAAAAAACCCCTGGTCCTTTAGCAGCCAAATCCTCCGGGGCTTAAGTGGTTAATTGAGTTTATGTTCTGCTCTTACTGTTGTTACTGTGCTGTATTGTTAACCATTGTTTGCTTTGCAGGAACGCCATTCAGCTGCAGCACTGATCTGTTTATTCTGACAGCAACAGGGTTTGATTTCAGAATACATAAATCAGTGACTGTAGCGCTGTAGGAGGTGATTTTACCACCGCAGTTAAAAAAGAGCGTATATGCCGAAGCATGGGGGCTGGGGTGGTCAGAGGGCGGATCGCCCCTATGCTTTAGCATATATTTTTTACTCTTTTTTTGCACCGATTGCAATAAAAAAAAAAAAAAAAAAAACATTGCATGTATGCCCAACAAGAACCAACAACGTACTGCTAGGTCTATGGACTTTGAGTGGTTATACCAGGATGATGCATGCAGGTGTAGGCATCATCTTGGTGTTTTTTTTTCAGCTGGTGGTTGGCTTTCGTGTAAAAGCAATACTAGCGTTTAATCAGCCGCTAGACTGCTTTTACAAGCAGTGGGAGGGGACATTCCTTCTCCCCCCCCCCCCTCAGGCCACCTTCCACTGTTCTCTCGGGCTCTCCTGTCCCACCGGGGAACCTTAGAAAGCAGCCGGTGGTTCTACCAGCTGACCATAGAGCTGAAGGGAAACCGGAATGGCTCCAATCATCTTTGTGGCCTAAGAAACCGGAAGCTACAAGCATTTCATCACTTCAGTTTAGCCCGATATAAACAGCACCATTTTAAAATTGTGAAAGCATGTTATCACACCGATCTTGGTATGGTCAGATGCTTTAAGGGCAGAAGAGAGGTCTAGAGTCTAATAGACCCCACATTTTTCAAAAAAAGTGTACCTGTCACTACCTAAAAAAAGAAAGGTACAGTGTAAAAATAATAAATACATTTAAAAAACAAAGGCGCGCACAAAGGTGAACGCAAGCATCGATCTCGTTTCGTATGTAAACAGCAATTGCACCATACATGCAAGGTATCACTGCAAACATCAGATTGAGGGCAGTAGATCTAGCATTAGACCACCTCTGTCAATCTGAAGTGGTAACCTGTAAACCTTTAAAAAATGTACGTAGTTTGTTGCCGCTGCATGGGCATGCCCAATTTTAAAGCATGTCGTGGTTGGTATCTACAGTATCTCACAAAAGTGAGTACACCCCTTTACATTTTTGTTAAACTTTTATTATATCTTTTTTCATGTGGCAACACTAAATAAATTACACTTTGCTGCAATATAAAGTAGTGAGTGTACAGCTTGTATAACAGTGTAAATGTCCTGTCCCCTCAAAATAACTCAACACACAGCCATTAATGTCTAAACCGCAGGCAACAAAAGTGAGTACACCCCTAAGTGAAAATGTCCAAACTGGGCCCAAAGTGTCAATATTTTGTGTGGCCACCATTATTTTCCAGCACCGCCTTAACCCTCTTGAGCATGGAGTTCACCAGAGCTTCACAGGTGGCGAATGGAGTCCTCTTCAACTCCTCCATGAAGACATCACAGAGCCGGTGGATGTCGGACACCTTGCACTCCTCCACCTTCTGTTTGAGTATGTTCCACAAATGCTCAATAGGATTTAGGTCTGGAGACATGCTTGGCCAGTCCATCACCTTTACCCTCAACTTCATTAGCAGGTTAGTTGTGGTCTTGGAGGTGTGTTTGGGGCCATGATCATGTTGGAATACTGCCCTGCTGCCCAGTCTCCAAAGGGAGGGGATCATGAGGATGTGGAAACCTTACAAGAAGACCTAAACAAAATAATGGGGTGGGCATCTATATGGCAAATGAGGTTTAAAGTTGAAAAATGTAAGGTAATGCATTTAGGTGGCAGAAATATGAACGCAAATTACTCACTAGGGGGAGAGCCTTTCGGGAAATCTAAGATGGAAAAGGACCTTGGGGTCCTAGTAGACGACAAGCTCAGCAATGGCATGCAATGTCAAGCTGCTGCAAGCAAAGCCAACAGAATATTGGCATATATTAAAAAGGGGATTCACTCCAGAGATAAAACGATAATTCTACAACTCTACAAGACTCTGGTCCGGCCACATCTGGAGTATGCCATACAGTTCTGGGCACCGGTCCTCAGGAAGGATGTGCTGGATCTGGAGAGAGTTTAGAGAAGGGCAACAAAGCTAATAAAGTGACTGGAGTTTCTCAGCTATGAGGAAAGACTGCAAGCTTTGAACTTATTCCCTCTGGAGAAGAGATGCTTGAGAGGGGATATGATAACAATGTACAAATTCTGTACCGGTGACCCTAGCAAAGGGAACAAACTATTCAGTGAAAGGGAATACAAAAGGACTCGTGGCCATTCGCTAAAATTAGAAGAGAAGCGGTTTAACCTTAACCACTTTAGCCCCAAGCCCAGCCCATTTTTGACACATTTTGTTCACAAGTTAAAATCAGTATTTTTTGCTAGAAAACTACTTAAAACCCCAAACATTATATATATTTTTTTGCAAAGACTCTGGAGAATAAAATGGCGGTCATTGCAATATTTTTTGTCACGCGGTATTTGCGCAGCGGTCTTTCAAAAGACATTTTTTTTAAAAAAAATTCAGAAAAATTATATTTCAATGCATTTAAAAAAACTGAACAGTAAAGTTAGCCCATTTTTTTGTATATTATGAAAGATGATGTCACGCCGAGTAGATAGATACCCAACATGTTACGTTTTAAAAATGACACACCCACAGAATGCTATATGCTATACATATGCACTGTTACTGTAAAATGACACTGGCAGTGAAGGGGTTAACTTTTTGAGAGGGAGGGGTTATGTGTGTCCCTAGGGGTGTGATTCTAACTGTGATTGGTTGTGGCTTGAGGTGTAGGAACAGTGATCAACGGTCCTACATAGTAGAACTGTATGATCACTATTCCTACACAGGGGAGAATGACAGGCGGCTTGTTTACATTAGCCGCCTGCCTTTCTCCCTCTCCACCCGACGATCGCGAGTGACCGGTGGACATCGGGTCCGCCGGTCACACGCGCGGGGGGGCCCGGGAGCACACCTCCGGTAGCGCGCGCTCGCTCCCTAGACCCTCACAGGCTAGCTACGTACTACTACGTCGCTTTGCCTGTGAGGGGCTGACCGCCGCAGTAAATAGTCGTGCGGCGGTCGGCAAGCGGTTAACAAGACATCACTGGTCTAAAACCCATGGTAAGCAAACAAATGTTCATTGACCTGCTTCCCCTTTACCCGGTGGCACCCACCATGCAGGTTCTGGGTTCACGGATGGCCATATGGAGCCCGGGAAAAATAGCCACAGAGCATGTGGGGGGGGGGGGGATTTTCTAGGGTATTCGATTTATTGAGTTTATGTTCTGCTCTTATTGTTGTTACTGTGTTGTATTGTTTGCTTTGCAGGAACGCCATTCAGCTGCAGCACTCATCTGTTTATTCTGACAGCAACAGGGTTTGATTTCAGAATACATAAATCAGTGACTGTAGCGCTGTAGGAGGTGATTTCACCACCGCAGTTAAAAAAGAGCGTATATGCCGAAGCATGGGGGCTGGGGTGGTCAGAGGGTGGATCGCCCCTATGCTTTGGCATATATGTTTTACTCTTTTTTGCACAGATTGCAATAAAAAAAACATACAAAAAAAAAAAAATATTGCATGTATGCCCAACAAGATCCAGCAACGTACTGCTACGTCTCTGGACTTTGAGTGGTTATACCGGGATGATGCATTCAGGTGTAGGCATCATCTTAGTGGTTTTTGTTTCAGCTGGTGGTTGTAATGTTCTGGTACCTATGGTACCCTTATTTTCATTTCTCTCCTAACATTGCGTCCCATCTTGCTATCCAAATGGAACGCATACACCTTTAAGGGCAATGACATCATCGCCGAGCGCCGCTATGAGCGGCTATTTCAATCGCCGGTTTGCTCTCACTCATTGCTCGATCAAACCGCATGTTCACCTTACCTTGTCTTGTGCTGCCGGAGCTTCTAGCTATACCCTTTGCCTGAACTGAACCGGAACTTCGCTGCCGATCCCGTATCTCGCTACCGGATCACTCCTTACTACTGGACCTTGCTACTACTAACTATCTAGTGATAAGTACCCCGCAGGGGATTCCTTCCTAACCTATACTTTCACTATCATCTACTGCATATTACAAAGACTATTACTATATAATCTATTCCTATCATCTGCATAGATTGTTAGCTCTTGGGACTACCATCATCTATCATTGCACTAGGTTACTCTATCTTGTATACATTCTGCTGTCCCCTACCATCTGTACTATACATGATTGCTAGAACCTATCTGCATACTACCATCACCTACCACTCTCCTGAATACTATTACTGAGTGCTCACCATACTATCGCCTGTCTCTCACCTCTATACTATCATATATTCTATCACTCCAGGAACATCATATTGAGTGTATGTACTGTATATTGCATAACAGGCTGTGCACGGTGATGAAGTCCTGAGAGTTGGATATGTTGTTCAACAGAATCTCTACACGACTACTGAGTGTAACAATTCTGCAGCTGCAAATCCATTCATTAACAAAAAAAACGCATGAGCGTTACAGATTGATCGAGCCTTAAAAAAAAAAAAAAAATATGGATTCAGCAGATTTGTCCACTCAAGTAATGCAACTAAAACAACAAGTAGATGCATTGATACTTGCTCTTACAGAGGTAAAAAATGAAAATCAGGCTTTAAGACAGCAGGTTGGCCGTCTTGCGCAGCTCTCTGCTGCCCAGCCCCGTGAACCTAAGGTAAACCCTCCTCTAGTGTTTACTGGTGATCGGAGTAAATTTCGTGAATTTAAAAACGCATGTCGATTGCTTTTCTTGTTGAAACCTCATACCTATCTCACCGACCAAATCAAAGTCTGTACCGCTATTTCCTATTTGACGGGTGACCCCCGGGCCTGGGCAGACTCTCTCTTTGAGAAAGATGACCCACTCCTTAACTCCTATCCTTTATTCCTAGCGCAACTCGCTAGTTTATATGAAGACCCCAATAAGCAGAGTACTGCTGATACCCAATTGAGGGCTTTAAAACAAGGAAGGAGACCTGTTGAGGACTTCGTGGCAGATTTCAAAAGATGGTCCCTTGATTCAGGGTGGAATGACCAGCATTTTCTGGGGTATGCAGAAGCAATCTGGCAGGCGCACTTCTTTTTTTTTTTGACACTACATTTTTTTTCTAAACATTTTTTTTCAAAACTTTTTATTTCATCCCATGGGGACAAAAAGTTCCCTTTGTGATACATTTTTGATGACAGGTTCTCTTTAAGGAGACATCAGGTGTCTAAAACAGTGCTTCTCAAGCTTTTTTCAGTCAATACACACTTTAAAATTTTGCACAATCTCGAGGCATCCCGTTCTAAAATGTAAAAAACGAAACTACGTTTTACAAATCGCAGCAACATCTACACATATGGGCCACCCAACATTAGAGGGGATTTATTCCTCCACCTTTGCAAGCTGGTACTGGCTAGTATTCTAGTATTTATCTTCTCCCTCACTTTCTCTCCTTCTCTTTGCCAATGTGACCAACGTGCTGACAGAGAGGGGCAAACAAGGATGCTGTGCAGGTGCCCGATGTCCATCCTTATCATATGATGTTGTTGTTAGGATGCCAGTGGCTGGTCCATATGGTGCTTAAAATTATAATGCTGCACTATAAAACCTGTGGCTTTGAGTAACAAAAAAGCTTCCTTGATGGCAATTTTTGGGCATTTTGCCAAGGCACTCCTGAAGAACTTAAAAGGTCCCCCAGGGTGCCCAGGAACCAGATTGAAAAAGGCTGGTCTAAAAGACACATTTCCTCCAATTAAATAAAAGAGTGCAGATTGCATTCTATTTTTTTTTTGTTTTTTTCTCTAGCTATATTGGCTTGGAAAAGTGACATAAAGACCCGAAAGTGACATTTTACATGTCATTTCTGGGTCATTACCAGGAAGGGAAGATCAGCAAATGGATGTTCACTGATCTCCCTCCTATCTACCCATTGGCACCCACCATGCTGGTCTCAGGTTTTTTCGATGGTCGTGGAGTCTAGAAATCCGGTGGATGAGAAGCCAAGATTGCTGGCGTGGGACCCCAGAAGAGAAGATTTAGGGACAATCTATGCAATACCATTGCAAAGAGAAGATAAGTATAACATACATGTATCAAACACAAGGCCTGTGGGCCAAATCCAGCCCACCAGGCCAAAATATGTGGCCCTCTCACTTCTCCTGCAGCTATGACACCTCCATGGTCCTGGCGCGCACCTTGTCTCAACAGTTGGCAACAAAAGGAGGAAAGAACTCCTCTGCCAGATCCTGTGCTTCTCTGTGCAGCTGTGGACAGGCTTGTCTCTGGCCCCACATGTTAGCAGTCAGCAGCTTAGAGTTGGATAGAGTCTTCCTACAGATCCTGCACCTCTCTGTGCAGCCACTGCACCCTCCCATGGTCTCAGCATTTAGCAGACTTCAGCAGCTGATAGCCCATCTCTGTTCCTCCTCCAGGCCCTGCACTTTCTGCTTCCCAGCTCTGCCCCAGCTTCTTCTTGGAAGCAGCACATGGTAAGGGGGTGCAATGTGATGTAAGGGTGGGTGGGGGACACTTGTCTCATGATGAGAGGATGAGCAGACTCTTCACATCTGATGTAAAGGTGGGGGGGGGGGGATCTGGATATCTAGTCTTACAGATAAAACCGGCCCTTTTGGAGCTACTATAATGCTGATACAACCCTGGTATATAATCTTTAGTATTTTAAGAAAAAGAAAAAAAAACCCCACCATGCAGGTTCTTGGTTTACTGATGGGCGCACAGAGCCCGGAAAAAATGGAGAAGGAGCATCTGAGGGGGATCAGCATTTTCCGGGGGTATAACTTACACTTACACTTTTTTACATTTTCTTCTAAATGGGGACAAAGAATCCCCTATGTGATGAATCTTTGGTGACATGTTCTCTTTACCAAGACATTACGGGTCTAAAAGACCCATGATAAGCACACAAATGTTCACAACTCTTCCTCTCCACCCATTGGCACCCACCATGCAGGTTCTGGGTTCACAGATAGGCAAATGAAGCCTGGAAAAAATGGCATCAGAGCATGTAAAAAAAAAAACCTACAATATATGCCGAACTAAGACCAGCAATGTATTGGTACGTCGCTGGACTTTGAGTGGTTATACCAGGATGATGCATGCAGATTTAGGCATCATCTTGGTATAGTTTTTTACAGCCAGTGGTCGGCTTACATGTAAAAGCGATCCTAGCAGGTAACTAGCCGCTAGACTGCTTTTACAGTCTAGCGGCTAGTTGCTTTTACCCCCCCCCCCACCCCACTGCCTTCCGTGGTTTTTCTCGGGATCTCCTGTCCCACCGGGCAATCTAAGAGTGCAGCCGGTGGTTCCATTATCTGACCATAGAGCTGATCAGAGACGAGAATGGCTCCAATCATCTCTATGGCCTAAGATACCGGAAGCTACGAGCATCGGGTCCGCCGGGCACGCGCGCGGGGGGGGTCCGTGACCGAGCGGGAGCGCGCGTCCGGCGGCGCGCGCTTGCTCCCCAGAGCCTCACAGGCTAGTGATGTACCCCTACGTCACTTTGCCTGTGAGGCGCTGACTGCCGCCGTATATAGTCGGACGGCAGTCGGCAAGTGGTTAAAAATAAAATATGTTTTCAGGTAAACAAAAGTCACAGAAAAGGCTTGGTCTTCAAGTGGTTAGAAGAGTGGGTGATGTGTGGCTAAGATTGAGCATAAAATGCCAGGGCAGTTCAAACACCCCCCCCCCCCCCCCCCCAAATGACCCCATTTTGGAAAGTAGACACCCAAAGCTATTTGCTGAGAGGCATAGTGAGTCCATGGAATATTTTATATTTTTGCTCTAAGTTTCAGGAAAATTAAATTTTTTTTTTAAACAGAGTATATTGCTCACGCATGCCATGGATATATGTGAAATGACACCCCAAAATACATTCTGCTGCTTTTCCTGAGTACAGGGATACCACATGTGTGAGACTTTTTGGGAGCCTAGCTGTGTACGGTACCCTTAAACTAATCACCAGCTTCAGGTTTTCTAATGCCGTAAATTGTCCTGATATTTCAAGAGGCATTTTCCGTATGTCCTCCCGACCCAACTCCTACCCAAAGATACCCCCAAAGAAGATGTCGTGTCTGTAGGAAACACGGATTTAGGCGTGACACCCGTTATTATTGTCCCTCCTGTCCTGGCCAACCTGGTCTCTGCATGAATGTTTCCATCGCTACCACACACTAGTGGATTATTACTATAGGGTACAGCACGGCACAGTCTAGGGCAAACTTACACAGGGTCTCCAAAGATGTTCGATGGCGATCGCATTTTGAGAGACCCTAACCTGGAACGTTTTAAAGTTACAAAAAAAGCCAAAAATAGTTGTAGTTTTATTGAGTTAATTTTCTGTTCTTACTCTGCTCTTTTACTTCTACTCTTTCTACTTTTACTGTACTTTATTGTTGCTGCTTTTCATTGTTAACCATTTTTTATTTTTCAGATACCAACATTCCATGCTATTATAATGTAATGTTTTATTTTTATTGTTAACCATTGTTTGCCTTGCAGGTACGCCCATCAGCTGCCACACTGATTTATATATTCTGACAGCAACAGCGTTTGCACTCAGCATATATGTAAATCTACGATGGCAGCACTGTAGGAGGAGATTTAACCACCGCAGTTTAAAAAAAAAGGCATACATGGCTTTCATCATGTATGCCCATCCTTAGAAGTGGGTGGATGTTGGGCGGTCTAATAATGGGTATACCACACATTTTCTGGCAGAGATTTCTTTATCCACATCGATCGATGTGGATGGAGGAATCTGTTAGGTTCTCTTTTTTCGTTCAGCCCACAGGCTGCATGTAAAAAAAAAAAACCTACAATATATGCCGAAATAAGACCAGCAATGTACTGGTACGTCACTGGACTTTGAGTGGTTATACCAGGATGATGCACGCAGATTTAGGCATCATCTTGGTATCGTTTTTTACAGCCAGTGGTCGGCTTACATGTAAAAGCGATCCTAGCAGGTAACTAGCCGCTAGACTGCTTTTACAGTCTAGCGGCTAGTTGCTTTTACAACCCCCCCCCCCCCCCCACTGCCTTCCGTGGTATTTCTCGGGATCTCCTGTCCCACCGGGCATCCGGAGAGTGCAGCCAGTGGTTCCATTATCTGACCATAGAGCCGATTGGAGACGAGAATGGCTCCAATCATCTCTATGGCCTAAGATACCGGAAGCTACGAGCATCGGGTCCGCCGAGCACACGCGCGGGGGGGGGTCCGTGACCGAGCGGGAGCGCGCATCCGGCGCCGCACGCTCGCTCCTTAGAGCCTCACAGGCTAGTGACGTACCCCTATGTCACTTTACCTGTGAGGGGCTGACTGCCGCCATATAGAGTCGGACAGCAGTCGGCAAGTGCCAGGGCAGTTCAAACACCCCCCCCCCCAAAATGACCCCATTTTGGAAAGTAGACACCCAAAGCTATTTGCTGAGAGGCATGTTGAGTCCATGGAGTATTTTATATTTTGCTCTAAGTTTCGGGAAAATTACAATTTTTTTTTTAAACAGAGTAGTCACTAAATGATATATTGCTCACGCATGCCATGGGTATATGTGAAATGACACCCCAAAATACATTCTGCTGCTTTTCCTGAGTACAGGGATACCACATGTGTGAGACTTTTTGGGAGCCTAGCTGTGTACGGAACCCTTAAAACCAATCACCAGCTTCAGGTTTTCTAATGCCGTAAATTGTCCTGATATTTCAAGACAGCACAACCCCCCCCCCCCCCCCAAATGACCCCATTTTGCAAAGTAGACACCCCAAGCTATTTGCTGAGAGGCATGGTGAGTCCATGGAATATTTTATATTTTGCCACAAGTTTCGGAAAAATTATTATTATTTATTTTATTTTTTTACACAAAGTTGTCACTAAATGATATATTACTTACACATGCCATGAATATATTCGAAATGCCACCCCAAAATACATTCTGCTGCTTCTTCCAAGTATGGAGATACCACATGTGTGAGACCTTTTGGCAGTCTAGCCGCACACAGGCTACCGAAAACCAATCACCACCTTCAGGCTTTCTAAGGGCATAAATTGTTGATTTCACTCCTCACTACCTATCACAGTTTTGGAGGCCATGAAATTCCAGGATAGCACAACCCCCACTCCCCAAATTACCCCTTTTTGAAAAGTAGACACCCCAAGGTATTTGCTAAGATGCATGGGGAGTATTTTGCAGCTCTCATTTATTTTGGAAAATAAGAAAAGAAAAAAGGAAAATGCATTTTTTTCCTTTTTTTTTTTTCCATTTTCAAAACTTTGTGACAAAAAGTGAGATCTGCAAAACACTCAACATGCCTCTCAGCAAATAGCTTAGGGTGTCTACTTTCCAAAAAGGGGTCATTTGGGTGGGGGGGTGGTTGTGCTGTTTTGGCATTTCATGGCCTCCGAAACTGTGATAGGTAGTGAGGAGTGAAATCAACAATTTACGCTCCTTGGAAAGCCTGAAGGTGGTGATTGGTTTTCAGGGTCCTGTACGCGGCTAGACTGCCAAAAAATCTCACACATACTCAGGAGAAGCAGCAGAATGTATTTTGGGGTGTCATTTCACATATACCCATGGCATGTGTGAACAATATATCATTTAGGGACAACTTTGTGTAAAAAAATAAAATAATGATTTTCCCGAAACCTGTGGCAAAATATAAAATATTCCATGGACTCACATGCCTGTCAGCAAATAGCTTGGAGTGTCTACTTTGCAAAATTGGGCCATTTGGGGGAGAGTTGTGTGCTATCTTGAAATTATAGAGCCTCCGAAACTGTGATAGGCGATGACGAAGTAGAATGTGCAATTTACACCCTTAGAGAGCTTGAAGGCGGTGATTGTTTTTTGGAGTCCTGTACACAGCTAGGCTCCCTAAAAGTCTCACACATGTGGTATCTCTGTACTCAGGAGAAGCAGCAGAATGTATTTTGGGGTGTAATTACACATATACCCATGGCATGTGTGAGCAATATGTCATTTCAATGACAACTTTGCGGTACCCCGCTGAAGAAGTCACACCCACTGACGCAACGCGTACGGGGGAGGAGCTGTGACATCACCCGCGACGCTCCGAAGGGATCTCACATCGAGCGCATAGCCGGCTGTGTATCTCTGCTAATAGCTGTTCGTTATGCACTTGGAAAGTGCTATGTTTGTAAGTACAATACCTTTTAATATGCATTAAACTTTTTGACCAAACGGAGAGCACTAGATGTCTTTTGTTCCTTCCTCTCCATGGTGGAATACAATACTGTATGAACGGTCTGAGATTGGAGGCATTGCTGTGGAGATTGGGAGCCCATTCGGTGTTTGGCAATACACTGCGCAATGACCCTAGAGGTCTGGTAATTGAGGTGAGAGGCTAGCACATATTCTGGTGATGGAGTCACATATGAAGAGGTGCAATATTTTCATCCTTTACAGCATTGGTCTCCCTTAATCCTCAAGCTTGGCTTTGTGACATCTAAAGACTCTTCCTTATATTTATGTATACACAGTATCTGTGATTGGATTGTTTTCAAGGACTCTTTCACATCCTTACCTTTGAGTGTACATTTATATTTATATTTGATTTTTATTTTATTGTAGCGCTGCACCCTCTTTTGTATTTTATGTTCAACTGGGATTTGATAGATTTGACCTGTACTGGTGTTCAGCAGCTTTTACTCCATTTTATTGATTGTAGCACTGAATGCGTTTTCTATTACATTTTGTGTAAAAACAAACATTTTTTTTTTTTGTCATTTTTCAAACACCTGTGACAAAAAAATAAAATATTCAATGGGCTTAACGGACCTTTCAGGACATTCCTTAGGATGTCTACTTTCCAAAAAGGGGTAATTCGGGGGGGTTTTGTACTGCCCTGCCATTTTAGCACTTCAAGAAATGAGATAGGCAGTCAGAAAGTAAAAGCTGCGTAAATTCCAGTATAAACACCATTGTTTGTAGACGCTATAACTTTTGCGCAAACCAATAAAAATACGCTTATTGAGATTTCTTTTTGTCAAAGACATGTAGCTAAATACATGTTGGCCTAAATATATCACAAAAATTTAGTTTATTGGATATTTTTTATAAGAAAAATTAGAAAATGTCATTTTTTCTCAATATTTTCGCTTTTTTTTTATTAATATCGCAAAAAATAAAAAGCGCAGAGGTGATCAAATACCAACAAAAGAAAGCTCTATTTGTGGAAAAAAAAGGACGTAAATTTCGTTTGGGTACAGCAATGCATGACCGTGCAATTGTCAGTTAAAGTCACACAGTGCCAATTTGAAAAAAGTGGCCTGGTCATTAAGGGGCAAATCTTTCCGGTCCAGAAGTGGTTAAACTAAATTTAAAGTGGTTGTAAACTCCCCATTTCAACTTTAGCTCATTCTAATCTGCCTAACCAAAGCTATAGATCGGTGCCTATAAAACATTACTTACTTGTATAATCTTCCTGCAATTCATCCAGAAAACATTTATGACGTCATCGGCGCATGCTCAGTTTGTCTTTCAATTCATGGCACAATATGTGTGCCGTTTCCATAACAACAGCATGACTGGTCTCAGTTAGTCCGAAAACGGCACAGCTAGGAAGATACTGTGCCTTTCTCCTCAGCTTCCTGGTTCTCCCCTTGTGACTGTGAAACGTCACACAGGGGGAGTGAACCAGGGAAGCATCAGCTTTAGCAATACAGAGTGCCATACTGCGGGGCTCGGTTGCCGTAGTAACGGTGGTCGAGAAAGAGGCTTGGAAAGCACCAGATCGCAGAAACGTCCGCAGGGGGAGCCGACAGCTAAGACAGCTAAGATGGCGCAGCCGAGTCCAGGAAGAAGCTAAAAGTAAACTTCAACAAAAAGGTATTTTCTAAACTTTTTAATATAACTATTTAATGTGCAATTCAGGGGCGTAACTACAGGGGTTGCAGGGGTTGCAATCGCTACCGGGCCCCATGCTCCAGGGGGCCCGGTAGCAAACCAGTGGGTGAACTTCCAGGATCGCAAAGGTCACACTTGCGACCGGACCCTGGCATTGCACCACTGTGGGGAGGCCCCAAGATTGCAGGAAGGGGGCCCACAAGATTGCAGGAAGGGGGCCCACTGCAGAACCTGTGAAAGAATCCTGCTGCGGGACCGTAATAAAAGGCCATGCAACGAGTGTAAAGAGCCCCAGGATTAGTGGGAAGAGCCCTGGGCTTGAAGGTAAGGGCCCCGGCCAGGGGTCTGGGGGGCCCTTCATGGTTTCTTGCATCAGGGCCCTGAAGGTTCTAGTTACGCCTCTGGTGCAATTCATTAACATTGTTTGTTCTATACATACATTAGAAAACAAATGATTATTAAAGCTGAGTTTACTTCCTCTTTAAGTGTCACTTCAACATCTTACAAAAAAAGGAGTGTGATTGGCCGGCTATAAGGGGTGGAGGAGGCCGGATGTTTTTTTTTGTGATGTTAAATAATATATATATTTTTTAAATAATCCATACACATCCACTACCTAATGTCTCTGTAATTTATTTTCAATGAGGTCATTTCTTATTGTGTTTTCTGCCTTGCATCCGTAACATCCTCCATGAGCTCCGACACCTCTCCTTTTCTCTCTCACATCTGTTTGTTTGGAATGAGCAGTGCACATTACTGGCAGTCATGTACAGTGCTCTGTGTACACTGTAAGTCTCATATTGCACAGGCAATGCACTTGCTTACTGTGAGGACCATGGAGAAGGAACATAGCCACCCTCTAACAGGAAGTGACATCACAGGGAAAACAAAGGAATTTGGAGAATAGGAGGCTGAGACCAACAGAAGAGACTTTTTTAAGTTAAAGTGATTATAAACGATCACCTAGTAAGACAACCCATTCAGTTGAAAATAAAAAAGAAAGGCAAAACATTTTTGTGTAGATAATGTTTTTTTTATAAGTGATCACATTCTCTCTGTTCTCAGCTTCATATGAGCTGGGGCAGGAGAAACAACAGCACACTGAGCTTCCCAGTGAATTGTTATGTAGACGGGGATGTGTCAGGACAAGTCTGATCATTGGAGAAGATTACACTGAGTTCTCAGCACAGCTAAGGGAACTGGCCACGCTGTGCTTTTCTGCTTAGTGTGGACAGTTTATAATAGGAAAACAGAGTGACTGGCAGGAACATCAGGAATTTCACATAAAGGAAGCAATAGAAAGAGAACAGGAGACTTTCTCATACAAGTACATGGTACAGCAGCCACATATCAGGAATATGAAGTGTTGGGGTAACAAACGCTTTAAGAACACATACCTGAACAGAATCTTTATTTTTTTTAACCAGAGTTTAGTGTCTAAAAAAAGGGGGGGTCACCAGCGCCAACAGACCACCTCTGTGGGTATAACCTACTAAAAAAGTGCTAAATGATGTAATATAATATAAAGCAGCTGCTGAACCCCCTCCTGCCATGGAGATAACATAAAGAGAAAAACAGGGGGTAAAAAAACCCTCCCAGTTCAGCGCTTGCGAGTACCAGTACCATTAAGTACTAAAAATATTAGTAGAATGTGGATAAGGATTAAGTGAGTGGTGGGAAGGATTTGCATATAATCATTCTTAGAAAATCAATAAAAACCAATAAAATGTGCTGCATACATTCAGTGCAAACTAAACATAGGCTGCACGTGATATGAATCAGAAGGGTGCTTAAGCCTAGCGCTTTATGTGTGCCACATCCCTAATGATAATAGGCAAAAAGTGGGGTTCCCCTTAATTGGGACTTTACAGGCACATAAATTATATGAAAAGAAGTTAATTAGAAAAATAATAATTTTATTATAAACATGTATGATAATGGTTTAAAAACAATGCAGGCAAAAAGAAGAGACAGGTAAATCAACCACAGCAGTCTGAACTGAAACCCGACATGTTTCGAAGCCAGGGGAATTTGCTTCTTCTTCAGGGGATGGTTCAAACGGTACTCTAGTAAATAGATAAATTGATATATAAAAAACCATGAATTTTAAAGGTTTTTTAAACATTGCAACGTAACTCTAGAGGTTTGCATGATAAGTATAATAACATTGGCGAGTACTTACAGGGTTGAAAAATAACTGTACTCAGATAGCCTGCACAAATTAAAAGCATCTGGTGGGTGCGAGTGTCCTTGCGACAGAATGCAATAAAGGAAATGGTAAATGGATATCCTGGTCAATAGACCATGGCTGTTGAGGTCAGGTGTGTAACCCACAATCACTGGACGTCTGAAGTCCTCAAATTGAAGAAGCCAGGGACAGCCTTTTAGCATAGAAGGATACCAGGGGTATAGGTAGCACCGATCTGAAAAGTAGACAGATCAGGGCTACATTGGTTGATATATATAATTAATAAACGAAGGCAAAAATATATTAATTAATGGCACTTTAACAAACAATGTGCCCTAAGTGGCCCAACATTAGAAGGGCATATAAGGTCGATAAACAATGTAGCGACTAGGTATAAAGCCAAAAGGACGTTTAAGAATACTGCATGAAAAACGGGTCTATTGAAAAAGGAAGATCAATACCTGGATGGTAAATGGTGGTAAGGTGAACGGCGTCCTCTCTGCACCACAGCCAGCAAACAAATGCGTTGGCTGTGTGTTGCGAGAGGTACACTATAAGAGTGCTGGCCGATTAGTGAAAGACGTTTGTCAGCTGGCTTCAAAGGGGAAGGGCTTCCCGGAACGCTGGTGCCGGACCCGCCCACAAACAACGTGCGTCACACATGACACAATGTGGGCGGGAGCGGCATCTGCGCTCCACCGACACGGGGATCAGGGCCGGAAGTGTGAATACACTGCGGCTAATAATTGGTCCAGGCTGAACCACAGGGGGACAGAAGATGGAAGAGGAGGACCAAACTACCACGCACGTAGCGCGGTGTATATCTCCCCGTGCCGGGACGCCCAGTGAAGGAGGGACACAACCCGGAACCAAAACAAGATGCTGAAAAAGGTTTACAATAACAAAATATTACCGGATTGGTTATAATGCCGGAAAATGTGCTATGATTGAAACAATCAAGGGTATAAATAATAGTTATAATTATTGCATATACTTGTCAGCAAGGAGACAACCCACAGATGTAAACAATTACAGACACAGGAGAACAAAAAATGATAGGGTCATCAGCGACAGAAAGAATGTACGTATAACATATGTCAATAATGAAGGAACAATATAAGATAATGAAACAATCATCAAAAAGTATATATATGTATTTTTTACACATGACCATATCAAACATATAATCTTTATACTTTAAAGGATTACATGTTATACAATATATAATATATAGTTGGAAGCAGGGCAATAGAACCATATAGACAACGATATACAATATAATAGTATGTAGAGCCCCATTGTGCTAAGGGTGAATAGACTGATGGCAGTCTGGCTGGGAGGGAGAATTAAATCTCCATTCCTCCAGAGTTAAAACCCTCAAGGAAGGGCTTAAACGATAGGGATCCATTAAGCCCTGGGGGCTCAGTGGCCCTGAGCGAATAGATCCACCTTAATTCAAGTTGGAGGAGGGACTTATTCCAGTCCCCTCCTCTAGGGGCAGGGTGGACTCGATCAAGGATCAAGAACTTCACCTTAGGCATTTTGCCGGCGTGTGTTGTGGCCACATGCCTGCCCAGAGGTAATTCAGGGTCTGCTTTCCTCATGCTTAAAAGATGGCGATAGGCGCGTTGCCAGAATTCCTGTTTGGTCTTGCCAATGTAAAAACACTGGCAAGAACAAAGTAGGAGATAAACCACGCCCATCGTGCGGCAATTGGCAAAATGCCTAGGTCGGTGGACAGTTCCATTGGGCAATATAGGGGATCTTTGTGTGAACATGTAGCCACAATATTTGCAATTGTCACACATATATGTCCCTCTGTATTTGCAACAGGTGGACATATCGGTGTCGCGAAACTCACTGCGAACAACTTTGTCTCTCAATGCTGGAGCCCTTTTGTAGGTGAAATCGGGTGAATCTGACACGTATTGGCCCAATATAGGATCTGAGGTCAATAGGTGCCAGTGTTTGGATACAATGCGCCTAACTTTTTGATGTTGTTGGTTGTAAGGAGTTATAATCCTTATTGTGTCCTCCTTTCTAAGACTAACTGGTGTTTTTGGAGCTAATAGTTCATGTCTATCACTATTGTAAGGCTCGTTGATACGCTTGTTTTAGCGATTTCTTAGAATAACCCCTACGTAGCAGACGTTTTTGGAGTGCGTCAGCAGCCGCTTGAAACAGTTCGAGGTCTGAACAGTTTCGTCTGAGCCTCAAATACTGACTGGTGGGAATAGATCTAAGTAGAGGGGTAGGGTGGAAACTTGATATGAATCAGTGGATAAATACCCAAAAAAACATCAAATTAAGATTAGAAAGAAATACATAAAAGGAATAGGAAATATTGCATTGACTATAATGACCCACATATATATATATATATATATATATATATATAGCAAATTTTCAAGCACGTCTATTGTGCAAGAGTGCAAAAAAGGTTATTCACAGGCTGTAGTAAGTCCGCATACAAATAGACAATGTCATGCAGGATTGGTGATCAAAAAACACAAATAGCTCCCAGGAGAAAGAAGGTTGAATGTAGAGGATGAAGATCGGGGTCACCACTATGTGCTCGGGGGATGTGTCAGGAAAACTCACCAGATGTGATGGATCCCCTCTTGCCTTACGGTAAAGGGGATCATTCAGGCTTAAGGTGGTCTCCCCCACCAGGGAGCTGGTCAATACCTCCTGTGATCCTCTCCTGACTCCTCTCCCTTCTCCTTCCTCCTTGTCTCCCAGAGGACTCAGGCGTGTGTGGATATGTGAGAAAGAAGGTACAGATGCCTCATAGTGTAGTCCGGATTTAGAAATCTTTATTGATTAAAAAAGTCAATAAAACACATAACTTTCCATGCAACACACAGTTTACTCCCATGCAACATTTAGAGCCCATTCACACTAGCACGACTTGTGAGGCGACTTGTGTAGCCCCAGGTCGCTTGATATAACAAAAGCAATGTTAATCAATCAGTGCCGTCTTAATTGGCACTACTAAAGTCGCTCCGACTTCAGAAAAGGGTCCTGTACTACTTTGAGGCGACCTGTGATCCGACTGTCCCATATACTTCAATGGGAGTCGCCTCCTTATCTTAATTGAAGCGACTTGTTATCAGACTTTCCAGGAAGAAGAAAGAGATTAGCCAGGCATTCCCCACATTGCAGCCATGCCTATATGGTATATATATATATATATATGTAATGGTATAAATATTCCATTATCTCTGCTTGCTCTGTGTGAGTGGCACTGGTGGACACAGATAAGTGGCACTGGTGGACACTGATTCATGGCACTGATAGACACTGATTCGTGGCACTGGTGGACACTGATATGTGGCACTGGTGGACACTGATTTGTGGCACTGATACGTGGCACTGGTGGACACTGATTGGTGGCACTGATACGTTGCACTGGTGGACACTGATTGGTGGCACTGATACGTGGCACTGATACGTGGCACTGGTGGACACTGATTCGTGGCTCCGATACGTGGCACTGGTGGACACTGATACGTGGCACTGGTGGACACTGATACGTGGCACTGATACGTGGCACTGGTGGACACTGATTAGTGGCACTGATACGTGGCACTGGTGGACACTGATTCGTGGCACTGGTGGACACTGATTCGTGGCACTGATGGACACTGATACGTGGCACTGGTGGACACTGATAGGTGGCACTGATACGTTGGCACTGGTGGACACTGATTCGTGGCACTGGTGGACACTGATACGTGGCACTGATATGTGGCACTGGTGGACACTGATACGTGGCACTGATTTGTGGCACTGGTGGATACTGATATGTGGCACTGATACATTGCACTGGTGGACACTGATTCGTGGCACTGATACGTGGCACTGGTGGACACTGATTCGTGGCACTGATACGTGGCACTGGTGGACACTGATACGTGGCACTGATATGTGGCACTGGTGGACACTGATTTGTGGCACTGATACATGGCACTGGTGGACACTGATTCATGGCACTGACATGTGGCACTGGTGGACACTGATTCGTGGCACTGGTGGGCAGTGGCACTGGTGGACACATACGTGACACTGGTGGGCAGTGCCACTGGTGGACAGTGATACGTGGCACTGGTGGACACATACATGGCACTGGTGGGCAATGAGGAAATTAGTAAAAAAAAACAGAAAAGGGGAATCAGGTTACAACACATCATATTCTGATTGGCCAAACACAAAGTCTTCTGTCATATAAGTCGCGGTAAAAAGTCGCTCCGACATGGGGCGACTTATGGTCGCGGCAGTGTGAACCCCGGCCACGGACCTGTGACGGTCCACAGCCTGTTGATGACCGGCTGCACAGCAGGAGATAAGCGGTGACTGCGTTAGACCCGTGCAGACTGCGGTCGCCGCCAGAGATGTATAGTAACTAAGTAGAACTACTTAAGTACTGTACTTAAGTACCGAAATGCGGTATCTGTACTTTCCTAGAGTAGAATTTTTTTCTCCTACTTCTACTTTTACTTCACTACATTTTTTCGATGATTTTGATACTTCTACTCAAGTATTTTTTTTTTGTGCTGCATAGTTACTCGTTACTTTTAAAAAAATTACCACTGCCAGAACAGTAGATGGCAGGTTGCATAAAGCTCAAAAAAATGTGTATAATGTCATTTGTAAATCAGCGCATACGAAAATAAAGGCTGTGTATAATAAAAGCTGCTATACCAAATCTTTCCAATAAAAAGAAAATATGAAACAAACAAATAAATGGTGCTACAGCGCTTAAAGTGCATCAAGAAAATACTAACAAACACAGGTTAATCATTTGAATAAATCATTTGAAATAATAAAAAACAATATGATGTTCAAACTTTTGACTTATTTCTTTAATAACTACATAACACAGTACTTGTACTTCTACTTTCAGTACTTGAGTAGAATTTTTTTTTCAAAACTACTGGTACTTTTTACTTTTAGTACTTAAGTAGCAAATTTTTTGAAAAAACTACTTGCAATACTTAAGTAAAAAAAATGTTGAATACTTTAGTACTTCTACTTAAGTAACTTTTTCTGCGAGCACTTCCACTTCTACTCAAGTAATTTTTTGATCGAGCACTTGTACTTTTACTCAAGTAGAAATTTCGAGTACTTTATACAAGTCTGGTCGCCGCTCATCTCCTGCTGTGTGGCCATGCCTGCATATCCTCTCCCAGCACCTCCGCCCACCTGGCCAATGATGTCATCCAATCAGCAGGGTAGGGGGCGAGAGGAGGTGCAGATCAGAATGGAGAGTTTCACATGTGCTCTTCACATGTCTTTCCTTCCTCCTCTACTCCGTGTGCCTTCTTTTTATTTGTCTCCCTCCCTCCTCACTACTTCCACCACTCTATAGCCTTACTGTGCTCTTCACATCTTTCCTTCCTCCTCTACTTCTTGTTCCTTCCTTTTCCTTCACTTCTTCTCCACTACTACCGTTCACTGTCATACTGTGCTTTGCGTGTGTGCATGCCTTTCCATCCTCCTCTACTCCTTGTTCCTTCTTTCTGCTTGGCTCCTTCTCCACTCTTTGGCCTACTGTGCTCCTCACATGTCTTTCCTTCCTTCTCTCCTTCTTGTTTCTTCATTTTCCTTTGCTCCCTCTACACAACTCCCACAATTCTGTCTTTCCTTCCTCCTCTACTCCTTCTTCCTTCGGTTTCTTTTGCTGCCTCTCTGCTACTCCCACAACTCTATGGATTACTGTACTCTTTACGTCTTTCCCCCTCTACTCTATGGTTCTTCTTTCTGTAATTGCTACTCCCACCACTCTATGACCTACTATACTCTCCACATCTTTCCTAATTCTTCTACTCCTAGTCCCTTCTGTCTCCTTGTTCCTTATTTCTTTTTGGCTCCCTCTCCACTACTCCCACAAATTTGCCTTTCCTTCCTCCTCTATGCCGCCTTCTTTCTTTTCTCTTTGCAGCTTCTCTGATACTTGCACCAATCTATGGCATACTGCTCTTTCCGCATGTCTTTCCTTCCTCCTCTGCTCATTATTCCTTCTGTCTCCTTGGCTCTTTTTGCCTTTTTTATCTGCTTTAAACACTTGAACCGGCACTAGCGTACCGCAACCTCATGCATCACACAAGGTTGTGGGGTGCCCCCATTTAGTTAAATGGCTTGTGTGACCGCCCGATGAACATCACAGTAGGAATAATTGTGGCAAATTTACCCCCCCCCCCCTCTCCCCTGCCTTTGCAGCATAAGGTAAGAAGAGTTGGGGTGGCGGTAGACGCACATCTTTCCCATTTCCCCTCCCCGACAAACACAAGTGTAAATGAGGCCTAAGGATGGGCTCACCCGTCGCTCAGACTCACCTTCCATTTGCTCTCCTTCTCTCATATAGGCATTATGGAGACAGGAAGTGACAAACAAAAATCTGAAAATTATTCCCCATGCTGTCTAAAACTAAAAACCATAACTAAAGCTGCACCAGACATGGAGCCTCAAATAATATAAACCCACTTTATGTGTACCAAATTCCTTATCAAAAGTAGATAAAAGTAAAAAGTAGCAGTGACATCATCACCGTTCTGTACATAACCTGTGCAGAGAGCAGAGCTGTGGGAGGGGCTGTCTGCAGAAAACTGCAGGAGGGGGCGGAGACAGGACCAGTCACCCTGCAGAAGGAGAGAGAGCAGCAGTGAGTGGTCTTTATTACAGGAAGTCTCACACTGGAAGAAATACACAAAGTACACCGAGATACAAGGAAGAATACACATGGCTCTTGTCATTAGACAATATTTGCTGATCCGGGAGTTCAGCTTTAATTGGGGTTGGCTTTAGTCCTGTCTTTCACTTCTGTTCTCTAACCTATTGTGACTTTCAGAAAAATAGAATTGAGCTTTTTTTATCTGCCAGTTAGCAATACAAATGTCTTATGTGTTTGTAGAGAGCAAAGCGCTGCTGTATGAAGGAGACATCGCTGTGGATCTCGGACGCAATGCTTTAAAGTGTGACGACAACTCCTGCAGATGGAGCAAAGACAGCACTGGATTAGTGAACATGCCCGACACCCTCTGTTCCGCCTTCAGTGAGTATTCTGACTCCTCCCGTGATGAAACATCAATCTGCAGTACTATGGCCCCGGGGGCCATTTCCCAGCAGGACACTATGAGAATGAAGGCTTTGTCTACTCTCTTTGCCTGTGTGCGGCTCCTGTACAAGACAGTAGGTCAGGCGTCTAGAATAGAAGGGGCAACACCTGGATGAAACGTCTATTTTCATTTATTTCTTTTTTTTAAAAAAGTTCTTATGGTTATTGTACGATAACTGTGTGCAGGAAAGGGGTTTAGCTTCTACAGAGGATGGTCACAAGACTCTCTGCAGCTCAAAAGGTACACAGTCATCCTCTCTTTCTCTTTAGGGTGCAGTTTAGCCAGTTGTACTGCCTAATTCAGTGGCAGCTTTGGCTTAGCAATGGTATAATGCTAACCCATAGTGCATAGTTGATGTAACTGATACAATAATAAAGCATGTGTATAGCGCCATCATCTGCCATGCCAAACTACAAAGTGATAGATATTACAAGGGAGGATGGGGCGTGTAATACAAGAGCAGGGCTCTCAGATTCTTGCTGTATTGAATTGTATTGTAAACGTACTGTCTGTGCAGATGTTGTAAAGTGCTGCACAGGGCCCTCTTGTATTAAATTGTATTGTTGCTGTATTGTCTCCCTTTATATTGTAAAGCGCTGTGTAAACTGTTGACGCTATATAAATCCTGTATAATAATAATAATACAGAACATGTTCCATAGACTAGAAGATAGAGCTGTTTAGAAAAAAAAAAAAAAAAAGCAATAAGTGGAAAATAGCTGACAAAAAGGGTGGTATACTGAATGAAGGTGGTCACAAGACTCTCTGAAGCTCAAACGACATTATTATTATTATTATTATTCAGAATTGATATAGTGCTAACTATAGTGACAATACAGCAACAATACAAGAGGGTTAGGAGGGCCCTGCTCCTGGGAGCTTACAATCTAATAGACATGCACTCATCTTTTCCTTCTCTTCAGGGTCTTGTACTCTGCAGTTCAGTCAGTTGCACTGCTTAGTTCAGTGGCAGCTTTGGCTTAGCAATAACATACGGTCTGCCCTAGTGCATAGTTGATTTATTTTTCATAATAATAATGTATGTGTATGGCGCCATCATCTGCCATGCCAAATTACAGTGAGGAAGAGTGGACAAGTATAATACAATACAGAAAATAGTCCATAGACTAGTACCTAGAGCTGTTTTGCAAAATAAAGCAATAACAAGTGCAACATAACTGCGACAAAGGGTGGTATACAGAGCAGCATGCTGTATTTTCAGTTCATACTTTTGTTTATTCTTGCATTGTTTACAGTCAAATACAATTTTTTTACGCTAGTTTCACATTTTTAAATGCGTGTCATTTTATCTTTTGATAGTGCATTGATTAAGTAGATAATTGTTGATCAGACACTAGAGGGAGCAAACTCTCCATTTGCATTCACCCACTTCAGCTTTCCTCCCATTACCGTTGGGATGAGATGAACATGGCTGAATCCGTGTATATAAAGCGGGTGTGGGAAAACGCAATGCCAATATTATTTCACAAGATGCGCCTAATAAAGATGTCTTCTGGTTCCACAGGTTCCTCCAATATCGCAGTATTCCTCAGCGCCATGCAAGAATTTGCGACTCTCACCTGCGTTCGCTTCATCCTACGTACCACGGAATCAGACTATGTACTATGGATGGGTATGTGAAAAATTCTTCTCCAGCCTCCCTTTCCTTTTTTTCCAATTTGATGTGAATGTGGAGCCAGTACTCGTTTTTGCAGCGGCGCGAGCTAACCGTGACGGGGGCGGCTAACATTTTTTCATTTTTTTTCCTATTTATTTTATTTTTTACTTTATTACAGGTTTTTTAAAAAAAAAATAAAATCTCATCACTTTTATTGCTGTTACACTCACAAGCAATGTAAACATCCCTTGTGACACCAATATGCAGTGACAGGTACTCTTTATGGAGGGGTCGAGGGTCTAAAAGACCCTCGACCCCTCCACTACACTTTCATGTATGCAAAACGCCAAAAACGGCATTTTTGCATACAGCCGTTTTTTTAAATCTGCCGCCCTTTGCAGCAGACTAACCCGGAAGTGACGTCATGGACGCCGCCTCCGGATTATGTCATCAGAGACCCGATCTAAGCCGCTTCCAGCTTAGATCGGGACTCCATCCAGCAGGCGGACACGCCAGCTGGGTGCTCGGGTCTCCCGGTGGGACGGAAGGCCCGGGCAAAGTCACGGAAGGCGGCGAGAGGGGGGGGGGGGTGCTCACCCGGGTAATGATCGAGCGGGTCCCGAGCCGCATCGGTCGTTACCGATGGAAAGCCGACCGTTGGCTGTAAACCACGGTACCGGGATGGTGCCTCTAGCTAGAGGCATCATCCCGGTATAATACCGCAAATCTGCTGACGTACCCCTACGTCACTTTGTGGTAAGTGGTTAAAATCCTTATTTTTTAAAGAAAATTACTTAGAACCCCCAAGCATTTTCTGAAAGCCAATGCCCTGGAGAATAAAATGGTAGCTGTTGCAATTTTTAGTTAGTTACTAGGGATGCACCTATACTAGTATCGCTGCCTATACCAAGCATTTTGGCAAGTATTGGTACTCACCTAGATGCTCAAAAAGTGCGGAGACTGTGAGCCAAGCCTTCTCTTCAACATCAGTGCCTGACCTCACAAATGCGCTTCTGGAAGAATGGTCAAACATTCCCATAGACACACTCCTAAACCTTGTGGACAGTCTTCCCAGAAGAGTTGAAGCTGTTATAGCTGCTAAGGGTGGGCTAACTCCATATTGAACCCTACGGACTAAGACTGGGATGCCATTGAAGTTCATGTGGGTGTAAAGGCAGGCGTCCCAATACTTTTGGTAATATAGCGTATATAGATTATTTTGCACGTGGCCACATATGTACTGTGAGTTCTGACATTTTCTAAATTGCCCACTAGATGGCGATTTAATACCCATTTATACACACACACAGGAGCAGTGGGGGAAATCCCATATGATAGTTTGCAGTATGATTTGCACCAATTTTTTTTATTGATGCAAATCGCATGGCAAAGTATTGGTACTTGGTATTGGCGAGTACTTGACCGAAAGTATCGGTACTCGTACTCACCAATAAAAAAAACGGTATCGGTGCAACCCTAATAGTTACTATAGTTGCAAATAGTTTTACATTTTCTTGAAAAAAATCACTTAAATGCATTTCAGTGTACTCAAACACAACATAATACCCATTTTTTCGTAAAATATAAAATGTGATGTTGCGCCAAGTAAATATATCCCAAACACAGCAAGATTTCACATTGCTAGTGAATTGCTGCCAAACTACGGCACTTAAAATTGTCCATAGCTGATGATTTACAATGATTCTAAAGTTTTGTCTTTTTTTTTCTTTATTATTAAAAAATAGAAAATAAAAAAAAATACTTACCTGCTCTGTGTAATGGTTTTGCACAGAGCAGCCCCTCTTCTTCTTGGGTCCCCTGCTGGCGGTCCTGGCTCCTCCTTCCTCTAGCTATGGAGGCACTTGAGCAGGCTCGCTACCGAGTCGCACTCCTGTGAAAGGACATTGCAAAGTGCCAAGTGGCCCCCCGCGCTCTCCTTTTTGGCTCAGAAGTAAGAGCCAATGGTTCCCGCTGCCTTTATGAATCAATGAGGGAAGAGAGACACGGTAGAGCTGATGCTCTTGTGCACATCGCTGGATCAAGAATGGGCTCAGGTAAATATAAGGGGGGCTGAGGGGGAGCTGCACTCCCAGTGTATACTCCCTGCATAAGTAAAATGCATTAAAGTAGAACTATAGGCAAAACTGTGGGGATTTTTTTTTTTCCATTTTGGATAGAGCAAGGGAGGGTTATATTTTATTTTATTTCGACATCTGTGTCCCATTGCAGAGATTTCCCTTCACTTCCTGTCCGATAGCCAAACAGGAAGTGAGAGGAAATCCCTGTAAATTAAGGGAATTCCTTGGGGACCCCCAGGCCACCTAAACTAATGTCCCCATTCAAAGATTTTACCTTTATTTCTTTTCTGAGGACAACCCAAAATTTTGGATTTTATTTCACTTTCAATGATAATGGTAAACAGGACAAATAGAGAGGCTGAATCTTCCAAACAGGGGCACAGACTGCAATATAAACTGACAGGTGTTCTAATCCCTCTTCACGCTATCCAAAACTAAAAAAAATGTTTTGCCTTTAGTTCTACTTTAAGGTAAAAAAAAACCTCCAAAGAACCACTTTGAAAACCAGGAGTTTGTTTTGTTTTCTTAATTTTTCTTTATTTTATATAAATTTGTTTTACACTTTTTTTTTATTTTTCATTTAACTTTATTGCTATCACCAGGGGTGAAGGAGCACCTTGCGATAGCTTTGGGCAGTCACAGGTACTTTTTATGGAGACATCAGGGGCCTATTAGACCCCTGATGTCTCCGCTGCCTTTTAAAACATCTGATTAAGCACAGATTGTGTTTGTTCAGATGCTTCCTTGGCTGTACCGGCCAGACCAAGGCAGTTTCGAAAACCGGAAGTGACAAAATCTTTGTCACTTCCCGCTTCATTGTCACAGAGGAAATGGGGGAATCATGGCTGCAGCAGCCTTGATATACACTGTTCCCTACACTTTAATGTGATTGGTTACTGAATGCAGCTCTTGGCACATCACCCTTTGCGATGACATAATAAAATGGTTATCTTTCGTTCCCTACAGATGTTGCTCCTATGTTGGTAAGCAAGGAGGAAGTCGAGAGGCTTTATGGTACACGGCTCTATCCAGTACGAGCTGAACCACGCTCTGGGATTCTTCCATGAGCACTACATCAATATCATATACAGCAACATCATACCAGGTATCCGACTGGGTGAGATCATTAGACTAAGGGTGTATCATTACAGTTTCATAGCTGTTCATCCATAGAAACTGCATGTAAATTCGTTCTGTGATAATGAGTTGGATTAAATGTTTTCAGGCTACAATGTATTCTCTGCAAATCATTTGGGTTAATGGGCAAAATACTACATTGTAGCCAGAAGATGGCGCTGAGTTACATAAGAAATAAATATGCCCATCAGTGCCACCCAGTGGCCATAATGCAGTATTCTCCTCATTTATATATTCAGTCTACAGAGAATATAGCCTAAGAACATTAAATGTTGCAAAAAAGGATTAACACGCAGTTTTGATGGAGAATAAACTATGCAATTTTTTTTTTTATAAATCTGAGTATATTATATAAATGTAATTAGGGCTGGTTCACACCTGATTTGCACAGGAACGCAGAACGCAGACTCAATGCAGTACAATTTTCAGCCCTTTCATTTGAATGGGCTGATATCGCACTCAATCACACTACTTTTCAAAAATGCATTACACCAAATTGCATGGTAGTGAGTGATCTGCTGCAGCAAATGCAATTTGTGTTTGGGGTTTCATTAGGAATATATTGGCACCCACAGCGATGCATTTTGAAGGTGGTGTGGGAAATGCTCATTGAACGTGGATTTCCAGCACTGCGTTCTGGTGTGAACAAGCCCTTAGAACATATTTTGGATCATAAAATACACATCTCCGTTTCATATCTCTAGTGTATGAAAAGTAATGTTTTTGGCTACTATGAGCAGCATAAGTCGTACTTTTTAGGTCACTTTCATAAATGAGGGTCATTTAAAGAGTATCTTCCGTCAATTTAAAAAAAATGAGGTCAAATACTGTGACTGCTGACTTTTAATAAAGAGATACCTGTCCAGGGATCCAGCGCTGTTCTCACCTGGGCCCGCTCTTCACCAGTCTTTAGGTTCCCGATACAGCCATGTTTACTGTGGGAAGCCAGCTGTGACTTCCTGCAGCTTCAAAGTTAGGTCCTCACTGAGCATGTGCACTGTGCGACTGGTCCCACAGCCTCTTGGAACCTGTGAGGTGTGGAAGTGGGTGCAGGTACCTGCCAGAAATAGGTACTCACTCCCTAAAAAAAAAAAAAAAGTGCCCAAGGTGAAAGGGATCAGTGGAACTTCTTGGTGAAATCCTGCTTTAAAGTGGAACTCCAGCCTACAATTTTTAGGCCACGCTGGGCGGCAAAAATGCCACTTTCAAGGGCAGTTGACTTTTTTCTGCCTCTAAATGCCAAACTATGTCAGCCTATGTGTCCATGCAGAAATAGGTGTTTATATTTATATATAGAAAAAAAAAAAAAATTTGTGCGTTCAGAAGAGGTACATTTGAGCATTAAAAACAGCAAATGCACATTTACGTTAGACGCATACGTACATAAATGCATGCGCATTCACAAGAGGAGTGTTTCAGCAGAAAAAAATGCTTAACGCTCCCAAACATGCCTAAGCACTAGGTGCGTTCTTTCAAAAATTAATATTCGGGCCAATTGAATAAATAAACACCCGAACGCCGGACACACTTAAAGGCTTCTAATCACATTTGCAAAATATGGTTTTAGGTGCATTTACTACGCTGCTTTGCTCTTGCCAGGAGAAAAAGCATTCAAAGAGCTGGACAGGGGGGCGTGTCCAAGATGGCCACCGCAGCGGACGTGTTTTACTGAAGCCTCATACACACACAATGAATTTCCGCCGACCGGTCGTCCGTCTTTTGTCCAGAGTGGTGTCTGTTGGTTGGAATGTGCTCTAGACTGCACACAAATTTTCCCGCATGACAGAATTCTACTTCAGAAGTGATGTCATGTGTTGGATTGCTTTGTATGTGTTCTTTCATCTCTGAGCATGCCTAGTCTTGCTCATAAGATTTTTCCCCATTGAAATCTGTAGTGACTGCATGAAAATCGGACGTGTTTTGACGGAGGACAAAAATTTTATAGCCTGCACACCAGGATTTTTTTGGCCGAAAAGTCTGAGTCGGTTGTCGAGAGCACCATACTAACAAGCCGAAAATCGGCAGATCGTTCGTCGGACGAAAATTCCCGGCCGAATTTCCACTCGTGTGTACGGGGCTTGAGGCTCCAAACCTAGCTGCTGTTTTCACCCTGTTTTCTCTGCAGAATTGGGGCTGATCACCCACCTTTCACACCGCCCGGTTCTACATGCCGTCCAGATTGAAGAGTAGGGACTCTTCCTCCTTCCGCGCCCCTGCTAAATCGCATTCAAGCTCTACTGCGGCCGGCGGGGTGGGATGCTCTCCCGCCACTCTCCTAAATATGGCGACCCAAACAGAGGACACTGAACCGGCTCTGGTGGAGCAAGCCAACTTCACTGTTCACATGCAGGCTACCGCTGGCGGCCAGGCGGCCCTCACCGGAAAGATCGACCGTGCAGATGGATGTCGGCCTGATCCGGAGAGATATAGACACCTTCCGCTCCAGGCTGAAAGAGGCCGAGAGGTGGGTGGGGGATGCGGAGGATATTCTCAATGCCCACGACGGAACCCTCCGCACGCTCACCACCAGGGTGAAAGCCCTGCAGTCCAGGGCTGAGGATGCTGAAAACCACAATAGGAGGAACAACCTGCGCATCGTAGGTCTCCCGGAGGGGGCAGAGGGCGCAGACCCGATTCTCTTCACCGAACGGCTCCTGCGCACACACAGGCCCAATTCTCCCCCTTCTTTGTGGTGGAGCGGGCGCACAGGATGCCGGCGACCCGAGGCCCCCCCCCTGCACTCTCATCCTGCGTCTTCTTAATTTCCGTGACCTGGTGCTTCGTGAAGCCCGGAAGATGGACTTCCTCCGCTATGAAGCAGCGAAATTGATGATATTCCCGGATTACTCCATTGACACCCAGTGCCCTGAGAAGGTCTTTTGACCAGGTCAAGCTGCAACTCCGCAACCGTAGCATTAAATACAGTATGCTGTTCCCTGCAAGACTGAGGGTTCTAGATGGTGAGATGGTGCGATTTTTTACATCCCCTGAGGATACTATGCAATGGCTGGAGTCGCTTCCTAGAGTGCGCCCATGATTCTCATCCTTAAATTACCTGAGGTTTTACGCTGGATGACCCGCTGAACCGTTTACCTCTTAGTGTCCCCCTTGGTTTGTGAGTATGTTCCCTTTGGGGGGCGGTGAGGTACTTGGCTGGGTGGCCGGACGGTGCTGAATGCTTGCCTGCAGGGCCTGCTCTTGCTGACTTGCGGGTCTGGTTGCCCCCCCCCCCCCCCTGGCACCAGGCCTCTTCCCTACTCCTGCTCACTGTTTTGTTTGTATCAAGTTTAAGACTGCGTCCCCGGATCAGAGGTCCGTTTAAAGCGCAGAGAGAATCATGAAGAACAAGGAACACACCAGGCAGGTCCGAGATACTGTTGTGGAGAAGTTTAAAGCTGGATTTGGATACAAAAAGATTTCCCAAGCTTTAAACATCCCAAGGAGCACTGTGCAAGCTATACTATTGAAATGGAAGGAGTATCAGACCACTGCAAATCTACAAAGACCTGGCCGTCCCTCTAAACTTTCAGCTCATACAAGGAGAAGACTGATCAGAGATGCAGCCAAAAGGCCCATGATCACTCTGGATGAACTGCAGAGATCTACAGCTGAGGTGGGAGACTCTGTCCATAGGACAACAATCAGTCGTATACTGCACAAATCTGGCCTTTATGGAAGAGTGGCAAGAAGAAAGCCATTTCTTAAAGATATCCATAAAAAGTGTAGTTTAAAGTTTGCCACGAGCCACCTGGGAGACACATCAAACATGTGGAAGAAGGTGCTCTGGTCAGATGAAACCAAAATCGAACTTTTTGGCAACAATGCAAAACGTTATGTTCGCCGTAAAAGAAACACAGCTCATCACCCTGAACACACCATCCCCACTGTCAAACATGGTGGTGGCAGCATCATGGTTTGGGCCTGCTTTTCTTCAGCAGGGACAGGGAAGATGGTTAAAAGTGATGGGAAGATGGATGGAGCCAAATACAGGACCATTCTGGAAGAAAACCTGATGGAGTCTGCAAAAGACCTGAGACTGGGACGGAGATTTGTCTTCCAACAAGACAATGATCCAGAACATAAAGCAAAATCTACAATGGAATGGTTCACAAATAAACATATCCAGGTGTTAGAATGGCCAAGTCAAAGTGCAGACCTGAATCCAATCGAGAATCTGTGGAAAGAACTGAAAACTGCTGTTCACAAACGCTCTCCATCCAACCTCACTGAGCTCAAGCTGTTTTGCAAGGAGGAATGGGCAAACATTTCAGTCTCTCGATGTGCAAAACTGATAGAGACATACCCCAAGCGACTTACAGCTGTAATCGCAGCAAAAGGTGGCGCTACAAAGTATTAACTTAAGGGGGCTGAATAATTTTGCACGCCCAATTTTTCAGTTTTTAATTTGTTAAAAAAAAGTTTTAATATCCAATAAATTTCGTTCCACTTCATGATTGTGTCCCACTTGTTGATTCTTCACAAAAAATTACAGTTTTATATCTTTATGTTTGAAGCCTGAAATGTGGCAAAAGGTCGAAAAGTTCAAGGGGCCGAATACTGCCATAAAGCCCCGACTGGTGGAGGGCTGCAGTGATGGTTGACTTTCTACAACTTTCTCCCATCTCCTGACTGCATCTCTGGAGCTCAGCCACAGTGATCTTTGGGTTCTTCTTTACCTCTCTCACCAAGGCTCTTCTCCCCCGATAGCTCAGTTTGGCCGGACGGCCAGCTCTAGGAAGGGTTCTGGTCGTCCCAAACGTCTTCCATTTGAGGATTATGGAGGCCACTGTGCTCTTAGGAACCTTAAGTGCAGCAGAAATCTTTTTGTAACCTTGGCCAGATCTGTGCCTTGCCACAATTCTGTCTCTGAGCTCTTTAGGCAGTTCCTTTGACCTCATGATTCTCATTTGCTCTGACATGCATTGTGATCTGGAAGGTCTTATATAGACAGGTGTGTGGCTTTCCTAATCAAGTCCAATCAGTATAATCAAACACAGCTGGACTCAAATGAAGGTGTAGAACGGCGGTCACTAAATGGCGGCCCGCGGTCCATTGGCGGCCCGCGCGATGCTTCTGCCCGGACCGCGAGCCCGCTACCTAGGTTGAGTCCTTCCCCTCCTCGCTGCGACTCCCGGCTCCCGGCTCCCTCGCAGCCGGTGTCCTGTCGGGCCGCCGCGCGAGTAGGGGGCGTGACGTCACGTGCGCGTCCCGCCCCCTGCTCCTGACTGCGGCTCCCTCACACTCGGGCAGCGAGCTAGGGCGTGACACTATGTGCACGCCCCGCCCCCCTGTTCGCGGCTTTTGGCTCCTGGCTGCAGTTCAGGACTTCAGGTATGTGGAGCACATTTTAGGGGCATATTTTGCCATATTTTGTTCTGCTCATTAGAGTGCCCCATAAAAAAAAAAATGTGCCCAACAGAGTGCTCCCTTGACATAAAATGTGCCCATCAGCGTGCCCCTTATTTTATGCTAAGGGACATGCTGATGGGCATATTTTATGTTAAGGGGCACTTTGATGGGCATATTTTATGTTAAGGGGCACGCTAATGGGCATATTTTATGCTAAGGGGCACACTGATGGGCATGTTTTATGTTAAGGGGCACTCTGATGGGCATATTTTATGTTAAGGGGCACTCTGATGGGCATATTTTATGTTAAGAGCAACGCTGATTTAAATGTTTTGTTTTGCCCACCAGAGTGCCCCCTAACATATAATGTGCCCATCACCGTGCCCCCTAACATAAAATGTGCCCATCAGCGTGCCCCCTAACATAAAATATGCCCATCAGCGTGCCTCTTATTTTATGTTAAGAGCACACTGATGGGTATATTTTATGCTAAGGGGCACGCTGATGGGCATATTTTATGTTAAGGGGCACACTGATGGGCATGTTTTATGTTAAGGGGCACTCTGATGGGCATATTTTATGTTAAGAGCAACGCTGATTTAAATGTTTTGTTTTGCCCACCAGAGTGCCCCCTAACATAAAATGTGCCCATCAGCGTGCCCCCTAACATAAAATATGCCCATCAGCGTGCCTCTTATTTTATGTTAAGGGTCACACTGATGGGTATATTTTATGCTAAGGGGCACGCTGATGGGCATATTTTATGTTAAGGGGCACTCTAATGGGCATATTTTATGTTAAGAGCAATGCTGATTTACACGTTTTTTTTTGCCCATCAGAGTGCCCCCTTAACATAAAATGTGCCCCTCAGAGTGCCCCCTAACATAAAATGTGCCCATCAGAGTGCCCCCTAACATGAAATATGTCCATCAGAGTGCCCCCCTAACATAAAATATGCCCATCAGCGTGCCCCTTATTTTATGTTAATGGTAACGCTGATGGGAATATTTTATGTTAAGGGGCATGCTGATGTGCATATTTATGCTGTGGTACACACTGATGGGCATATTTTATGTTAAGGGGCACTCTGATCGACATATTTACGCTATGGGGCACACTGATTTGATAAGACATACGGTGACTACAATCTTTCTGAGTCAGCACCGACTTGAGATTCGGACCTCGGCCCAATGAAAATTTTAGCGACCGGACCTCCTTGAATTTTAATTCATTACCCCTGGTGTAGAATCATCTCAAGGATGATCAGAAGAAATGGTGTCACAGCAAAGGGTCTGAATACTTAGGACCATGTGATATTTCAGTTTTTCTTTTTTAATAAATCTGCAACAATGTCAACAATTCTGTGTTTTTCTGTCAGTATGGGGTGCTATGTGTACATTCATGAGGAAGAAGAATGAACTTAAATGATTTTAGCAAATGGCTGCAATATAACAAAGAGTGAAAAATTTAAGGGGGTCTGAATACTTTCCGTACCCACTGTATATATACACACACACACACACATATATATATATGTATATATATGCATATATGCCAAACGAAATAATTATATATATATATATATATATATATATGTTTTTTTATTGTTTTGCCTATGTGTGTATATATATATATATAAAAAGGTGCATGTAAAGATTGCAATATTCAAATACAGCAGGCTAAAACGCACTAGCAGCGCTCAGATACAGTGCAACCCAATGGGCTGGGGAATAAAGTCAATAGAGTTCATGCACAGTGCCCGAATGGTTTCCACTGACGACAGTCCTAAACAAGCAAAAATCCTTTGTTGTTCACCACACAGGACCCTCCACCTCACCACGGTGATCACCCTTAAGGTAATGCACTCAGCTCATTCACTTCTTCCCCCTGGCTGGCTGAGCACAGAGCTTTGTCTAGGGGACAGAAAGGTGCCTGTCTGGTGGAAGTCGGGTTCTCTACAGTGGAGATCGGACGATCTACTCTCAGCTGGTGATCGGCATATGTTTTGGGCTAGCTTTGGTGATCACCGTGGTGAGGTGGAGGGTCCTGTGTGGTGAACAACAAAGGATTTTTGCTTGTTTAGGACTGTCGTCAGTGGACACCATTCGGGCACTGTGCATGAACTCTATTGACTTTATTCCCCAGCCCATTGGGTTGCACTGTATCTGAGCGCTGCTAGTGCGTTTTAGCCTGCTGTATTTGAATATTGCAATCTTTATATGCACCTTTTTTTATGTGATTTTATGTTATAGCAGCAGCTTACACTTTATGTGTTGTTCTCATATTGTATTTTAATATTTTACACAAGCGCCGGTTGAGCAGGTTTTTAGTCCCCGGTTTTATCTCTACTTGCTCCTTTTTTTATATATATATATATATATATATATATAAATATAAAAAAAACATACATATGCAAAAACCAATATTAGTGTTACTTCCTATATCTAACCAACCCAAAAATATATTAATTTCACACATATACAATGTTTTATTTTTGGGGAGGAGCCATATTAGTGTTGCTCAGTGCCATCCTAAGAGCCGTATAGGCCCCTGGGCAATGCAGTGCACTGGGGCCCTGCCTACACAATCACCCACGAGAATAAAAATGCTAATTATCGATAAGGCGGTATCTCCAACAAAATCAGCGTTTAAACTTTAACACAACGTTTGGACAATATAACATGGGTTTGAAACACAAGGAATTGAAAAACAAGAAATTACAGTACAAAAACACTTTGGATTATTGAATAAAGGAGAGAACATGGCAGGTATAGGGTGGCACATAGACGATGGCTTACAGAGGATGTACATGGCAGGTAAAGGATGGTACAGACAGAGGATGTACATGGCAGGTATAGGCTGGCACACAGAGGATGTACATGACAGGTATAGGATGGAATACAGAGGATGTACATAACATATATAGGATTGCACAGTAAAAGGACTTACAGTGCAGGTACAGGAGGGCACATGGACACAGAGTATACATGGGAGGTATAGGATGGCACATAGAGGATGTACAGGACTGATATAGGATAGCACACAGAGGATGTACATGGCAGGTATAGGATGGCACAGACAGAAGTTGTACATGGCAGGTATGGGATGGCACAGAGGATGTACAGGACAGATATAGGATGGCACACAGAGGATGTACAAGAAAGATATAGGATGGCACATAGACAATAGCATACAGAGGATGTACATGGCAGGTAAAGGATGGCACAGAGGATGTACATGGCAGGTATAGACTGGCACACAGAGGATGTACATGGCAAGTATAGGATGGCACGCAGAGGATGTACATGGAAAGTATAGGATGGCACCCAGAGGATGTACATGGCAGGTAAAGGATGGCACAGACAGAGGATGTACATGGCAGGTATAGGATGGCACAGTCAGAGGATGTACATGGCAAGTATAGGATGGCACAGACAGAGGATGTACATGGCAAGTATAGGATGGTACACAGAGGATGTACATGGCAGGTAAAGGATGTCACTGACAGAGGATGTACATGGCAGGTATAGGATGGCACAGACAGGGGATTTACATGGCAAGTATAGGATGGCGCAGAGGATGTACAGGACAGATATAGGATGGCACACAGAGGATGTACAGGAAAGATATAGGATGGCACATAGACGATGGCATACAGAGGATGTACATGGCAGGTAAAGGATGGCACAGACAGAGGAGGTACATGGCAAGTATAGGCTGGCACACATAGGATGTACATGGCAAGTATAGGATGGTACACAGAGGATGTACAAGACAAGTATAGGATGGCACACAGAGGATGTACATGGCAGGTATAGGATGGCACAGACAGAGGATGTACATGGCAGGTATAGGATGGCACAGACAGAGGATGTACATGGCAAGTATAGGATGACACCCAGAGGATGTACATGGCAGGTAAAGGATGGCACAGACAGAGGATGTACATGGAAGGTATAGGATGGCACAGACAGAGGATGTACATGGCAAGTATAGGCTGGCACACAGAGGATGTACATGGCAAGTATAGGATGGCACACAGAGGATGTACAAGACAAGTATAGGATGGCACACAGGATGTACATGGCAGGTATAGGATGGCACAGACAGAGGATGTACATGGCAGGTATAGGATGGCACAGACAGAGGATGTACATGGCAAGTATAGGATGGCACCCAGAGGATGTACAAGACAAGTATAGGATGGCAGCACACAGAGGATGTACATGGCAGGTATAGGATGGCACACAGAGGATGTACATGGCAGGTAAAGGATGCCACAGACAGAGGATGTACATGGCAGGTATAGGATGGCACAGACAGAGGATGTACATGGCAAGTATAGGCTGGCACACATAGGATGTACATGGCAAGTATAGGATGGCACACAGAGGATGTACATGGCAGGTAAAGGATGGCACAGACAGAGGATGTACATGGCAGGTATATGATGGCATAGACAGAGGATGTACATGACAAGTACAGTATAGGATGGTACACAGAGGATGGCACACAGAGGATGTACATGGCAGGTATAGGATAACACAGACAGAGGATGTACATGGCAAGTATAGGATGGCACACAGAGGATGTACATGGCAGGTATAGGATGGCACACAGAGGATGTACATGGCAGGTAAAGGATGGCACAGACAGAGGATGTACATGGCAAGTATAGGCTGGCACAAAGAGGATGTACATGGCAAGTATAAGATGGCACACATAGGATGTACATGGCACACAGAGGATGTACATGGCACACAGATGATGGCACACAGAGGATGGCACACAGGGGATGTACATGGCAGGTAAAGGATGGCACAGACAGAGGATGGAGAGAGAGAGAGAGAGAGAAAAAAAAATCAAGCAGCTGCAGAAGTCTAATTACCTTCCACAGTGGCCGCACAGCACATGAAGGGAGGCGGTGGGTGGAGCCATTCTAGGTGCCGAGGACGATCCTCCTCCTGCTGTGAATGCTGGGTCCCCTCTCCTCAGGACGTCACTGGTTGCTAGATGCCAGTCGGCGGGCCTTCCTAGCAACCAGTACAGCGCAGACTGACAAACTGGTCAGGGGGGGGCCCCTAGACCACCAGGTAAACTAATCTGACCTGGGGGGGGGGGGGGACAGATCATTGCCACCCTGTGTGTGGGGCCCCTTGGCAAGTGCCGGGCGTGCCCATTCGGAAAGACGGCCCTGGTGTTGCTTGTCATATAGAACAGAGACAGTTGTAGGTAGTTCAGGGATTTGAACGTCCAAATACACTGTTGCACGACAGATTTGCTAACCACTTAGCCACCTGGTGCTCATGACATTTTTCAAAAGCGTGTGATTTGGTTATAGACTTCTTTAAAAAAAAACAGAATTTTTGTAAGATCTTACCTGTAAAATTCCTTTCTCTGAGTCCTCCGACAGTCGCCGCCTCTTCATATTCGTCACTAATGGGGTTATTGACCTTTGCTCCGTAGGAGTAGCTAGGCAACAGAATATATTAATATCAAAGCTTTTAGCATATCCCACCCCCAGGGGGTGGTCCCCTCAGTCAATACCTCCCTGCTTCCTGCATTTCCAACTCAGTTTCAGTAGCATAGCAGTAGAGTACATAAACAAACCCCAAAAAGAGGGGCGGGGGCGGCGACTGTCGGAGGACTCAGAGAAAGGAATTTTACAGGTAAGATCTTACAAAAATTCCGTTTTCTCTTACGTCCTCCGACAGTCGCCGCCTCTTCATATTCGTCACTAATGGGGACGTCCCATAGCAGTGTAGACATGAGGGGTGGGAAAAAAGCAGCCGCGCCTAAAGCAACACAGTACCCACATCAGAGAAAGGAACCTTACCAAAGTAAGAGAACCAACTGGGCAACAGGAAAAACGTGCTCAACAGGAGCAACAACCCAGGAAAGAACAAGTAACCTAGGGGTAAAAACACCCCAACAGCCAAGGGCCCAAACAAGGGACCCTAAGGCACCGCCGCACTAAGAACTTTACGGCCAAAGGAAGCATCTGCCGATGCCTGAACATCCACTTTGTAAAATTTCGAAAAGGTGTGAACGGACGACCAAGTCGCCGCCTTACACACCTGGGCCACAGAAGCCTGATGACGATAGGCCCAAGACGTACTCAGAGACCTGGTAGAGTGCGCCTTCACAGGAAAAGGAGGAACCTTCCCCTTCAAAGCATAGGCTTGCACAATCGTCTGTCTGATCCATTTGGCGATGGTCGCAGCCGACGCCGCCATGCCCTTCCGAGGTCCCTCAGGAAGGACAAAGAGAGAATCCGACTTGCGAAAGGATTTAGTCGATGACAGGTAAACCCTGATCGCCCTAACAACATCCAAGGAATGCAAGGCCACCTCCGTCGGATGCTTAGGCTTCGCGCAAAGCGAAGGCAGAACAATATCCTCATTGAGGTGAAATTCCGAGATTCTCTTCGGAAGAAAAGACGGGTTAGGTCGCAAGACCACCTTATCCAAGTGAATCACCAAATACGGAGATTTGCAGGACAAGGCCGCCAGCTCCGACACCCTGCGAGCCGAAGTGATCGCCACCAAGAAGGCAACCTTCTTGGACAACAGAGACAACGAGATCTCCCTGCTCTTTTCAAAAGGAGCATGTTGCAACACGGACAGAACAAGGTTCAAATCCCATGGAGGCAAAGGCTCCCTCCTAGGAGGGACCAAATGTCGCACCCCTTGAACAAAGGTGCTAACCAAAGAGTTAGACGCCACAGGGCGTTGAAAGAGAATGGCCAGCGCAGAAATCTGACCCTTAATCGTGGCCAACGCCAAACGCTGGTCCACGCCCGTTTGAAGGAAAGCCAACACTCTCAACACCGAGTACGAGCGAGGGGAATACCCCCTGGACTCACACCAGGCAAAGTAACCCTTCCAAGTACGGTAGTAAATCTTCCCCGAAGAGGCCTTCCTAGCCTTGATCAAAGTGGGAATGACCTCAGGGGAAAGACCCCTATCCTTCAGGACCTGGCTTTCAACAGCCAGGCCGTTAAAGCCAGCGACTGTAAAGCAGGATGGAATATCGGTCCTTGAGACAGGAGATCTTCTCGAAGTGGCAGACGCCACGGAGCGTCGACCGCCAGATTCACGAGGTCTGCGTACCAAGACCGGCGAGGCCAGTCTGGTGCCACTAGAATTACCGTGTGCGGTTCCGAGGCCAACCTGCGAAGGAGCCTGGACAGCAGCTGAATCGGTGGAAAGGCATACATCAGGAGATACTGATGCCAGGGCGCCACCAACTCGTCTGAGGCGTCTGCCCGAGGATCGCGCGTCCTTGCCACGAACCTTTCCACCTTGTTGTTTAGACGAGACGCGAACAGGTCCACATCTGGGGACCCCCACTTCGCGCACAACATCTGGAAGACATCCGGGTGAAGGGACCATTCTCCCTGGTCCAGGGTCTGGCGGCTCAGATAATCCGCCTGCCAGTTCTCCACCCCCGGAATGTGAACTGCAGATATCGCCGGGACGTGCGTCTCGGCCCAAGACAGAATGTCGGCTACTTCCCGCGCCGCTCGGGCACTCCTGGTGCCCCCTTGGTGGTTGATGTAGGCCACCGCTGTGGCATTGTCCGTCTGTACCCGAACTGGACGGCCCAGAAGCCTGTCCTTCCAACGCAGAAGACAGAGATTTATCGCTCGCAATTCCAGAATGTTCATCGGAAGGGAGGATTCCTCCTCCGACCAAGTTCCCTGGGCGGACAGAACGCCCAGAACACCACCCCAGCCCGACAGGCTGGCATCCATGGTGATCACCATCCACGACAAAGGACGAAAGGACTTGCCCCCCGACACCGCCGGGGACTGGAGCCACCACAAAAGACCCCTGCGGGTGAGACGGCTCAACAACAGCCGCAGATCCAGAGATTGTGGACGCCCGTCCCACTTGGCCAGGACCTCCGCCTGAAGCTCCCGTGTGTGAAACTGGGCGAAGGGAATCGCCTCGAAAGCCGAAACCATCAATCCCAGACACCTCATACACGTCCGGAGTGACGAGCACTGATTGTCCCTGAGGGACCTGACTTCGCACTGAAGCGTCCGAAGCTTGTCTTCCGGCAGGAAGACCTTCGCTTGAACAGAGTCCAGAATCATCCCCAAGTAGGGAAGACGAACCGACGGACACAACGTTGACTTTGGAAAATTTATCGTCCAACCGAATTCCTGCAGAGTCTGCATCGTGATGGACAGGTCGTTCACCAGGCCCTGACTGGACGCGGACCGAATCAGGATATCGTCCAGATACCCCAGGACAGAAATGCCCTGGGCCCTCAATAAGGCCAGAACCGGCGCAAGCACCTTGGTGAAAACCCGCTGAGCCGAAGCGAGACCAAAAGGCAACGCCACGAATTGATAATGATCCTCCGCAATGGCAAATCGAAGGTACCTCTGGTGACCCTCGAAAATGGGGATGTGAAGGTATGCATCCTTCAAGTCGATGGAGGCCATGAATTCCCCCGGAACCAGGGCAGCCACCACTGATCGCAGGGATTCCATGCGGAACTTGCGAACCCGCACAAAGCGGTTCAGAGCTTTTAAGTCCAGAATCGGACGCACTTTGCCCTCCTTTCTGGGCACAGTGAACATATTGGAATAGAACCCCCGAAATCTGTCCCGATGAGGCACCGGAACCACCACTCCCTGTGCCCGCAGGTCCCGCACCGCCAGATGCAGATCCTGCAAGCGCTCCGGAGTCAGCTGAAGGTTTGAGGGGAAAAATCTGCCCGCCGGCCGAGAGAGAAACTCGATCTTGTATCCAGATCGAACGATTTCCTGAACCCATCTGTCCCGAATGCGGTCCAGCCAGGGTTGAAGAAAACCGAGCAAACGTCCCCCCACCCCAGAACCGGGTGAGGGCGCACCTTCAGGCCGCATTGTTATGGGCAGCGAAAGGACCCCTGAGAGGGCCTAAACCAGGAATTCTTCTTACCACGAACAAACTTATTCTTGTGAGATTGGGGCAAGAGAGTGCTCTTACCCCCAGAAATACCCTTTATCAGAGTATCCAAAGATTCGCCAAAAAGGCGCGATCCCGCGTAGGGCAAATTAGCCAAAGTCTTGCGGGAAGATTGGTCAACAGACCAACATTTCAGCCATATCAGGCGACGGTTAAATACCGCCACACTAGAAAGACGCGCAGCCAAAGGGACCATATCTAAGTCCGCATCACACAAATACATGACACCCTGATGAATCTGATCTAAAATAGCCAAAGTTGTCGGCGGGGCAGAATCAGCCACCAAGGTGCGCCTGAGCACCTGCGTCCAATCCGCAATAGCCTGGGCTGCCATAATGGAAGCAAAAATAGGCTTCAGCATAGAGCCAGCAACCGTATAAGAATGACGGGCCAGAGATTCCAATCTCCTGTCCGTCAGGTCCCGGAACACCAGGGTATCCTCAGTAGGGATCGCAGTCGATTTATTCAAAATCGCCACCGCGTGATCCACCTGAGGCGGCACACACCAACGCTCATCAGTGGTGGGTGTAAAGGGTAACGCAGCTTGAACCTACTCGGCACAGCAAAAGGCTTTTTTAAATTGCGCCATTGCTCATCAACCGCGCGCTGAAATTCCGTAGAGCAAGGAAAAACCTGCGATGTTTTGCGTTTCCTTTGCGTCCCATAAGAGGACATCAAAACAGGAGGACTTGGTTCATCCTGCAAATGCAGCGTTTGCTTGATAGAAGCAACCAACTCATCCATGAGTGCAAGCTCTTCAGACGAGCCAGGGGGAGAATTATCAACCCCTTCCACCTCAGCCTCCCCCTCAGACCCCACAAGGTCAAGGGATGAGTGAGACCCTGAGAAGGGCACTCCAGCCATAGCAGCCCCATCGCCCTCTGAATCAGAGGAAATAGACACCCTGGGCCATTTTGTGGATCGATCAGCCACCAGCATCTGCACCTGAGCAGCCAAATTTGCCACAATAGTAGCCAGATCAGCCCCCTCGGGGGAAGCAGCAGCCCCTTGGCCCCCCACCAAGGCGGGAGGAAACTTGCAATCCTGAGAATCCATGCCCCAGTAATATTAGGAAAAAAAGGGGTACTGCCCCTTTAAGATCGCGGCGAGCGTAGCCCACCGCACCCACTGAATACACCGACCCCCACAGGGACAAGAAACTGGGCAAGGAATACAGGAAAAATGGGAAGATAAAAACCTGGAGAGATCACACAGGCTGCTGCCACCGATCGCTGTCCCAGAGCAAAGAAGTGATGCAAGACTGACCGCCCCTATGAAGCCTATGCAAGGCTACACAAACATGGCCGCTCGGCTGAGGATTCCTTGGGCAAATAGAAAATGGCGCCGACATGTGGCCTGATCGATCGCCGCCAAAATGGCAGCGTTTGGCGCCAAAACGCCGTGCAATACCACACAGGACCGGCCACCGCAGCGATCGCCGCACAGCATGCCCAAAATCTGACTGCTTCATGCTGACACCCAGCAGAGTGGGAGAGCCCCCCCTTCACAGCCCACACACAGGCAGCAAGTCCACACAGGAACTGACAGGGAGCACAGCAGCCACACAGACATGCAGGGTCACACAGTCCCAGACTGACACCCAAATAGACAGGTCCCCACATAGAGTTATACTTACCAGTCCGGATGGCGTGGGGAGCCTGCTCCAGCGACCAAACCGCTGCACTGAGGACAGGGAGTGTCGCAAGCATGACGCAGTGGAACTGCGGTGCGAAACCGCAATGGCGTCCAGTGAGGTAGCCACCTCACCGATAGCATCCCTGCAGCGAACAGGGATGGGTCGTTCAATGTGCCACGGTAAAACCTAAGCTGAACGCTCAATGGCAGGCTGGGAAGCCCCTGGCCCTGAGCCCTGGGATCCAGGGTGGCCAGACTGAGACCCAGCTCCGCACGATCATCTTCATCAGAAGAAGCTAACTAACGCTGAAAATAAACAGCTAGGTAAAAGAAAGATAAAAAAACTCCAAATAAAATCAAAAAGAGAAAAGAAGCTGAGACTAAGAGCCCCAAGCACAGGAACAGCCCAACCTACTCCTGAGCTAGGCATTAGAAACTGAGTTGGAAATGCAGGAAGCAGGGAGGTATTGACTGAGGGGACCACCCCCTGGGGGTGGGATATGCTAAAAGCTTTGATATTAATATATTCTGTTGCCTAGCTACTCCTACAGAGCAAAGGTCAATAACCCCATTAGTGACAAATAATATGAAGAGGCGGCGACTGTCGGAGGACATAAGAGAAAAAAAAAAATATATCTGTGTGCATATCTATATATAGACAGCTGCCCATGCTCAAACAGTTTTCAAATTTTCAGATTTTTCTGTGTTTCTATATAGGAATAGATTTGTTGGTTGAGTGGGGAGCCATATTAGTGTTGTTTCTGTTATAAAAAACTCAGATCCGGTGATTTTGGAAAACAAGAGGAATTTGTTTATTTACATGCGCATGGAGATATATACAGAGTTCAGTCAAAGCAGCCTGTCTCATGCATAAAAATCTACCCAGACAATAGGGTTTGCACTTTTTATAGTGATGAATATTTATGAGGTATAGGTGTGTTCTGGGCTGATCTAAAGTGTAATAGCATTTTTCATCCAATCAATGTCCACTTCTGCATCTGGTAGAGTGACGGTTACATCAACTGTCCCAACCTTTAGCTGTTATCTCTCCGTCAGAGTTGGTTCTGGAAATTGGTCTTGGAATGAAGCATCCTGCTTCCTTATCCCTCAAGATTTTTTGCTGTAGGAATAGACACACAAACTTTCCTTTCATGCATGCAAGGGGGATGGGGGCCTCTATCACTAGAAATAGGTTCATCATAAAGCATCACTCTAACTACTGTGATTTATATAAAGTATTCACCTCTATCTACATTTCTAGGTGTATATATATATATATATATATATATATATATATATATATATATATCTGCAGTTACATTTAGTGAAAGATTCCTGACTCAGCCAATTCTTCCAACAGTTTCCTATATAGAACCACATTAAACTCTGAAAAAATGTAAACTGTTTTAGCGTAGCTGAACCCAGAACTCTTTCTTTAAAAACTACATATATATGTGTGTTTCATTTTTTTGGCATATATATATATATATATATATATATATATATATAAATAAATATATAGAAAGAAAACCAAACTAAAAAAAATAAATAAAAAAATTATATATATTATATAGATAGAGATATACACACACATATATATATATATATATATTTTTTTTAAAGACAGAAGTCTACCCAAATCACATATGCTTTTCAAAAATGTCATGAGCACCAGGCTGGCATGCCTAAGGACCCATATTGCAGTAAGTGTATTTTGTTGGATGAATACTTTTCATGCTCTAAATGTTTTGTATAGTTTTTGCAAAGTGTGTTTTTATGCACTCTATACAAGTGTTTTTTCTTTTCATGCCTCTGTGTAGCTGTATGTTCTAGTGATTTGATGGTATTTAAAATGGAAAAGTAGGTTCATGCAAACAATAACCATAAAAGTATGTTGGGTATGTTTTATGCTTAATACTAAGGTGTCTACAACTTATTTTGCTTGACTGTTGGATATTGTAAGCTCTATCTATTCATCATATGTTGTATCTTTGCACTGTAATTTGAATAAAGAGGACTTGATTTGGGGGTTTTGGCGGGAACATTTCACATTTCATCTGCCTGCTTGAGTGATTACTGATGTTTTATACAGGTTCAATAAAGCTTATTCATTTGTACACAGCTCCTGTTTTTTTGTTTTCTTTTCTTCATATTTGTCTAGATGTAATTCAGATATCTTATGTGTCTTTTGAATGTAATCCATTTCTTGTATTTTTTGTGTGTGTGAAATGCCGGTACAGTATGAGCGTGTATGGCTCTGTCCCTGGAAAGCGGCAGGGTTATGGTTTCTCCCTGTACAGCGGCAGGGGTATGGTTTCTCCCTTTACTCCGACGAAGTGTGTGTGTGTGTGTGGGGGGGGGGGGGGTGGGTGTGTGTGTGTGTGTGTATGGGTGTGTGTGGGGGGGAGGGGTGGGGGGGGATGGGGGTGTATGGGTGTGTGTGTGTGTGTGTGTGTGTGTGTGTGTGTGTGGGGGGGGGGTGGTGTGGGGCTAAATTGTAAGAAATAATTAAAGTGTATGTATAGATTTAACTAAAAATATATATAAATTAAGGAATAATACAGAATTTCCGTTCAGCCTCTGTGGATGAATGTAACCCAAAAATTTAATAAAAAAATCACTAAAAATGATTACTGAATAAAAGATTGCTACAGCGCTGTATTCATGCATGACTGACTCACCTTTTTAGTTGGCCTAGGTGATAATGAACCTTGGCAACACATGTGTTTTGTAACATTTCCCATGATGCTCACCTACACTGCAGAGTACATGAGCATTATGGGAAATGTAGGGCAAAAACATCTAGGGGGGGGGGGGGGTTAAGGATTACCATCACTGGCATAGGTAAAACATTTCCAATACATGTTAGTTGTCTGTGTGCACCATTTTTAAAATAAAGCAAAATCCCTTTAAAATAAATTGCAAATGGCACATGGGCGTTCGCCCCTGGACCAGAAATTACACCAGATTGTGACCACTTCCTGGAATGTGTGCAACCCAATCAACTGGCTAATCATGGTGAGGGCCACTTTCAGCCGTGAAGAAATGGCATTCATATGCAAAGTGTGGAGGGTGGGGGGGTCTGTGCTTGTAATCAGAGCATTGATTACCAGTGCAGACCCTTGGGGGATGCCACTAGAGCCACCAGGGATTGCTGACCCATTGCCACCAGGGATGCCCACCCATGCCACCATTGATGCCAATCAGTGCTCAGGGAGCCTGTTAGTGCCCTCCTCATCAGTGCTGCCCATCATTAACATCTATCAGTGCTGCCCACAAGTACATGATCCAAAACTTCCGGGTCTGGGGCATACACAGCAGGAGCTGCTCAGCAGGTGCCGTGGACTCGATGTCTGCCGGCAGTCATCCATTGTTCGGTGCAGAGGGAGAACAGCAATCTGTCTATGTAAACAAGGCAGATTGACGTTCTGTCAGTACAGAAGATATAGATCCTGTGTTTCTGCAAAGCAGGGGCACTGATCAATGCGTTACCCTGGTACAAGCACCTCCCCCACAGTAAGACAACAGCAGCTAGGTACACAGTTAACCATTTATTCACCCCTGATGTTAATCCCTTCCCAGCCAGTGTCATTAGCCCAGTGACAGTGTATATTTCTTTAGCACTGTATTAGTGTCCCCAAAAAGTGTTTGTGTACGATTTGTCTGTCAAAAATATCGCAGTCCTGCTATAAGACGCTGATTGCCCCCAATACTAGTAAAAAACAAAAATTCCCCATAGTTTGTAGACACTATAACCTTTGCACAAATCAATATATGCTTATTGGGATTTTTTTTTTTTTAACCAAAAATATGTAACAGAATACATATTGGCCTAAATTTATGAAGAAATTAGATGTTTTTATTGGATGTGTTTTATGGCAGAAAGTAAACATTTTTTTTTTTTTAAATGGTCTGCCTTTTTTTTTTTATACCGCAAAAATTAAAAACCGCAGAGGTGATCAAATGCCACCAAAAGCTCTATTTGTGGGAAAAAAAGAACACACATTTTATTTGGGTACAGCGTTGCACGACTGCGCAATTGTCAGTTAAAGTTAGGCAGTGCCATATCGCAAGAAATAGCCTGGTCACGAAAGAGGGTAAATCTTCTGGAGGTCAAGTGGTTGATATCTAGAGCAACCCCCCCCCCCCCCTCCTCCATCCATCCATGTCTCTATGCTTTATTTTGTTGAGAAATCACTTTGAAAAGCCTCCAACATTTCTAGTAGTGGCCATCTTTAATAAAAGCAAATGATTTATGTAGAATTTACTTCCTGGAATCCTTCTGCCCTTAGCTCAAGCAGGCATGCAGGAGAGTGTGCTTAGTTGAGAAAACACCTCCTCCCCTTCTGAAGACTCCTGGGATGTATGCCATAATTTGCCTAGGCAAGAAACAAGGAAGTAACTGAAGAGATGGAAAAAAAAAAAGTTGAAAACAAGTAAATGTGATATACTTTCTTATCTATTTACAAATGCTAGCAGCATGAAGAATAAATAAATAAATGTTGATTGGGAGAGTGAAGTTCCACATTAACTGAGACATGTACACTGTATAGAGGGATATGCTTTATTCATTTTTCATGTCTGAGGTTTACAATCACTTTAGGCGTTTCAAAAATCTCACCTTGCTAGCAGTGCACGTGGAGGAATCTATCACTGCTTGCTATCACATATAAACAAAGAAGGTTTAAACATCAGAAAGATGCTTATCTTAATGCATTCTATGCATTAAGATAAAAAAAACATTCTGTGTGCAGCAGCCCCCCTAATACTTACCTGAGCCCTATCTTGATCCAGGTATGTTGCAGGAAAGTCTCAGCTGCCTGGGACTCTCTCTCCCAATTGGCTGAAACAGCAGCATTGCACCGATGGCTCCTGCTGTTGTCAAAAAAAGTCAGTGAGCCAATGAGGCAAGAGGGGGGCGGAACTGAACTGCAGCTCTGTGTATCCATACAGCTGCTTGCTGTGGGGGCACTTGGCAGGAGGGAGGGGCCAGGAGAGATAAAGAGGAACCCGAGAAGAGGATCTGGACTGCTCTGTGCAAAACCAACTGGACAGAGGAGGTAAGTATAACATTTTTATTTTTAAATGAAAAAAAAAAAAAAAAGACTTTAGCATCACTTTGACGCCCCTTTCACACGATCGGTCAGTGTTTCAGGCAGACTCAATCGGGCTACCCATTGACCTCTATGGGGAGGCAGATGCCAGCAAACATGTGCCAACTGACAACCAATCTGACAAGATCCACTGAAAAAAGACAGATGGCGATACGTTCGCCATCCATCAGGCTGTCTGTTTTCATCCGATCTCCCCGTAGAGGAGAGCGGGACTCTGACAGGTCTGTCTATGCACAGTGAGCGGAGATGGACCTGTCATCCACCTGCTCAGCAGGGATCTACGGAACGATCCCCACTGAGCAAGCAGAGTCAGTGAAAACGGATGAAAGGGGCCCAAATAGATTTATTTTAATAATAAGACAAATTAATCCACTGACAAAAGCTATAAAGATATATATTTTTATTATTTCCTGAACTGAAAAAAACATACAAGATCCTATAATAAAAATCACCAAGCAGTGTTATTTCCACACTTTTTTACCAAAAAAGAGGTTTGGGAGGTAATGGAGGAGGATGACAGAAAGAGGCAGAAAGATAGACAATTTCATTAAAGTCACTGGTGCCTTAAGGAAAAAATGTAATGTCCTTCAACCAATGGGTAGGGTGTTGGGTGTTAGTTCACCTTTTTTGAGAAGGTTGTAATTTTAAATAATTTATAACGTGTTTAGCTGTTTATATTTTGAGTTTGTTGCTACGTTTTGTAGTCTGGTTTTGAGTGGATGAACGGTCTCCTTTCTGTGGTAAAAGCCTGGAGTGTTCATCTGAGAGGTGGTGGCTCCATCATGAACGGCCTCCTTTCTGTGGTAGAAGTCTGATATCTAGTATCAAATATTATGTCTACTACAGGCAGATAATAAATAATAATATAAAAAGTAACAGTATCTATCTATCAGCATTATCTACTGTAACTACTAGAAGAAAAAAATAGCTAATAAACTGTATATATTGGTATAGATTACTCCATTTTGTTTTCCAGGCCTTTGAAAGAAAAAGGGGTTATATTATACATATATGAAAACCACATGGGGGTCTACCTTTTCATCAATCCCCAGGAAAACCTGAATAATCACAATGTCTATATCATATGGTTCAGGAATAATTGCCCGGCACACGGGACAAGTTGCAGTTTGTTGAAGCCATGTGTCCATACAAGCAGAGTGGAAACTATGAGAACAGTGTAGTGTTCTCTGTCTTCTGCAATATACTCATACAGATGTAAGAGATAGGCTGCGCCATGGCTGGTGGTCCCTGTGGCGCTGGGTGGTGCTCAGCATCCCTGCGATCTTTGGGGGAACGGCTCCTGTTGTTGGCTGCGTCCTCCCATCTCCTCCGAAGTTGGCCTCTCATCCTGTGGGCGACTGGAGACTCTCCGCCCTCCTGACGTGATCGCCTTCCATGGGATCGGCGTCGTAAAGGTCGTGGCATCCCGATGGTGACTGATGTCAGTGTACCTGAAAATAGCAAAAAAATTAATATAATAATAATAATAATATATTCAATAATAGTATGGTGGGGGGGATTGGGGGATTTAAGCTGTGATGGGGAATTTGGGGGGGAGTAGATTTCAGCTAGGAGGGGGAATTGGGAGTGGGATGTGAGGTGGGATTGGGGGAGGAAAAGATTTGATCTGGGAGAAGGGGCCCCTGTCAGGTAGACTGTTCGAGGCCCCCGTGATTTATAATGGCAGCTCTGATCCTGTGTGAAAAAGTGATTTCTCTTCCCTCCAATCAGAGAGGAGGAGAGGAAAGAAAACACTGACAGCATAGTTGCCAACATTGGGGAAAAAATTGTTAGGGACACTGTTTCTTTGTATCTGGGCAGAAAGAAAGTGAGTGGAGAGTTATGCTAATTAGGGACGGAGCAAGAGATTTTGGGTGTGACCATAGTAAAAGCATGTGGCACACTTTGCGGGGAAAATGGGAGTGGCTAAACTCATGCTAAACATTGGGCGTGGCTTAACCACTTACACACTGGGCATTTAAACCCCCTTCCTAACAGACCAATTTTCAGCTTTCAGTGCTCTCACATTTTGAATGACAATTACTCAGTCATGCAACACTGTGCACATATGAAATTTTTGTCGCTTTTTTGACACAAACAGGGCTTTCTTTTGGTGGTATTTAATCATTGGGTTTTTTATTTTTTGCGCTATAGATGAAAAAAGACTGGAAATTTGGTTAAAAAAAAAAAAAAAAAAAGCATTTTTCTTCGTTTCAGTTTTAAAATTTTATAAATTTAGTAATTTTTCTTCATAAATTTTGGCCAAAATGTATACTGCTACATATCTTTAGTAAAAACAACCCAAATAAGTATACATTCTTTCGTCTTTGTGAAGGTTAGAGTCTACAAGCTATGGTGCCAATCATTGAAAATTGATCACACCTGATGTACCGACGGCCTACCTAATTTCTTGAGACCCTAAGGCCCCTTTCACACAGGCGGACCGTTCAGATCCGCCTGTCCGTTTTTTTGGCGGATCTGAACGGTCCCCCCATGCATCTCTATGGGGGATCGGATATCAGCGGAGACATGTCCGCTGACACCCGATCCGATCCGTCAAATCTGGACGGATGGAAACCCTATTTTCCATCCGTCCAGCGGATCGGATGAGAACGGAACGACGGTCCGTTCACATCCGATTTCCCCCATAGAGATGCATGGGGACCTGACAGCTGTGTCGCCGCACACAGTGCAGAGACACAGCTGTCATCCTCCTGCTCAGCGGGGGATCTGCGGCTCGATCCCCCGCTGAGAAAAACAGAATCCGTCCAACGGACGGATAGTGTGAAAGGAGCCTAAAAAGCCAGTAAAGTACAAATACCCCCCAAATGACCCCTTTTTGGAAAGTAGACATTCCAAGGTATTTAAGTAAGAGGCATGGTGAGTTTTTTGAAGTTGTAATTTTTTTCCACAATTCTTTGCAAAATTAAGATTTTTTTTTTTCACAAAATGGTCATATTACAGTACAAAGTTATTTCTCACACACTTTATTGTCATACTTGCAACTACACCCCAAAATATATTCTGCTACTCCTCCTGAGTATGGCGATACCACATGTGGGACTTTTCCACAGCCTGACCACATAAAGAGGTCCAACATCCAAGTAGCACCTCCAGGTGTTCTAGGAGCAAAAATTACACAAATAATTTCCTGACAAGCTATCACATTTTGAAGGCCCTGGAGCACCAGGACAATGGAAACGCCCGCAAAATTACCCCATTTTGGAAAGCAAACGCACCAACACAATCTAGGAGCCATAATGCGTCTTTTGAATATGCCATTGTTTTCCACGTTTTTGGAATATGTGGAAAGAAAATGAAAACTCATTTTTTTTTTTTTTACACAGTTGTCCATTTATAAGATATTTCTAACACATAGCAAAAATTACACCCCAAAATACATTTTGCTACTCCTCTTGAGTAGGGCGATACCACATGTGTGACACTTTTATACAGCCTGGCCACATACAGAGGCCCAACATGCAGGGAGCACCATAATTTCCTGACTTCCCATTACAATTGTGAGGCACTGTAGGGCACTGATAATAAGCACTATAGTGACACTCATGTGGCATGGATGAGCCATAATGTGGCGTGGATGTGGCACGGATGAAAACTGATGTGGCACGGATGAGCACTGACGTGTCATGGATGTGGCACGGTAGAGCACTGACATTGCATGGATGTGGCACGGATGAGCACTGGCATGGCATAGATGAGCACATATGTGATACGGATGAGCACTGATGTGGCACGGATGTGACATTGATGTGGCACAAATGAGCACCGATGTGGCAAGGATGAGCACTGACGTGGCATGGATGTGGTACAGATGATTACTGACGTGGCATGGGTGTGGCGGGATGATCACTGATGTGGCACGGATGAGCCCTGATGTGGCATTGATGAGCACTGACGTGGCATGAATGTGGCACGGATGAGCCCTGATGTGGCATTGATGAGCACTGACATGGCATGTATGAGCACTGACGTGGCATTGATGTGGCATGGATGAACACTGGGGTGGCATGTATGAGCACTGACGAGGCATTGATGTGGCATGGATGAACACTGGGGTGGCATGTATGAGCACTAATGTGGCATGGATGAGACACGGATGGACATAATTGAGGTATGGAGGAGGCAGAGGATGGGTGCAGCTGCAGTTTCTTTCCTCTCCTCGCACGCTGTAACGATAGTTGTGTACAGTGTGTGAGAGGAGAGAAATTAACCAGACATGCGCCAGTTTGTTGACAAGTGATCGCTTCGCCATTGGACGGAGTGATCACGTGGTAAAGGGTCGCTGTCTTTGGCCCTTTACCACAATCCATGATGCGCAGGGTCCCCGGCACCCGTAAAGCGTGTTTCTGGGAGGAAGTCATAGAATAAGCCGACCGCGCTGTAGCCATCATTCGGCTATGGCCTGGTCGGCAAGTGGTTAACCACTTAAGCCCCAGAGGATTTAGCTGCTAAAAGACCAGGGGGTATTTTGCGATTCGGCACTGCGTGACTTTAACGGACAATTCGCGCGGTCGTGCGACGCTGTACCTAAACGAATTTGACGTCCTTTTTTTCCCACAAACAGAGCTTTCTTTTGGTGGCATTTGATCACCTGTGCGATTTTTTGATCACGCGCTATAAAATAAATAACAATATTTTTCACATTTTTATATGAAATTCCCCCCCAAAAAAAAGTAAAAATCAAAATTTTTTAACATTTTTGGCCAATTTGTTTTATGCTACATATGTTTGGTAAAAAAAAAAACGCAAAAAGCGTATTTTGATTGGTTTGCGCAAAAGTTATTGCGTTTACTAACGAAGGGAAAGATTTTTGTCATTTTTGTTGTTTTTTTTTTAACGCGTAATGGCAGCGATCTGCGATTTTTTTTGCGGTACTGTGACATTGGGGCGGACAGATCGGACCCTTGACTGACATTTTTGGGGTTACCAGTGACATTTCTACAGTAATCAGTGCTATATATATGCACTGTTACTGTAAAAATACACTGGCAGTGAAGGGGTTAACTTTATTTGAGAGGGAGGGGCTGTGTGTGTCCCTAGGGGCGTGATTCTAACTGTAATTGATTGGCTGTGGCTTGAGCTGTAGTTACACTGATCAACGGTCCTACATAGTAGAACCGTATGATCAGTGTTTCTACACAGGGGAGAATGACAGGTGGCTTGTTTACACAAGCTGCCAGCCTTTCTCCCTCTCCCCCGACGATCGCAGAGTGAGCGGCGGACATCGGGTCCGCCGGTCACACGAGCGTGGGGGGGGGGGGGGTTCGTGACCGCGCGGGAGCGCGCCGCCGGCGGCACGCGCTCCCTCCCCAGAGCCTCACAGGCTAGTGACATAAATATACGTCACTTTGCCTGTGAGGGGCTGACCGCCGCAGTAAATCTACTCGCGTCGGTCGGCAAGCGGTTAAATGGGGTGTGCTTAAATGTCTAACATAGCTTACATCCTGGATTACAAGAGAGGGACAGAGACTGCTGGCATTGTCCAAGAGAGGGACAGAGACTGCTGGCATTGTCCAAGAGAGGGACAGAACCTGCTGGCATTGTCCAGGAGAGGGACAGAACCTGCTGGCATTGTTCAAGAGAGAGACAGAGACTGCTGGCATTGTGCAAGAAAGGGTCAGAGACTGCTGGCATTGTACAAGAAAGGGTCAGAGACTGCTGGCATTGTACAAGAAAGTGTCAGACTACTGGCATTGTACATGAGGGGGTCAGAGACCACTGGCATTGAACATGAGAGGGTCAGAGACTGCTGGCATTGTACATGAGAGGGTCAGAGATTGCTGGCATTGTACATGAGAGGGTCAGAGACTGCTGGCAATGTAATAGAGAGGCTATTATACAAACAAAACAACACCGGCCAAAGTGGGTGGATCAGCGCTTACTGGTGCATACAAATAATGATAAATAAATACAAAAGGTAACAAGAAACAAATAATAGGTGCATAAAAGTAAACCAATAAAAACAAACATTGATATCAAAAGCCTGAGCTGGCATATGTCCAGGGCAAATGGAGGGGGAAAGAAGGAAAGTTCCTGTTGATATGATAGCCAAAAGGCACTGTCAAACTGTAACCAAAGAAGAGATGCAGGCGACCGGCAGCTCCTATGAGAGGTGTGGGAATCCCCTGGAACAAATATGCAATGGAAAACAAAGGGCGCCAGGTCAGTGAAGGAAGTAATAAAAACACATTATTCGCACACTTACTTGAAATTGGCACAGGTCAATGTGGGGACAGGCAGGTCATCCTCATGAGTAAAAGTGGCGTCACCCTCGCCGGTATCCGTGGAGGATCCGGCGTCTGGGGGTGAAGCCATTTCCAGTTACCAGCATCCAGCTGCCGACGCTTCTGTGTGAGGCACGGCAGCAGTTAGACAGCGCCATTCAATACACATCTCCCTGCTGCTGCAATCAGCTCTTTGTACACAGCAGTGCCTGCACTGATACTCACGGCTTCTGTGTCACCCTCCAGCCCACACCATCATCTCGACACTTTACTCATGAGGATGATCTGCCTGTCACCACATTGACCTGTGCGAATAATAACGGAATTTTTGTAAAATCTTACCTGTAAAATTCCTTTCTCCGAGTCCTCCGACAGTCGCCGCCTCCTCTAAGTCATCACTGTTGGGTATTGTCCTCTGCTCCGCAGGAGTAGCTAGGCATATAGACTTCGTTAAAAAACAAAAGGCATTTGCATATACACACCCATGGGGGCTGTCCCATCTGGTCAATACCCCCCCTGCAGTATCACTCCCAACTCAGTTTGGTAGCATAGCAGTAGGTAATAAGAACCCCAAAAGAGGGGCGGGGGCGGCGACTGTCGGAGGACTCAGAGAAAGGAATTTTACAGTTTTCTCTTACGTCCTCCGACAGTCGCCGCCTCCTCTAAGTCATCACTGTTGGGATGTCCCAAAGCAGTATAGACATGAGGGGTGGGAAACACAACCATAGAAAAGGCAACGCAGTACCCACATCAGAGAAAGGAATCTTACATGCACCGTAAGAGAACCTACTGGGCAACAGAAAAAAACAATGCTCAACAGGAGCAACAGCCCAGGAAAGGAAATACCAACAGCCAGGGACACTGCCGCACTGAGAACTTTACGGCCAAAGGAAGCATCAGCTGATGCCAGAACATCTACTTTGTAGAATTTGGAAAAAGTGTGCACCGACGACCAAGTCGCAGCCTTGCACACCTGGGCTACCGAGGCCCGATGCCTATAGGCCCAGGACGCACTCAAAGATCTAGTAGAGTGCGCCTTAATTATTAAATGATTTATTGTATTTAGAGATTTATTTAGCAGCGCTGACTCACATACACTGTCAATGGGAATGTTTGACCATTCTTCCAGAAGCGCATTTGTGATGTTAATGAGAAGGCCTGGCTGGCAGTCTCCACTCTAATTCATCCCAAAGGTATTCTATCGGGTTTAGGTCAGGACTGTGGAGGCCAGTCAAGTTCCTCCACCCCAAACTCCCTCATCCATGTCTTAATGGACCTTGCTTTGTGCACTGGTGCTCAGTCATGTTGGAACAGGAAGGGGCCATCCCCAAACTGCACCCACAAAGTTGGGAGTGTGAAATCATCCAAAATGTCTTGGTATGCTGAGTTCCCTTCACTAGAACTAAGGGGCTGAGCCCAACCCCTAAAAAACAACCCCACACCATAATTCCCCCTCCACCAAATGATTTGGACCAGTGCACAAAGCAAGATCCATAAAGACAGAGATGAGCGGGTTTGGGGTGGAGGAACTTGACTGGCCTGCACAGTTGAAGCCGTTATAGCTGCAAAGGGTAGGCCAACTCCATATTGAACTCTACAGACTAAGACAGGGATGCCATTAAAGTTCATGTACATGTAAAGGCAGGTGTCCCAAAACCTTTGAAAATATAGTGTATATATACATTATGTATATAGGCTTCAGAAACTTTAAGCTTTGAGTCCCAGGGTACGTCCAACAATGGACAGTATCTGCTTGCATCTTGCTGTATATGTTCTTCCTATGCTTAAAGCTAAACTAAATGCAACTATTAAAAACTTATGAGCCTGCAGGCTATGTATTGCATGTCTCTTTTGTATTTAAATTAACCTATCTGCCCGCTTGTAGTCTTCTATGGCACGTTAAAATGGTTGTAAACCTTTACATATACCCAGTGAAGTGATAAACCTCAGGTGATACACAGAGATTAAACAAATCCTCCTACATAAGTTGTACCTGTTTATCAGCAGTATTCTCTTCTCTACATTTGTTCTAAGTCCAGAATTTATAAAGCTTGTCTGAGCTTTTAGAAAAAAAATGGGGTGAAGAGCTGAAATTACACAATGCAGAGCTCAATGAACAGAACTCAGACAGCTGATTGAAGGTAAGGGACGCACTCCCTTTACACAGCACACAGGAACAGAGCGGAGGTTGTCAATCACAGGTTGTGTGCTGGAGGACCCTCTCCTGTCACCTTTTTTCTCTTGGTGTCAGGAAAACTTGTCAGAAGTCATACTGATACCAGACGAATGAAGCAGCAGGCAGAAATGGCACTTAGAGAGAGATCTACCAAAACTGGTGCACACAGAATCTGGTGCAACTGTACAGAGTAACCAATGAGTTTCTAACCTCACCTTGTTCAATCAAACTTTAACAATAAAAACTACAAGCTGATTGGCTACTATGCACAGCTGCACCAGATTCTGTGTGCACCAATTTTAGTAAATCTCCCTCTAAGTGCTCTTAATTGAGACAAGTACGCATTATAGAGGGATATGCTTTGTTCATATTTTAGGTTTGAGGTTTACAACCACTTTAAGGCACTTGTGCAGATCAGTTTACATCCCAGACACAGTCTCTGTATGTTGGGATGACTTACTCCTATGCATGCGATACATCATCTGACACGGCAGTGTGAACTGAGCCTAAGAACATCTGTTCATTTTTTAATGCTATCCGTGCCCCCTTTAGAGAGATTCACCCTCTCTATCTGTCCTGTTTACTGTTAACACTAAAAGTGAAAGCAAATGAAAATTCCAAATTTTAGGTTGTCACCACAACAGCAATAGAGGGGAAATCTTCCAATGGAGACACTAGTTCTTGGAGACCCTGGTGACAACAAAGGATTTCCTCACCTTGCAGGGATTTCCTCCTATTTCCTGTTTTGGCTATGGGACAGGACATGAAGGCAAATCTCCCCAATAGCACAGAGAGATAGCAAAAAAAAAAAATAATAATAGGGGTTATAAACTTCCCTTACTCCCTTTTCAATTTTTTTATCATTAGGGTAAAAATGAAGGTTACCCGTCCCTTCAAATCATAAGCCTGCTCAATGGTCTGTCTGATCCATTTGGCAATAGTTGCTGCAGACGCAGCCATGCCCTTCCGAGATCCCTCAGGAAGGACAAAGAGGGAATCCGTCTTCCGAAAGGATTCCGTAGACGACAGGTAAACCATTGATCGCTCTGACGACATCCAAGGAATGCAAGGCAATCTCCTTCGGATGCTTAGGCTTCGTACAAAGCGAAGGCAGGACAATGTCCTCATTAAGGTGGAACTCAGTGATCACCTTGGGAAGAAAGGACGGGGGTGGTGGCAAAACCACCTTATCCTTGTGAATTATCAAGTAAGGGGAGCGGGCAAGACAACGCCGCCAGCTCCGACACTCTGCGAGCTGAAGTGATCGCCACTAAAAAAGCAACCTTTTTTGACAGCAGAGGCAACGATATCTCCCTGATGTTCTCAAAGGGATCATGCTGTAGCACAGACAGAACCAAGTTCAAGTCCCATGGAGGTAAAGGCTCCCTCCTGGGAGGAGCCAAATGTCACACACCTTAAATGAAGGTGCGAATCAAGGAATGAGACGCCACAGGGCATTGGAACAGGATAACCAGTGCAGACACCTGGCCCTTTATTGTGGCCAGCGCCAGGCGCTGGTCCACCCAAGACTGGAGGAAAGCCAACACTCGACACCGAGTAAGAGCGAGGGGAGAACCTCCTGGACTCACACCAGGCGAAATAAGCTTTCCAGGTACGGTAATATATCTTACCAGAGGAGGATTTCCTAGCCTTGATTAGAGTAGGGATAACCTCCGGGGATAGACCCTTGTCCTTCAAGACATGGGTCTCAACAGCCAGGCCGTTAAAGCCAGCGACTGTAAAGCAGGATGGAAGATCGGTCCCTGAGACAGTAGATCTTCCCGCATTGGCAGCCGCCATGGAGGCGCCACTGCCAGGTGAACGACGTCGGCGTACCAGGACCGGCGAGGCCAGGCCGGCACCACCAGAATCACCAGGTGCGGTTCCGAGGCTAACCTGCGGAGGAAACTGGACAGCAACTGAATCGGAGGAAAGGCATACATCAGACGATACTGATGGCAAGGGGCCACTAACGCATCCGAGGCGTCCGCCAGCGGATCGCGCGTTCTTGCCACGAACCTTTCCAACTTTCGGTTTAGCCGAGATGCGAACAGATCCACGTCCGGGGATCCCCACTTCGCACACAGCATTTGGAAGACCTCCGGGTGTAGGGACCATTCCCCCTGGTCCAGGGTCTGGCGGCTCAGATAGTCGGCCTGCCAATTCTCCACACCCGGAATGTGAACTGCTGAGATCGCCGGGACATGAGTCTCGGCCCAAGACAGAATGTCGGTCACCTCCCGGGCCGCCCAAGCACTCCTGGTGCCCCCTTGGTGGTTGATGTAGGCCACCGCGGTAGCATTGTCCGTCTGTACCCGGACCGGACGAGCCTGAAGACGGTCCGACCACTGGAAGAGACAGAGTTTTATCGCTCGTAATTCCAGCACATTTATCGGGAGGGAGGATTCCTCCCCCGACCAAGTGCCCTGGGCAGACAGGTTGCCCAGGACCCCACCCCAGCCTGACAGGCTGGCATCCGTGGTAATCACTGTCCACACCAACGGACGGAAGGACTTGCCCCCCGCCACCGACGGGGACTGGAGCCACCACAGAAGAGCCAATCTGGTCTGACGACTCAAGGAGACACACAGATCCAGGGACTGAGGCAGTCCGTCCCACATGGCCAGGATCTCCGCTTGGAGAGCCCGCGTGTGAAACTGAGCAAAGGGTATCGCCTCGAAGGCCGACACCATTAACCCCAGACACCACATACAGGTTCTGAGTGACGAGGACGGTTTGTCCCTGAGGGACCTGATCTCGTCTTGCAAGGTCCGGAGCTTGTCCTCCGGCAAGAACACCTTTACCTAAGCAGAGTCCAGAATCATTCCCAGATAGGGAAGACGAACCGAAGGAGACAACGTCGATTTTTGAACGTTGATGGTCCATACGAACTCCCGGAGCGTCTGTACCGTGGTGGACAGATCGCGCACTAGGTCCTGGCTGACACTCGATCTCAGTAGGAGATCGTCCAGATACCCCAAGACCGCAATGCCCTGTGCCCTTAACAGGCCCAGAACCGGCGCCAGCACTTTGGTAAAGACCCTTGGAGCCGAAGTGAGACCAAAAGGTAACGCCACAAACTGATAGTGGTCCTCTGCGATAGCAAACCGAAGGTACCGCTGGTGACCCTCGAAAATGGGGATGTGTAGGAACGCATCCTTCAGGTCTATCGAGGCCAGGAATTCCCCTGGGCTCAGGGAGGCCACCACCGAACGGAGAGATTCCATGCGGAACTTCCGAAAGCGCACAAAGCGGTTCAGCGCTTTCAGGTCCAGAATAGGACGTACTTTTCCCTCCTTTCTGGGCACAGTGAACAGATTGGAGTAAAACCCCCAAAACCTGTCCCGATGAGGCACCGGGACAATCACCCCCTGAGCAAGAAGGTCCTGAACCGCTCGGTGCAGGTCCTGCAGGCGCCCCGGAGGCAAATGAAGATTTGAGGGAAAAAAAAATCTGTCCGCCGGCCGGGAAAGGAATTTCCTGAACCCACCTGTCTGAGATTCGGAGCAGCCAAGGTTGGAGGAAACCGCGCAAACGTCCCCCCACCCCTGAAACGGGTGAGGGCGCCCCTTCAGGCAGAGGCAGATTGACCCGCCGAGCCGGCATTGCCGGACTTCTGCTTGCCCGTCCAGGGCTTCTTCTGGCTACCTTGGCCCTTGAAGGGCTTGCCTTTAGTTTGGTTCCGAAAGGCACGAAAGGACCCCTGAGTGGATCGAGAAGTAGAACCCCGCTTGCCGCGAAAGGACTTGTTCTTCGGGTTCTGAGGCAGCAAGGTGCTCTTGCCCCCCCGTGACGCCTTTCACCAAGGTATCCAACGCCTCACCAAAAAGGCGAGAACCAGCATAGGGAAAATCAGCAACTGTTTTCCGTGATGATTGGTCAGCCGACCAGCTCTTCACCCAGATCAGTCGACGGTTAAGCACCGCAACACTAGATAGGCGCGCTACCAAAGGGGCCTCATTCAAGGCCGCATCACACAAATACATGACTCCTTGGTGAATTTGATCCACCATAGCCAGCCGGGCAGGTGGAACATCAGACACGAGGTTGCTCCTAAGCACCTTAGTCCAATCAGCCACCAAAACGGACGCGAAAACCGGTTTGAGCAAGGAACCCGCCACCGTAGTAATGGCGGGCTAGAGACTCCAACCGTCGGTCCGTGGAATCCCCAAAAACCGGGGTCTCCTCAGTAGGAATCAAGGTAGCCTTGTTTAACACGGCCACAGTGTGATCCACCTGTGGAGGCACACACCATCGCGATTCCGTAGCTGGTGCAAAGGGCTAAAGTAATTTGAACCGACTAGGCACCAGAAATAGACGTTTTAAAGTGCGCCACAGTTCATTAACAGTGTAATGAAACTCAGCGGGGCAGGGAAAAACCTGCGCCGACTTGCGGGTCCTGTGTGTCTCAAAAGAGGACACAATGCCCGGAGGACTGGGCTCATCCTCCAAATGTAGTGTTTCCTTCACAGAAACAATCAATGCATCCATGGTCGCGTGTTCTTCATGCGACCCCGGGGGAGAATCATCAACCCCCTCCGCCTCCCCCTCAGACCCCAGGGGGTCTAAGGGTGAGCGAGACCCTGAAAAGGGCACGCCCGCCGCAGCAGCCATATCACCATCTGAATCTGAGGAAAGAGACAATCTGGGCCTCTTTCTAGCAGCACGTTCAGCCATCAGCACCTCCATTTTGGACACTAAGGACGCCACTACAGCGGCCAAATCAGGCATAACAGGGGCCACAGCAGGACTGGGGTCCCCCACCAGGGCTGGAGGGAATTTGTTGTCCTGAGAATCCATTGCCCAAGGTGAAAATAATAGTGCAAGAAAAAGGGTAGCAGCCCACCGCTATGTGAACAGTGACAAAAGACCCCTAATAGGAGAAGAAAACTGAGCCAGAAATGACAAAACAGAAGGTTATGGAAGAGACAGTCTGCAGAGCCCACAGAGTGTTACCACCTAGGTAGCTGCTTCAGAGGAAAAGGAAGTGAGGTCATGAGAGGCTGAACTGTAAGCTGCAAATGACTCAGGGAAAATGGCTGCCCATAGGACTGAATGGGAGACTTCGGGAAAATGGCCGCCGAACACGTGCGGAAAGATCGTTCGGCCACGCGCAAGATGGCGTCGGAAGGCACCAAAACAGCATGTAAAGGAGCCCACAATGAAGCCAACATGCCTGCCCAAAGCAAAAATGGCGGACCACGCGGTTTCCCCGCTGTGGCCGCCAAACACATCGTCTGCACCCCCCCCTGAAAACACCAAAGTGACACCCCCCTGAAAACACCAAAGTGACACAGGGAAAAAGGGGCTCCCACAACACACAGCACCATAGTGCAGCGTATGTACATAAAAGACCCCCTCAGGGATCACAAACAGGGATGCCCACACCAGCACAGACATGGGGGACACAGCAACACAGGACTGCCACCCCAGACAGAGGCCCCACACAGAAGTACTTACCTGTACCAGACGGCGTGGGGAGCCTCTCAGAACGGAAAGCCACTGTCCTCATCTGACAGGGAATGCCGTTAGCCAGGGACATTACACTGCAGCACCGCAGAGGTGTCCAGTGAGGCAGCCACCTCACGGCTGCATCCCTGCTGCGAGCAGGGATGGGTCATTCATAATGCCAGGACGAACCACGGCTGAATGCTCGATGGCGGGCTGGGGGTCCCTCTGACCCTATGCCCTGGAAACCCAGGGCGGTCAGTCCAATTCCCAGCTCCGCAGGAATCCATCTTCATCTGAAGAATCAACTAAAACTACAGCTGACAAAATAAACAGCTAGTAAGTCAAAGAAAAAAACTGAAATTTTCAAAGAAAATCAAATAAAAAAAGATAAGAAAGGCTGAGACTGTAGCCCCAGCACTGAGAATCCTAACTACTCCTGACGCTAGGCAGAAAGAAAACTGGGTTGGGAGTGGTCACTGCAGGGGGGTATTGACCAGTGGGACAGCCCCCATGGGTGTGTATATGCAAATGCCTTTGTTCTTTTGACTAAGTATTTATGCCTAGCTACTCCTGCGGAGCGGAAGTCAATACCCAGTAGTGATGACTTAGAGGAGGCGGAGGACGCAAGAGAAAAAAAGACGTAAATTTTGTTTGGGTACAGGGTTGCACGACCACGCAATTGTCAGTTAAAGTCGCGCAGTGCCAAGTTGCAAAAAGTGGCCTGGACGTTTAGCAGGAAAATCCTCCGGTGGTAAAGTGGTTAAAGAAAAATCGAACGCTGCGTTCAGTCTATAAAATTGTTATTATACCGCACATCCAGTTTTTGTCGTATGAAAATTGGCTGTCGAATACACTATACTCACGATCCAAAAATTGGCAGATCGTTTTGTCGGACGAAATTTTACCTCCTATTTTCTTATCGTGTGTATGGACCTTTAATCACCAGATATGAACTAAGCTAAGGGTGGCCATATACACTACAATTCGATTGCACAATCCCTGTACCCCTCAATTATCTGACCAATTTCTATCCAATCACCCGGGCCTTTACAAGATAAAGTTATTGGTCCATATTCACGTCAATAAACAAATCGATTTCTTTTACGACTGGAATAATCCAGCTATAGTCGAAAACACGTTTGATTGCTATGCCACACAAGGGGAAGTGGATTTGGATTTTTAGGATGCCATTTCAACTTATGATCATAAACCATTGATTGCATCTCTGTTTCCGCCCCATATTCTCATAATCTAATTTTCAATCATTTTTATTGATTTTTAGAAAAAGTACAACAGAGTGTAACGAGCCAAAATGGCCCAACCATAGACATTGAAAACAACATGGAGCACATGGTGCAGAAAGCATTAAATGTGTACAAGTAAATATTGTGGATAGCAGGAGTCGAGAAAAAAAAAAACAAATAATAATAACAATGGCAGTCAAACCAGTGTGAAGCAGGTACTGATCGCTCTCTTCAGTGCTTAAAGGAGCGGGCCGTCCAGGCCCCCCCCCCCCCCGGGCGCCCCTTACGGGAACACACTGCGCCCCCAGGGGGAAGCGGAACCCGACCCCCACCCGCAGTCTCATGGACCTGACTACAAAATACGACATCCCGCCATCAATACACAACAAAAGAAAAGAGAAAGCAGAGAAAGGGAAAAGGAAAGAAAGGAAGGGAAGTCAAGGAGAGCGGCAGCGGCTGGTTAAGAAGGAAAAAAGTCGACATCTAGGTTCAGCACCCTCCCAGGGAACGAGTCCCCGGAGCGTGCGGTCCGGCAATAGTAAAGAGCCGGAAAAAATCCCCCTAAGAGGGGCCTGCCAAATAGCGAATCCACGGTTCCCAGGTCTTGTCAAATATTTTCATCTTATCATTCAATATGGCTACCATTCGTTCATTTATCATAATCCAAGACAGCTTGGCTTTGAGCAGCTCGAGCGGCACTACTGAGGTGCGCCAGGATCGTGCGATTGTAATCTTGGCCGCTATAAACACGAAAGCTATAAGGCGTTTGTTATGCTTAGAAATCCCCGCTATCGGTTTGCCCAGGAGAGCTTGCAGGGGATCCTTGGTCAAGTTGACTTGCGTCAATGAGTAAATGAAATTGTAAACACGAATCCAGAATCGGCGCACCTTAGAACAGGTCCACCAAATGTGGAGCACCGTGCCTGCCAGACCACATCCCCGAAAACAGTTGGGAGACGCAGTGTGGACCGCTGCAGCCAGCCTGACCGGGACCATGTACCATCTCAAAAGTACCTTGTAATTAGCTTCAATTAGAGAGGTGTTAAGGATGGATTTAGAACTACAGTGAGCTAGAGCATTCCAATCAGCCCGGTCCAGGTCCTCACCCAGATCCTCCTCCCAACGCTGCATATAAGACAGTTTAGTGTCATCGCTCTGCAATATATTATAAATCGTGGATATGTAACTCTTTTGTTTATCTAGCGTTCGGCAGAGGTTCTCCATCTGAGAGGAGGTGGTGATATCACTGGTACGTTTAAGGGAGGCAGCAAAATGGGATTATTCTCATAATCTAAATATGGTTGTATCAATGAACAAAGTACCCCGGTCAATCCATTCCGTTTGATTACATTCGATTGAAATGGAGTCTAAAGCTTTGTTCAAACAGTTGAGCTTTTGCTGTACTAAAAACGCAGCTTCGCAGCATGGCAAAAGTGCATGGAAAAAAGTCCCATTTTAATGTGTTTTTATACAATTTGTTGCATTTTTGAAAAGTCCTGCTTGCTACATCTTCCTGCCCTGTTTCAAAAACGCATCTTCCATTATAGTCAATAGAAACGCACCCAAAATGCTGCAAAAACTGACCCTACTTTAACCACTGCCGCACGGCTATTTACTGCGGCGGTCAGCCCCTCACAGGCAGAGTGACGTACATCTACGTCGCTAGCCTGTGAGGGTCTAGGGAGCGAGCGCGAGCCCCCAGAGGCGCGCTCCTGCTTCGCGTGGTCACGGACCCCCCCCCCTTGCGTGTGACCGGCAGACCCGATGTCCGCCGGTCGCTTGCCGATCGTCGCTGCAAAGGGAGAAAGGCAGACGGCTAGTGTAAACAAGCCGCCTGTCATTCTCCCCTGTGTAGAAACAGTGATCATACGGTTCTATGTAGGACCGTTGATCAGTGTTTCTACAGCTTAAGCCACAGCCAATCACAGTTAGAATCACGCCCCTAGGGACACACACAGCCCCTCCCTCTCAAATAAAGTTAACCCCTTCACTACCAGTGTCATTTTGCAGTAACAGTGCATATGTATAGCACTGATTACTGCAGTAATGTCACTGGTAACCCCAAAAGTGTCAAAAATGTCAGTCAAGGGTCCGATCTGTCCGCCGCAAGGTCGCAGTACCGCAAAAAAAAAAAAAAAAAAAATAAGAGGTTGCCGCCATTATGCGTTAAAAAAACAAACAAACAAATATTACAAAAATCTTTCCCTTTTTAGTAAACGCGATAACTTTTGCGCAAACCAATAAAAATACGCTTTTTGTGATTTTTTTTTACCAAAAAAATGTTAAATTTAGAGATTTTTACATTTTGGGGGGGGGGGGGTAATTTCATATAAAAAAAGATTGTGAAAAATATTGCTAATTTTTGCAAAATTTACGCTCTTTTTTTGTTTATAGCGCATGATCAAAAAATCGCACAGGTAAAGAAAGCTCTGTTTGTGGGAAAAAAAGGACGTCGAATTCGTTTTAGGTACAGCGCCGCACGGCCGCGCAATTGTCCGTTAAAATCACACAGTGCCGAATCGCAAAATAGGCCCTGGTCAGGAAGGGGGTAAAATCCTCCGGGGCTTAAGTGGTTAACCACTTAAGGACTGCCCCATAGCAGATTTACAGCTACAGGGTAGCCCTCCTGTGCAGAATCACATACATACATACATTATATATATATATATATATATATATATATACACACATACATACACATATACACACACACACACACGATTCTGCACTTCCGCCTGGGGGATATGCAAGCTGCCGGTAGCCCGTTTCTGCTGTAATTACAACAGAAGCTAATCTGTGGGTGCTCGTTGGGCAGAGACACAGAACGTTGGGCAGAGACACAGAATGTTGGGCAGAGATTTACAGAATGTTGGGCAGAGATTTACAGAATGTTGGGCAGAGATTTACAGAACGTTGGGCCGAGACACAGAATGTTGGGCAGAGATTTACAGAACGTTGGGCAGAGACACAGAACGGAGAGCTCCCTATGTAAACAAGGCACAGCTTCCTTCTGACAGGGATTGATGGATTTAACCCCCTCCTTCCCAAGCCTATTCTGACACCTCACTCCTACATGTGAAAATCTACCTTTTTTTTTTTTTTTGCTAGAAAATTACTTCAAACCCCCAAACATATTTTTATTAAGCAGAGACCATAGAGAATAAAATGGTGTGTGCTGTAATTTTTTTTTATGTCACACAGTATTGCGCAGCGGTTTTTCAAATGCAATTTTTTGGGGGAAAAAACACATTAATGGAAAAAAAAAAAAAAAAAACAGTAAAGTTGGACGGGCGCTTTATCTTTTTTGTACGAACTTTATTGCTATCACAAGTGATGAACACCATCCCTTGTGACAGCTTGGGCTGTCATCCAGTCATGGTGGGTACACCCAGCCCCCCACCTTGGATGCAGTGATGGAGGGTACACCCAGCCCCCACCTTGGATTTAGTGGAGGGTACACCCAGCCCCCCACCTTGGATCCAGTGATGGAGGGTACACCCAGCCCCCACCTTGGATCCAGTCATGGTGGGTACACCCAGCCCCCCACCTTGGATCCAGTCATGGTGGGTACACCCAGCCCCCCACCTTGGATCCAGTGATGGAGGGTACACCCAGCCCCCCACCTTGGATCAAGTGATGGAGGGTACACCCAGCCCCCCACCTTGGATCAAGTGATGGAGGGTACACCCAGCCCCCCACCTTGGATCCAGTCATGGTGGGTACAGCCAGCCCCCCACCTTGGATCCAGTGATGGGGGGGGTACATCCAGCCCCCCACCTTGGATCCAGTGATGGGGGGGTACATCCAGCCCCCCACCTTGGATCCAGTGATGGGGGGGTACATCCAGCCCCCCACCTTGGATCCAGTGATGGGGGGGTACACCCAGCCCCCACTGATGGGGGGGGGGAGGGGTACACCCAGTTCCCACCTTGGATCCAGTGATGGGGGGGGGGTGGGGAAGGGGTACACCCAGCTCCCACCTTAGATCCAATGATGGTGTCTGCTGATCACACCCCTATAGAGATAACCCAGGTAGGTCATGATTTGTGATGACAGCTTGTCTCCTATTCCCAGTAATGCAGACTCCCCTCTTCTATAGAAATCCTACGGTGGAATGTCCTGTGTACTAGTCCAATCAATGTCATCACGTGCCCCCCCCCCCCCATGACAGCCTCCAATGTGCTGACCATGGAATGATCGTTCACCACCCCGCCCCTCTTACTGCGAAGAAACCCATAGACAGGGTGATGATCGTCATCTACAACAGGCTGGCCCTCTGGAAGTGGGCAGAGGCAGCGCTGCCAGCCGATGCCATGATGTCAGGACCGTGCACAGCTCCAACTACACACCGCCCGGGAACCTACACACAGCTTCCTATGTGACAGCCAATAGGGAGACAGATCGCTGACACTGAGCCAATCGATGTGCGGTCCCGCCCCCCTAATTGAGAGCACCTTGCTTGCTCCTGTATTGGCCGGCTGATGGATCATGTATCTCTATTGTACCATGACCCCAGGGGGCGGGCTAATAGTCCTCATTGTTTCTTAACCCTTCTGCTGCCACACATACATTATATTTGTACACATACACTATTAGAGCACATATTCAGTATGTGGTCACTTCAAGGCACATCACCAGAGTACATTACCGATTCTTTTATAAAAGTGGTTCTAAAATCATTTTTTATTTACTTTAACCACTTAACAACTGCCTAACGCAGATCTACGTCGGCAGTCAGCCCCTCACAGGCAAAGCGACGTAGGTCTACGTCGCTAGCCTGTGAGGGTCTAGGGAGCGAGCGCGCGCCCCCGGAGGCACGGTCACGCACCCCCCCGCGCGTGTGACCGGCTGACCCGATGTCCGCCGGTCACTCGGCGATCGGCAGGGGAGAGGGAGAAAGTCAGGCGGCTTGTGTAAACAAGCTGCCTGTCATTCTCCCCGGTGTATGAAGGATGATCATACGGTTCTACTATGTAGAACCGTCAATCACTCTTCATACATCTGAAGCCACAGCCAATCACAGTAGAAAGCACGCCCCTAGGGACACACACAGCCCCTCCCTCTCAAATAAAGTTAACCCCTTCACTACCAGTGTATTTTTACAGTAACAGTGCATATGTATAGCACTGATTACTGTAGAAATGTCACTGGTAACCCCTAAAGTGTCAAAAATGTCAGTCAAGGGTCCGATCTGTCCGCCGCAATACCGCAAAAAATCGCCGCCATTACGCGTTAAAAAAACAACAAAAATGACAAAAATCTTTCCCTTTGTTAGTAAACGCGATAACTTTTGTGCAAACCAATCAAAACACGCTTTTTGCGAATTTTTTTACCAAACATAGGTAGCATAAAACAAATTGGCCGAAAATGTTAAAAAATTTTGATTTTTACATTTTTTTGGGGGGAATTTCATATAAAAAAATGTGAAAAATATTGCTATTTTTGCAAAATTGACGCTCTTTTTTTGTGTATAGCGCGTGATCAAAAAAAAAAAAAATCACACAGGTGATCAAATACCACCAAAAGAAAGCTCTGTTTGTGGGAAAAAAAGGACGCCAAATTTGTTTAGGTACAGCGTCGCACGACCGCGCAATTGTCCGTTAAAGTCACGCAGTGCCGAATCGCAAAATACCCCCTGGTCCGGAAGGGGATAAAATCTTCCGAGGCTTAAGTGGTTAAGGACCGGAAGGATTTGCCCCCTTAATGACCATTTAACAAACAATTGTGCGGTCGTGCGACACTGTACCCAAATACAATTGGTGTCCTTTTTTTCCCCACAAATAGAGCTTTCTTTTAGTGGTATTTGATCACCTGTGTGACTTTGACAATTCTGAAAAAAAAAAAAAAAATTATATATATATATATATATATATATATATATATATATATATATATATATATATATATATATAATATTTTTTTTTCTTACTTTCTGCTGTATAACATTCCCCAAAAATAAATAAAATAAGATTAAAAATCAAAAGGTTTTCATTCTTTTAGGCCATTCTTTTAGGCCAATTTGTATTCTTGTATGGTAATCACAAAAACACTCGCGCCAAAGAAAAAACAAAATACAAAACAAGATCAATTATGACTGCTAATGCTGCAAGCCACTAAGGGGGGGGCATAAGGTATATATAAATTAACCGCAACTATATATGTGATCAGCAGCGCAAATTTGAAAACCAACTGATTAATAATTGTGCAAATTGAGTAAACACAATTTAGTAATAATGACAATAAAGTGCTCTGTGCAAGTAAATAAGTGGAAAAAGAGAGAAAAATAGAAAAGTATAAAATAGAAAAAAAAAACTGTGCAAATTTAGTCCAAAAGTCCAATAATAACTGTGTGCTGGCTCCTTTAAAAATATCCCACCAAGTGAACACACTCTTCCTAAGGTGCAATAATTCCTGAATATAGTGATGGTGGCACCCTCCATGTTAAATAATGGCAGAGATTCACACTCACCAGATAGTGTTGATCCCTCTTGCCATAAGGTAAGCAGAGATCCAAGCAGTAGCGCATGAAATCACTGTTAGATGACTTAAAGTGTAAAAAGCATGCTTGTCAAAGATACTGCTTGATATTAACATGACCTGTTTTATATGCAGAATGTTACTGGTAATGCTCTGCAGATCCACATCGGCACGGGGTAGTACTCCAAGGAATAATAATGTTATCTTTTTCCCATATTATGTGATTTGGATTGTCATTTTTCAGTGCTAAAGTGAATCTATTATATGGCAGGTTTCCTTACTGTTGTTATTGATGTCGGAAGTTCCACAGTGCGGTGAGCTGGTTAACTTCCGGTTTACTTACCTCATTGCCGATTGGACGCAGAGCGTTCCAGCAGGGCTATTTAGAGCCTGGGGGTCCGTGAGCGAGCGGGAGCGCGCCTTCGGCAGCGCGCGCTTGTTCCCTAGAGCCTCACAGGCTAGCGACGTAGACCTACGTCGCTTTGCCTGTGAGGGGCTGACTGCTCACGTAAATAGTCGTGCGGCGGTCGGCAAGCGGTTAAAGACCCCCAGAATTAATGTCAGTGGATGCATTAAAGATCCCCTAGCATTGGTGTCAGGGGATGCATTATTAACCCCTAGCACAGGTGCCAGTATTATTAACCCCTAGCACAGGTGCCAGTATTATTAACCCCCTCCCCCACATTAATAACCCTCCAGCATTGGTGCCGGTGGACGCATTAATACCCCCAGCAATGATGTCAGTGGATGCATTAAAACCCCCCAGCATTGATGTCATGGAATGCATTAAAACTTCCCAGCATTGATGTCTATTGATGAAGACCCCCCCAGCATTGATGTCAGTGGACGCATTAAAACCCCCCAGCATTGATTTCAGTGGACGCATTAAAGACCCCCAGCATTCATGTCAGTGGACGCATTAAAGACACCCCAGCATTGGTGTTGGTCGACGCAATAAAGACCCCCCCCCCAGCATCGATGTCAGTGCACGCATTAAAACCCCGAGCATTGGTGTCAGTGGACGCATTAAAGACCCCCCAGCATTGGTGTCAGTGGACGCATTAAAGACCCCCCAGCATTGGTGCCAGTGGACGCAAAAAACACCACCTGCATGGATGTCAGTGGACGCATTAAAACCCCCAGCATTGGTGCCGGTGGATGCATTAAAATCCCAGCATTATATAGAAAAGGAGCAAGAAAGAAACAGTATTCCTTATCCCACCCACTCAGCGCTCATGTGTATGCAATACTCCTAGGATCAAAACGTATGTATCTAGCAATGCAGCAAGATATACTCATATGCCTATATAACCAATAAAGCTGCTGCTATACTCAAAACATAACATAAAAAAGGGGTGCGTATAAGAGCCTCAGCCCATATAAAAACTAGCAGCGCTAAAAACAGCCTCTGACGAGGTTGAAGGTATATGGCAAAAACAAACAGCCTAACAAAATAAGGAATTGTTATAAAGCCTTAAAGTTCATAAGTCCATAATATTCTCAGGGTGAAGTCACACGAAAGAATGGGTGCATAGAAAACTCTCCTTGAGGAGGAGGTGCTGCCTATATCCCTACTAGTTGGAGTGGAATCCTGAGGGGATCACCATCCGGAAGTGGAGGATTATTGATTGAATAAAACGCTAAACCTTAGCGTTAAGGGTACGTGTCAACTCTCAAGGGGGGGAGCACAGCGGTGAGGTGAAGGATATGATGGTTGCTGAGTGATCGATAAAGAAGTCTTGTGTTTCACCACACAACGAGTTTTCTATGCACCCATTCTTTCGTGTGACTTCACCCTGAGAATATTATGGACTTATGAACTTTAAGGCTTTATAACAATTCCTTATTTTGTTAGGCTGTTTGTTTTTGCCATATACCTTCAACCTCGTCAGAGGCTGTTTTTAGCGCTTCTAGTGTTTATATGGGCTGAGGCTCTTATACGCACCCCTTTTTTATAAAACCCCAGCATTGGTGTCAGTGGATGCAATAAAGACCCTCAGCACTGAATTCAGTGGGCGCAATAAAACTTGCAGCATTGATGTCGGTGGATGCAGTAAAGACCCCCCAACACTGGTGTCAGTGGACGCATTAAAACTCCCAGCATTGATGTCAGTGCACGCATTAAACCCCCCCCCCCCAGTATTGGTGTCAATGGACGCATTAAACCCCCCAGTATTGGTGTCAGGGGACCCATTAAACCCCCCAGTATTGGTGTCAGGGGACCCATTAAACCCCCCAGTATTGGTGTCAGGGGACGCATTAAACCCCCCCAGTATTGGTGTCAGGGGATACATTAACCCCCCCAGTATTGATGTCAGTGAACGCATTAAACCCCCCCAGCATTGGTGTCAGGGGATGCATTAAACCCCCCAGTATTGGTGTCAGGGGACGCATTAAACCCCCCCAGTATTGGTGTCAGGGGACGCATTAAACCCCCCCAGTATTGGTGTCAGGGGACGCATTAAACCCCCCCAGTATTGGTGTCAGGGGACGCATTAAACCCCCCCAGTATTGGTGTCAGGGGACGCATTAAACCCCCCCAGTATTGGTGTCAGGGGACGCATTAAACCCCCCCAGTATTGGTGTCAGTGGACGCATTAAAACCCCGCAGTATTGGTGTCAGTGGACGCATTAAACCCCCCCAGTATTGGTGTCAGTGGACGCATTAAACCCCCCCAGTATTGGTGTCAGTGGACGCATTAAAGCTCCCCCAGTATTGATGTCAGAGGCTGCATTATTAACCCCTAGCACAGGTGTCAGTATAATTAAAGAAGAAGTAAATCCTCCTCTGACACTTTTACCTATAGGAAAGCCTTATCATAGGATCACCTATAGGTACTGTAAATATATCTCTTGAACATGCACGGTTTAGGAGATATTTACCTTACATGCATCCAGTGGCGTCACTGGCGCATGCGCTCTGAAGGAACGGCCGCTGGTGCTGTTCCTTCAGAGTCCCGTGCCGTGACTGTCGGCTCCCGCGCGTGACGTCACCGCGGCTCCGGCCAATCAGATGGCCAGATGCCGCGATCCCGGAAGACGTGTCGCCCGTCATACAGGTAAGCGGACGGCATGGCGGGGGCTCGTTCTAAGGTAAGTATTTCATAATGAGCTAGTATGCGATGCATACTAGCTCATTATGTGTTTCTCTTACAGGTTGCAAGAAAAGAAAAAAACGGTTGTATGGGTTTAAAACCTCTTTAACCCCCTTCCCCACATTGGTGGTCAATGGCATTGAAATGTAACCCCTTCCATGACCACCAATGTGGGGGGAGGGGGTTATTAATACCACAAATGCAGAAGAGGGGAGGTGGGTTAAAATTAGTGGTGATCGACGGATATCGTTTTTTTAATGCAGATACCGATATTTTGGTGATCGGATATCGGTATCAGCCGATATTTTCACAAATGTAAAAAATATATATATTTTTTTTCTACAGGTACTCCTTCTGGAGGGATCCGGCGGTCTAAAAGACCCCAAACCCCCCTCAGCACCGAAAAGCATTCCAAACGCCAAGTTTGCCTGTTTTGAATGCAGTCAGTTTTTTTAATTCGGCGCTGAGTAACCGGAAGTGACGTCATGACATCACTTCCGGAGATCTGGGTCTTCTCTTGGGCGGCGGAGGTAGGATGGTAGACCAGGGGCGAGCCGCGGAAGGCGGCAGGAGGGGGGGGGAGGGGCGGACGTCCCATCCCGCTCCTTGTAATAACAGCTGAGCGGCTTCTCAGCCGCATTGGTTGTCATTACAAGTCAGCCAACCGTCGGCTATGGACACCGGTACCGGGGGGATGCCTCTAGCTGCAGGCATCACTCCGCTACAGCACTTTCCCGAAATATCGGCAAATCAAAAGGCCAATTCGGATATATCGGGGAAAGTGCATATCGGCCCCCCGATATATCGGTGTTGCCGATATTCGGTCGATCTCTAGTTAAAATGCCACTGCCATGAGGACAATGCAAAGTGGGGGATGGGGGGGGGAGGGTAACTTCACTGCCACTGACTCCCCCCATCCTCCACCTGCATCAGTGAACACAGCAAAGTTAACCCCCTCCTCACTTCCAGTCTACTGCAGTACCATTTACCTGGTTCTCTGGCAATTAGGTACAGCTGAGCTTACCTCACACATTTGCTCCAGGTCGGCTGCTCCCTCCTAGTGCCAAAGGACTGGCAGTCAGACAGACAGGTGGGCAGCCAGATGGGCAGACAGGCAGGCCAGCGAGCGGGCGGCAGGGGGGTTCAGGTGGGTGGGATCTCCAAAGCTGGCCGCATTCCCATCCCGCCCACACAACAAGAGCCGACACAACACTCACAACAAGAAGTCCTGCAGCTGGGGAAAGGGGAGGGAGCAAAATCCTCCCTCCAGCAGCCATTTAGGCCTGCACAGTGCTGTATGGAACGAGAGGAAGTCCCCTTTCCATTAGGCTGTCCCCAACTCACACAGCCGAGGAGGCAACGGGGAACCTCCAGCGCACCCTACTGATGTGCGCTCTAGGCCGGTGCCTACCTTGCCTTTAGGTAGCAACAGCAAGTACACCGTTCATGTCAGTATACACAGTGCAGCACGCATACAGCTCAGTACACCGTTCATACATGTCAGTATACACAGTGCAGCACACATACAGCTCAATACACCATTCATACATGTCAGTATACATAGTGCAGCACACATACAGCTCCGTACACCGTTCATACATGTCAGTATATACAGTGCAGCACACATACAGCTCTGTACACCGTTCATACATGTCAGTATACACAGTGCAGCACACCATTCATACATGTCAGTATACACAGTACAGCACACATACAGCTCAGTACACCGTTCATACATGTCAGTATACACAGTGCAGCACACACACAGCTCTGTACACCATTCATACATGTCAGTATACACAGTGCAGCACACATACAGCTCAGTACACAGTTCATACATGTCAGTATACACAGTGCAGCACACATACAGCTCAGTACACCATTCATACATGTCAGTATACACAGTGCAGCACACATACAGCTCAGTACACCGTTCATACATGTCAGTATACACAGTGCAGCACACATACAGCTCAGTACACTGTTCATACATGTCAGTATACACAGTGCAGCACACATACAGCTCAGTACACCATTCATACATGTCAGTATACATAGTGCAGCACACATACAGCTCCGTACACCGTTCATACATGTCAGTATATACAGTGCAGCACACATACAGCTCTGTACACCGTTCATACATGTCAGTATACACAGTGCAGCACGCATACAGCTCAGTACACCGTTCATACATGTCAGTATACACAGTGCAGCACACATACAGCTCAATGCACCATTCATACATGTCAGTATACATAGTGCAGCACACATACAGCTCCGTACACCGTTCATACATGTCAGTATACACAGTGCAGCACACACACAGCTCTGTACACCGTTCATACATGTCAGTATACACAGTGCAGCACACACACAGCTCTGTACACCGTTCATACATGTCAGTATACACAGTGCAGCACACCATTCATACATGTCAGTATACACAGTACAGCACACATACAGCTCAGTACACCGTTCATACATGTCAGTATACACAGTGCAGCACACACACAGCTCTGTACACCATTCATACATGTCAGTATACACAGTGCAGCACACATACAGCTCAGTACACAGTTCATACATGTCAGTATACACAGTGCAGCACACATACAGCTCAGTACACCATTCATACATGTCAGTATACACAGTGCAGCACACATACAGCTCAGTACACCGTTCATACATGTCAGTATACACAGTGCAGCACACATACAGCTCAGTACACTGTTCATACATGTCAGTATACACAGTGCAGCACACATACAGCTCAGTACACCATTCATACATGTCAGTATACACAGTGCAGCACACATACAGCTCAGTACACCGTTCATACATGTCAGTATACACAGTGCAGCACACATACAGCTCAGTACACCGTTCATACATGTCAGTATACACAGTGCAGCACACATACAGCTCAGTACACCGTTCATACATGTCAGTATACACAGTGCAGCACACATACAGCTCAGTACACCGTTCATACATGTCAGTATACACAGTGCAGCACACATACAGCTCAGTACACCGTTCATACATGTCAGTATACACAGTTCAGCACACATACAGCTCAGTACACCGTTCATACATGTCAGTATACACAGTGCAGCGCACACACAGCTCTGTACACCATTCATACATGTCAGTATACACAGTGCAGCACACATACAGCTCAGTACACAGTTCATACATGTCAGTATACACAGTGCAGCACACATACAGCTCAGTACACCATTCATACATGTCAGTATACACAGTGCAGCACACATACAGCTCAGTACACCGTTCATACATGTCAGTATACACAGTGCAGCACACATACAGCTCAGTACACAGTTCATACATGTCAGTATACACAGTGCAGCACACACACAGCTCAGTACACCGTTCATACATGTCAGTATACACAGTGCAGCACACATACAGCTGAGTACACCGTTCATACATGTCAGTATACACAGTGCAGCACACATACAGCTCAGTACACCGTTCATACATGTCAGTATACACAGTTCAGCACACATACAGCTCAGTACACAGTTCATACATGTCAGTATACACAGTGCAGCACACATACAGCTCAATACACCATTCATACATGTCAGTATACATAGTGCAGCACACATACAGCTCCGTACACCGTTCATACATGTCAGTATACACAGTGCAGCACACATACAGCTCTGTACACCGTTCATACATGTCAGTATACACAGTGCAGCACGCATACAGCTCAGTACACCGTTCATACATGTCAGTATACACAGTGCAGCACACATACAGCTCAATGCACCATTCATACATGTCAGTATACACAGTGCAGCACACATACAGCTCAGTACACCGTTCATACATGTCAGTATACACAGTGCAGCACACACACAGCTCTGTACACCATTCATACATGTCAGTATACACAGTGCAGCACACATACAGCTCAGTACACAGTTCATACATGTCAGTATACACAGTGCAGCACACATACAGCTCAGTACACCATTCATACATGTCAGTATACACAGTGCAGCACACATACAGCTCAGTACACCGTACATACATGTCAGTATACACAGTGCAGCACACATACAGCTCAGTACACCGTTCATACATGTCAGTATACACAGTGCAGCACACATACAGCTCAGTACACAGTTCATACATGTCAGTATACACAGTGCAGCACACACACAGCTCAGTACACCGTTCATACATGTCAGTATACACAGTGCAGCACACATACAGCTGAGTACACCGTTCATACATGTCAGTATACACAGTGCAGCACACATACAGCTCAGTACACCGTTCATACATGTCAGTATACACAGTTCAGCACACATACAGCTCAGTACACAGTTCATACATGTCAGTATACACAGTGCAGCACACATACAGCTCAATACACCATTCATACATGTCAGTATACATAGTGCAGCACACATACAGCTCCGTACACCGTTCATACATGTCAGTATACACAGTGCAGCACACATACAGCTCTGTACACCGTTCATACATGTCAGTATACACAGTGCAGCACGCATACAGCTCAGTACACCGTTCATACATGTCAGTATACACAGTGCAGCACACATACAGCTCAATGCACCATTCATACATGTCATTATACATAGTGCAGCACACATACAGCTCCGTACACCGTTCATACATGTCAGTATACACAGTGCAGCACACACACAGCTCTGTACACCGTTCATACATGTCAGTATACACAGTGCAGCACACATACAGCTCAGTACACCATTCATACATGTCAGTATACACAGTGCAGCACACATACAGCTCAGTACACCGTTCATACATGTCAGTATACACAGTGCAGCACACATACAGCTCAGTACACCGTTCATACATGTCAGTATACACAGTGCAGCACACACACAGCTCTGTACACCATTCATACATGTCAGTATACACAGTGCAGCACACATACAGCTCAGTACACAGTTCATACATGTCAGTATACACAGTGCAGCACACATACAGCTCAGTACACCATTCATACATGTCAGTATACACAGTGCAGCACACATACAGCTCAGTACACCGTACATTCATGTCAGTATACACAGTGCAGCACACATACAGCTCAGTACACCGTTCATACATGTCAGTATACACAGTGCAGCACACATACAGCTCAGTACACCGTTCATACATGTCAGTATACACAGTGCAGCACACATACAGCTCAGTACACCGTTCATACATGTCAGTATACACAGTGCAGCACACATACAGCTCAGTACACCGTTCATACATGTCAGTATACACAGTGCAGCACACATACAGCTCAGTACACCGTTCATACATGTCAGTATACACAGTTCAGCACACATACAGCTCAGTACACCGTTCATACATGTCAGTATACACAGTGCAGCACACACACAGCTCTGTACACCATTCATACATGTCAGTATACACAGTGCAGCACACATACAGCTCAGTACACAGTTCATACATGTCAGTATACACAGTGCAGCACACATACAGCTCAGTACACCATTCATACATGTCAGTATACACAGTGCAGCACACATACAGCTCAGTACACCGTTCATACATGTCAGTATACACAGTGCAGCACACATACAGCTCAGTACACAGTTCATACATGTCAGTATACACAGTGCAGCACACACACAGCTCAGTACACAGTTCATACATGTCAGTATACACAGTGCAGCACACACACAGCTCAGTACACCGTTCATACATGTCAGTATACACAGTGCAGCACACATACAGCTGAGTACACCGTTCATACATGTCAGTATACACAGTGCAGCACACATACAGCTCAGTACACCGTTCATACATGTCAGTATACACAGTTCAGCACACATACAGCTCAGTACACCATTCATACATGTCAGTATACACAGTGCAGCACACATACAGCTCAGTACACCGTTCATACATGTCAGTATACACAGTGCAGCACACATACAGCTCAGTACACCGTTCATACATGTCAGTATACACAGTGCAGCACACATACAGCTCAGTACACCGTTCATACATGTCAGTATACACAGTGCAGCACACATACAGCTCAGTACACCGTTCATACATGTCAGTATACACAGTGCAGCACACATACAGCTCAGTACACCGTTCATACATGTCAGTATACACAGTTCAGCACACATACAGCTCAGTACACCGTTCATACATGTCAGTATACACAGTGCAGCGCACACACAGCTCTGTACACCATTCATACATGTCAGTATACACAGTGCAGCACACATACAGCTCAGTACACAGTTCATACATGTCAGTATACACAGTGCAGCACACATACAGCTCAGTACACCATTCATACATGTCAGTATACACAGTGCAGCACACATACAGCTCAGTACACCGTTCATACATGTCAGTATACACAGTGCAGCACACATACAGCTCAGTACACCGTTCATACATGTCAGTATACACAGTGCAGCACACATACAGCTCAGTACACAGTTCATACATGTCAGTATACACAGTGCAGCACACACACAGCTCAGTACACCGTTCATACATGTCAGTATACACAGTGCAGCACACATACAGCTGAGTACACCGTTCATACATGTCAGTATACACAGTGCAGCACACATACAGCTCAGTACACCGTTCATACATGTCAGTATACACAGTTCAGCACACATACAGCTCAGTACACAGTTCATACATGTCAGTATACACAGTGCAGCACACACACAGCTCTGTACACCATTCATACATGTCAGTATACACAGTGCAGCACACATACAGCTCAGTACACCATTCATACATGTCAGTATACACAGTGCAGCACACATACAGCTCAGTACACCGTTCATACATGTCAGTATACACAGTGCAGCACACACACAGCTCAGTACACCGTTCATACATGTCAGTATACACAGTGCAGCACACATACAGCTCAGTACACCGTTCATACATGTCAGTATACACAGTGCAGCACACACACAGCTCAGTACACCGTTCATACATGTCAGTATACACAGTGCAGCACACATACAGCTCAGTACACAGTTCATACATGTCAGTATACACAGTGCAGCACACACACAGCTCAGTACACCGTTCATACATGTCAGTATACACAGTGCAGCACACATACAGCTGAGTACACCGTTCATACCTGTCAGTATACACAGTGCAGCACACATACAGCTCAGTACACCGTTCATACATGTCAGTATACACAGTTCAGCACACATACAGCTCAGTACACAGTTCATACATGTCAGTATACACAGTGCAGCACACATACAGCTCAATACACCATTCATACATGTCAGTATACATAGTGCAGCACACATACAGCTCCGTACACCGTTCATACATGTCAGTATACACAGTGCAGCACACATACAGCTCTGTACACCGTTCATACATGTCAGTATACACAGTGCAGCACGCATACAGCTCAGTACACCGTTCATACATGTCAGTATACACAGTGCAGCACACATACAGCTCAATGCACCATTCATACATGTCAGTATACACAGTGCAGCACACATACAGCTCAGTACACCGTTCATACATGTCAGTATACACAGTGCAGCACACATACAGCTCAGTACACAGTTCATACATGTCAGTATACACAGTGCAGCACACACACAGCTCAGTACACAGTTCATACATGTCAGTATACACAGTGCAGCACACACACAGCTCAGTACACCGTTCATACATGTCAGTATACACAGTGCAGCACACATACAGCTGAGTACACCGTTCATACATGTCAGTATACACAGTGCAGCACACATACAGCTCAGTACACAGTTCATACATGTCAGTATACACAGTTCAGCACACATACAGCTCAGTACACCATTCATACATGTCAGTATACACAGTGCAGCACACATACAGCTCAGTACACCGTTCATACATGTCAGTATACACAGTGCAGCACACATACAGCTCAGTACACCGTTCATACATGTCAGTATACACAGTGCAGCACACATACAGCTCAGTACACCGTTCATACATGTCAGTATACACAGTGCAGCACACATACAGCTCAGTACACCGTTCATACATGTCAGTATACACAGTGCAGCACACATACAGCTCAGTACACCGTTCATACATGTCAGTATACACAGTTCAGCACACATACAGCTCAGTACACCGTTCATACATGTCAGTATACACAGTGCAGCGCACACACAGCTCTGTACACCATTCATACATGTCAGTATACACAGTGCAGCACACATACAGCTCAGTACACAGTTCATACATGTCAGTATACACAGTGCAGCACACATACAGCTCAGTACACCATTCATACATGTCAGTATACACAGTGCAGCACACATACAGCTCAGTACACCGTTCATACATGTCAGTATACACAGTGCAGCACACATACAGCTCAGTACACCGTTCATACATGTCAGTATACACAGTGCAGCACACATACAGCTCAGTACACCGTTCATACATGTCAGTATACACAGTGCAGCACACATACAGCTGAGTACACCGTTCATACATGTCAGTATACACAGTGCAGCACACATACAGCTCAGTACACCGTTCATACATGTCAGTATACACAGTTCAGCACACATACAGCTCAGTACACAGTTCATACATGTCAGTATACACAGTGCAGCACACACACAGCTCTGTACACCATTCATACATGTCAGTATACACAGTGCAGCACACATACAGCTCAGTACACCATTCATACATGTCAGTATACACAGTGCAGCACACATACAGCTCAGTACACCGTTCATACATGTCAGTATACACAGTGCAGCACACACACAGCTCAGTACACCGTTCATACATGTCAGTATACACAGTGCAGCACACATACAGCTCAGTACACCGTTCATACATGTCAGTATACACAGTGCAGCACACACACAGCTCAGTACACCGTTCATACATGTCAGTATACACAGTGCAGCACACATACAGCTCAGTACACCGTTCATACATGTCAGTATACACAGTGCAGCACACACACAGCTCAGTACACCGTTCATACATGTCAGTATACACAGTGCAGCACACATACAGCTCAGTACACTGTTCATACATGTCAGTATACACAGTGCAGCACACATACAGCTCAGTACACCGTTCATACATGTCAGTATACACAGTGCAGCACACACACAGCTCAGTACACCGTTCATACATGTCAGTATACACAGTGCAGCACACATACAGCTCAATACACAGTTCATACATGTCAGTATACACAGTGCAGCACAGATATACTATACTTTGTGGCTTGCTATTGGGGCACTCTATACTATACTTTGCGGCTTGCTACAGGGGCACTCTATACTATACTTTGCTGCTTGCTACAGGGGCACTCTATACTATACTTTGTGGCTTGCTACAGGGGCACTCTATACTATACTTTGCGGCTTGTTATAGGGGCACTCTATACTATACTTTGCTGCTTGCTATAGGGGGCACTCTATACTATACTTTGCGGCTTGTTATAGGGGCACTCTATACTATACTTTGCTGCTTGCTATAGGGGGCACTCTATACTATACTTTGTGGCTTGTTATAGGGGCACTCTATACTATACTTTGTGGCTTGCTACAGGGGCACTCTATACTATACTTTGTGGCTTGCTATTGGGGCACTCTATACTATACTTTGCTGCTTGCTATAGGGGGCACTCTATACTATACTTTGTGGCTTGTTATAGGGGCACTCTATACTATACTTTGTGGCTTGTTATAGGGGCACTCTATACTATACTTTGCTGCTTGCTATAGGGGGCACTCTATACTATACTTTGTGGCTTGTTATAGGGGCACTCTATACTATACTTTGTGGCTTGTTATAGGGGCACTCTATACTATACTTTGTGGCTTGCTACAGGGGCACTCTATACTATACTTTGCGGCTTGCTATTGGGGCACTCTATACTATACTTTGTGGCTTGCTATAGGGGGCACTCTATACTATACTTTGCTGCTTGCTATAGGGGCACTCTATACTATACTTTGCGGCTTGCTATTGGGGCACTCTATACTATACTTTGTGGCTTGCTACAGGGGCACTCTATACTATACTTTGTGGCTTGCTATTGGGGCACTCTATACTATACTTTGTGGCTTGCTATAGGGGGCACTCTATACTATACTTTGTGGCTTGTTATAGGGGCACTCTATACTATACTTTGTGGCTTGCTATAGGGGCACTCTATACTATACTTTGCTGCTTGCTATAGGGGGCACTCTATACTATACTTTGCGGCTTGTTATAGGGGCACTCTATACTATACTTTGCTGCTTGCTATAGGGGGCACTCTATACTATACTTTGTGGCTTGTTATAGGGGCACTCTATACTATACTTTGTGGCTTGCTACAGGGGCACTCTATACTATACTTTGTGGCTTGCTATTGGGGCACTCTATACTATACTTTGCTGCTTGCTATAGGGGGCACTCTATACTATACTTTGTGGCTTGTTATAGGGGCACTCTATACTATACTTTGTGGCTTGCTACAGGGGCACTCTATACTATACTTTGCGGCTTGCTATTGGGGCACTCTATACTATACTTTGCTGCTTGCTATAGGGGCACTCTATACTATACTTTGCGGCTTGCTATTGGGGCACTCTATACTATACTTTGTGGCTTGTTATTGGGGCGATCTATACTATACTTTGCTGCTTGCTACAGGGGCACTCTATACTATACTTTGTGGCTTGCTACAGGGGCACTCTATACTATACTTTGTGGCTTGCTATTGGGGCACTCTATACTATACTTTGTGGCTTGCTATAGGGGGCACTCTATACTATACTTTGTGGCTTGTTATAGGGGCACTCTATACTATACTTTGTGGCTTGCTACAGGGGCACACTATACTATACTTTGTGGCTTGTTATAGGGGCACTCTATACTATACTTTGTGGCTTGTTATAGGGGCACTCTATACTATACTTTGCGGCTTGCTATAGGGGCACTCTATACTATACTTTGCTGCTTGTTATAGGGGCACTCTATACTATACTTTGCGGCTTGCTATTGGGGCGCTCTATACTATACTTTGCGGCTTGCTATAGGGGGCACTCTATACTATACTTTGCGGCTTGCTATTGGGGCACTCTATACTATACTTTGTGGCTTGTTATTGGGGCACTCTATACTATACTTTGTGGCTTGCTACAGGGGCACTCTATACTATACTTTGTGGCTTGCTATTGGGGCACTCTATACTATACTTTGTGGCTTGCTATTGGGGCGCTCTATACTATACTTTGTGGCTTGCTATAGGGGCACTCTATACTATACTTTGCGGCTTGCTATTGGGGCACTCTATACTATACTTTGTGGCTTGTTATTGGGGCACTCTATACTATACTTTGTGGCTTGCTACAGGGGCACTCTATACTATACTTTGCGGCTTGCTATTGGGGCACTCTATACTATACTTTGCTGCTTGTTATAGGGGCGCTCTATACTATACTTTGCTGCTTGTTATAGGGGCACTCTATACTATACTTTGTGGCTTGCTATTGGGGCACTCTATACTATACTTTGCTGCTTGCTATAGGGGGCACTCTATACTATACTTTGCTGCTTGCTATAGGGGGCGCTCTATACTATACTTTGTGGCTTGCTATTGGGGCACTCTATACTATACTTTGCTGCTTGCTATAGGGGGCACTCTATACTATACTTTGTGGCTTGTTATAGGGGCACTCTATACTATACTTTGCGGCTTGCTACAGGGGCACACTATACTATACTTTGTGGCTTGTTATAGGGGCACTCTATACTATACTTTGTGGCTTGCTATTGGGGCACTCTATACTATACTTTGTGGCTTGCTACAGGGGCACTCTATACTATACTTTGCGGCTTGCTATTGGGGCACTCTATACTATACTTTGCTGCTTGCTATAGGGGCACTCTATACTATACTTTGTGGCTTGCTACAGGGGCACTCTATACTATACTTTGCGGCTTGCTATTGGGGCGCTCTATACTATACTTTGCGGCTTGCTATTGGGGCGCTCTATACTATACTTTGCGGCTTGCTATTGGGGCACTCTATACTATACTTTGTGGCTTGCTATAGGGGCACTCTATACTATACTTTGCGGCTTGCTATTGGGGCACTCTATACTATACTTTGTGGCTTGCTATAGGGGCACTCTATACTATACTTTGTGGCTTGTTATAGGGGCGCTCTATACTATACTTTGCTGCTTGTTATAGGGGCACTCTATACTATACTTTGCTGCTTGCTATAGGGGGCGCTCTATACTATACTTTGGGGCTTGCTATAGGGGCACTCTATACTATACTTTGCGGCTTGTTATTGGGGCACTCTATACTATACTTTGCGGCTTGTTATTGGGGCACTCTGAAAGCAGGAGGAGCCAGAAGCACCGGTGGGGGACCCCAGGAGAAGGAGGATGGGGGCTGCTCTATGCAATATCATTACACACAGCAAGTAAAATAAGTGATACTTAAAATCTCTCTAACACCCTCCCACTGATCAAGGCGACTAATAGTCATTGGCTAGTGCTGGGGCCCAGAGTCCTGCGTTGGAGCTCTCAAAAAAAAAAAATTGTAATCCAACAGTAAAGGGAAGAAAAACCCCAAACTGAATCCCAAATTAGTGTGGTACTGTCTCTTTAAGAGAAGCGTAACAAGACTGTAACCAACGGCCTCTCACTAGTATGCAGTCTGCTGTAACGCCGTCTCCCTTTCTCTGCTGTACGGAACCCGGGACATTCAAGGCCTGAGTCTGTGGAAATAGCAGTGACTCTGGACTCTGTAGTAAGGATCTGTTACAAAGCCAGTGCTCTCCTATCCTCCAGCTTGCTTGGTCCCTCTGATGGTAGTGGCCTCTGAGCAAGTGTACCAGCACAGTCCCATCCTGATAGAAGTAGGAATTTTAGAATAATAAACAGTAAAGTTAGCCCCATGTTTTTGTATAATGTGAAAGATGATGTTACGCCGAGTAATTAGATACCTAACATGTCATGCTTTGAAATTGCGCACACTCGTGGAATGGCAACAAACTTCGGTCCTTAAAAATCTCTATAGGTGACAGTTTAAAAAATGATTCCGGTTATCTGTTTAGAGTTACAGAGGAGATCTTGTGCTGGAATTATTGCTCTCAATCTAACGATCGGGGCGATGCCTCACATGTGTGGTTTGAAGTTGAACACTTTACATTTTTGGGCGCGACTTACGTATGCGTTTACTTTGGCACGCAAGCATGGAGGGATGGGGTGCTTAAAAAAAAAGTTATTTTTTACACTGTCCCTATAAAAAAAAATTTTGGATCACTTTTATTGCTGTCACAAGAAATGTAAACATCCCATGTGACAGCAATAGTCACATGTCAGTTATTTGTTTGGAGAGATCGGAGGTCTAGAAGACCCCAAATCCATCCTTCGCACTTCAAAGCATTCAAAACACCAAGATCTGCGGTTTACTGACATTTAATTAAAACTGGCGCTGTTGGCTGCCGAGTAAACTGGAAGTGACATTGTGACATCGTTTCCAGGTTACTATATCCGAGACCCAATCAAGGAGGGGAGGAGTGAGGAGGAGAGGGGTGGGTCTGAGGAAGAGGGTGGTTCTAAGGAAAGGGGTGGGGGGGGGTCAAAAGAAGAGAGGGGGGGTGAGGAAGAGAGGGGGTTCTCTACTAAGACAGATAAATTATTTTTACTGCACAGCCTGCAAATGGGAATTGGTGACAAAGAACAATAATGATCCTGAAGTCCCCTATATATCTAACATCAGCTGGAAAATGTCACAATGGGGGTACAGGGTCAGACCCAACAGCCCCCCCCCCCTCCCCCACCCAGGCACCATAGCAGCTGCATGGACTGTGGTGGCAATTGTTACTTCACTGCATACAAAATCCATGAGACCCCCTCTTTTCAATCAACGGGTGTCCTCATTTCTGAGCATACATCCCCTCCCCCACCACTATTATTGATGCATAAAATATATTTTTAAAGTCATTTTATTGTTGGCTATTTTTAATTACAATGTATTTTTACTCATGGATTTTCATAAATATACATTAAAAATTATTGTATAAGTGCCGGTTCACATTTCTGCGATGCGGGAACGCTGCGAATATACAGCGTGTTCCCGCATCGCATCCGCACCCCTGGCAGTTCACACTGCCATATGCCATACACTGGGGGTGTCAATTAAAAGTTAACGACACCCCCAGATCAGATGGCATATCGCAGTGCAATCTATAAGTTGGCACAGAATCGGATCGCACTAGTGTGAACCACCATGCCATCCGATTCTGCTGCGGACCAAAAAAGGGTCCTGTGCGAGATGGGTGCGATTGCGGTGGGAATTCAGTCATACAATCTGTATGGGTGAATTTGCAGCGCACAGAGATGGCATGTTATTTTAGGAGCGCTCAGAATTACATGCCATCTCTGTGATGGCAGAAATGTGAAGCGGCACTAAGACAACATTTATGGTTTTGCTGTTGTTTTGGATAAAGTGGTGAAGGGTTCGTCCAGAGGGGGGCTTTAGCAGAGAAATGCTTTATAAATGCAAGAAAGTCATGGAAATAAAAAAATAAGATGAAAATGTAGAAAATAAATGTCTGCTTTCATGGTAAAATAAATCAATAAATAAAAAGAGAATAGACTGACAGGCTGATGGGAAAAGCACTGATAGATTTACTGGGAGACTTTACCAAGGATTACCAATGACATTTTCTGGGCTCCATATAATATAAGCCTGGGGGGGGGGGGGTAGGTGAGGATCTGAGGAGATGGGGGGGGGGTATGTGAAGATCTGAGGAGATGGGGGGGGGGGGTATGTGAAGATTTGAGGAGATGGGGGGGGGGGGTATGTGAAGATCTGAGGAGATGGGGGGGGGGGTATGTGAAGATCTGAGGAGATGGGGGGGGGGGTATGTGAAGATCTGAGGAGGAGATGGGGGGGGGTATGTGAAGATCTGAGGAGGAGATGGGGGGGTATGTGAAGATCTGAGGAGGAGATGAGGGGGGGGTATGTGAAGATCTGAGGAGATGGGGGGGGGGGGTATGTGAGGATCTGAGGAGGAGATGGGGGGGGGGTATGTGAAGATATGAGGAGGAGATGGGGGGGGGGGTATGTGAAGATCTGAGGAGATGGGGGGGGGTATGTGAAGATCTGAGGAGGAGATGGGGGGGGGGTATGTGAAGATCTGAGGAGGAGATGGGGGGGGTATGTGAAGATCTAAGGAGGAGATGGGGGGGGGTGTATGTGAAGATATGAGGAGGAGATGGGGGGGGGGTATGTGAGGAGGAGATGGGTGGGGGGGGTATGTGAGGATCTGAGGAGGAGATGGGTGGGGGAGGTATGTGAGGATCTGAGGAGGAGATGGGGGGGGGGAGGGTAGGTGAGGATCTGAGGAGGAGATGGGGGGGGGGGGGTAGGTGAGGAGATGGGGTTCTAGGGAAGAGAGGGGATGGGTAGTTGAGAGAACTCTCAGGATGAGGAGGAGAGGAGAGGTGTGAGGAGGAGAGAGGGAAGGGCTGAGTTCTCCCCCCTTGTACTTAACACACCAGGAAGCATCGATTTCCTCCCTCCAGCCATGTGACCAGGGTGATAGAGGGAGGACGGCTGCCTCCCTCACTACACAGTGGCGCTCTCTATTGCCACCTGCAGGCTGGAGGGAGGTCTAATCCTCTCCCCAGCTCTGTCACTCCTGTCAGTGGGCCTCACGGATGAGCGGCCTCACTGGCAGCGCGCGGAGGTGGGCTCGCGCTTCCTCTGATTGGTGCAGGGGGCAGGCGGATCATGTGATTTTATAGCACGCGGAGGCGGAGCGGCGCCATTTTTACTGTGGTTGCCAGGGAGAGGGAGTGTCTCCTGTCACTGCCGTCACAGCGCCCTATAGTGGAATCTTCTAACACTACAGCCACAGCTTCTATATCAAATCGTCTGTATCCAGGAGAGACAGTAAGTGTCATTAGCTGTCATGTCACCTTACCAGTGAGGTCGGGTCCAGTGTCTGGATATGTGTGTGTGTGTGTGGGGGGGAGGACAATAGAGACCTGGACCCGGTTTGTACTGTAAATGATCTGTCAGTGTTTTCTCTCCTCCTTTCTAGTTGGAGGGAAGAGAAATCACTTTTTCACACTCAGGATCAGAGCTGCCCTTAGAAATCACAGGGGCCCCGAACAGCCTCCTGACAGGGGCCCCAAACAGCTTACCTGACAGGGCCCCCCTCCCCCTCACAGGTATAAATATTTTTCCCAACTCACTTCCCCCCCCCCAATTCCCCCTCCTAGCAGAAATCTACTCCCCTAAATTCCCCATCACAGCACAAATCCCCCAATCCCTTCCTTCCAGCACAAACCTCCCCCCAAATCACAGCACAAATCCACTCCTCCCAGCACACATCCCACCAATCCCTTCCTTCCAGCACAAATCCCCCAATCCCAGCACACATCCCACCAATCCCCTCCTCCCAGGACACATCCCACCAATCCCTTCCTTCCAGCACAAATCCCCCAATCCCAGCACACATCCCACCAATCCCTTCCTTCCAGCACAAATCCCCCCAATCCCCTCCTCCCAGCATACATCCCACCAATCCCTTCCTTCCAGCACAAATCCCCCCCCAATCCCAGCACACATCCCACCAATCCCCTCCTCCCAGCACACATCCCACCAATCCCTTCCTTCCAGCACAAATCCCCAATCCCAGCACACATCCCACCAATCCCCTCCTCCCAGCACACATCCCACCAATCCCTTCCTTCCAGCACAAATCCCCTAAATCCCCTCCTCCCAGCACACATCCCACCAATCCCTTCCTTCCAGCACAAATCCCCCCCCCCCCAATCCCAGCACAAATCCACCCAATCCCCTCCTCCCAGCACACATCCCACCAATCCCTTCCTTCCAGCACAAATCCCCCCCCCAATCACAGCACAAATCCCCCCAATCCCCTCCTCCCAGCACACATCCCACCAATCCCTTCCTTCCAGCACAAATCCCCCCCCCAATCCCAGCACAAATCCACCCAATCCCCTCCTCCCAGCACACATCCCCCCAATCCCTTCCTTCCAGCACAAACCTCCCCCCAAATCCCAGCACAAATCCCCTCCTCCCAGCACACATCCCCCCAATCCCTTCCTTCCAGCCCAAACCTCCCCCCAAATCACAGCACAAATCCCCCCAATCCCCTCCTCCCAGCACACATGCACCGAATCCCTTCCTTCCAGCACAAATCCCCCACCCCCCAATCCCAGCACAAATCCACCCAATCCCCTCCTCCCAGCACAAACTCCCCCAATCCCCGCCTCCCAGCACACATCCCCCCAATCACCTCCTCCCAGCACAACCCCCCCCCATTCCCCGCCTCCCAGCACAAATCCTCCAATCCCCGTCTCCCAGCACAAATCCCCCCAATCCCTTCCTTCCAGCACAAATCCCCCCATTCCCCGCCTCCCAGCACAAATCCCCCCATTCCCCGCCTCCCAGCACAACCCCCCCAATCCCCTCCTCCCAGCACAAATCCCCCCATCTCCTCCCAGCACAAACCCCCCCAATTCCCCGCCTCCCAGCACAAATCCCCCCATCCCCTCCTCCCAGTACAAATCTTCCCAATACCCTCCTCCCATTACAAATCTCCCAATCCCCTACTTCCAGTACAAATCCCTCCAATCCCCTCCCAGCACCGAGTCACATTGTCCAATTGTGTCGCCTGCGATTAACTGCGATTATTAGCATTTTTATTCAAATATATTGCTATCAAACTATTATTTTATATATTACTATTATTACTAACTTTTAGCTATTTTCAGGTACACCAACATCAGTCAGCATCAGAATGCCACGTCATTCACGACAACGTACCCGTGGAAGGCGACCACGTCAAGAGGGCGGAGAGTCTCCAGTCGCCCACAGGACGAGAGGCCAACTTTGGAGGAGACGGGAGGACGCGGCCAACAACAGGAGCCGTTCTCCCAGAGACCGCAGGGATGCTGAGCACCACCCAGCGCCACAGAGACCACCAGCAGTGGAGCGGCCCATCTGTTCCATCTGCCTGAGTGAGTATGTCACAGAGGACACCAGAACACTAGGCTGTTCTCATACATTCCATTCTGTTTGTATCCACAGATGGCTTTTACACTCTGCTACTTGTCCCTTGTGCCGGGCAAGTATTCCTCTACCATGTGAGATAGACGTTCTGAACATTCATGTCATCCTGGAGCTTGGTGAAGATGGAGACCCCCAAGTGTTTTTCTGGTATGTATAACACCTTTCTCTTCAGATGCCTGTATAACAACATGCAGTAATTTAGACCAATATATATATATATATATATATATATATATATATATATATATATATATATATATATATATATATATATATTAGCTATTTTCTCCTTATAGTAGAAAATGCTTATTATCTGCCTGTAGGCATAATATGTGATAATAGACTACTAGATATCAAACTATTACCAGAGAAAAGGGGTCTGTTCATTCTGATCAACCCACCACCGCTCAGGGGGACATTCCAGACGTCTATCGCAAAAAGGAGTCCGTTCATTCTGATGAAGCCACCACCTCTCAGATGAACACTCCAGACTTTTTACCACAGAAAGGAGTTCGTTATCCTGATGAGGCCACCACCTCTCAGATGAACACTCCAGACTTTTTACCACAGAAAGGAGTCTGTTATCCTGATGAGGCCACCACCTCTCAGATGAACACTCCAGACTTTTTACCACAGAAAGGAGTCTGTTATCCTGATGAGGCCACCACCTCTCAGATGAACACTCCAGACTTTTTACCACAGAAAGGAGTTCGTTATCCTGATGAGGCCACCACCTCTCAGATGAACACTCCAGACTTTTTACCACAGAAAGGAGTTCGTTATCCTGATGAGGCCACCACCTCTCAGATGAACACTCCAGACTTTTTACCACAGAAAGGAGTCTGTTATCCTGATGAGGCCACCACCTCTCAGATGAACACTCCAGACTTTTAACACAGAAAGGAGTCTGTTAATCCTGATGAAGCCACCACCTTTCAGATGAATACTCCAGACCTCTACCACAGAAAGGAGTCCTTTCATCCTGATTAGGCCACCGCCTCTCAGGTAAACACTCCAGGTATTTACCACAGAAAAGAGTCCGATAATCCTGATGAAGCCACCAGCTCTCAGGTGAACACATTTTATCCTTGAGGCACCAGCGACTCTTATGAAATTGTCTCTGTAGGTTTCTGCCTCCTTATGTCATCCTCCTCCATTACCTCCCAAACTTCTTTTTTAGCCCGCAACCCAAAACCCATTTCAGGAAGTTAGATCAGAAAAAAGATAAAATAAATAGATATGTGGAGGAGTCTAAGATCAGTAAAGAACACATACCTGAATTATATATTTTTAAACTAGATTTAAGTGTCACTTCAACATCGTACAAAAAAAGGAGCGTGATTGGCCGGCTGTAGGGGAGGAGGAGGCCGGACTTTTTTTTTTTTTTACACTAAACAATATCCTTTTCCCCTTCAGTTCTGCTTCTTTGGAACGAGCAGTACACTTTAGTTGCAGTTATGTGCACTGCTCCATATACACTGCAAAGCCCATAGCCTACAGTCCATGGCCCACCGCTGATAGCCTACAGTCCACCCCCTCAACACAGTGGCGGAGCTAGACTTTTAAAACAGGGGTGGCAAAGGGGTGGCAAGGTATTATTTTGGGGGGTCAATATACAAAGTGTTCAATTACACCGCAATGTCGCAGTCCCTCTAATAATCGCTGATCGCTGCCATGACTAGTAAAAACAATTAAAAAAATAAAAAGTTCCATAGTTTGTAGACGTAATAACTTTTTTGCAAACCAATCAAAATACACTTAGGATTTTTTACAAAAAATATGTGGCAGAATAAATATTAGCCTAAATTTATGAAAAAATTTGATTTTTTTCATTGGGAATGTTTTATAGTAGAAAGTAAAAAGGATTTGTCGCTAATTTTATGTTTATAGCGCAAAATATAAAAACTGCAGAGGTGATCAAATACCACCAAAAGAAATCTCTATTTGTGGGAAAAAAATACATCAGTTGTATTTGGGTACAGCGTCACACAACCTCGCAATTGTCAGTTAAAGCAATGCAGTGCCCTATCGCAGAAAATGGCCTGGTCATTAAGGGGGAGCTGAAGTAGTTAAAGGGTCAGTTTTTTCAGATAATCTTGCCCATTTAAGACTTTTTTCTGAGTGGTCAGGGGATGGTAAAAACAGACAACTCGAAGTCTAGATCACAACTGGAACCCCTCTACATGTGCCACAGCTTTGATGGTTTATGTTAAGCCTATGTGAAATTTGGCTATCCAGGTCAATGGGGCCATGCCACAACCATAAGCCAAACACTTGGCTTGCTGTTGTGGCTTATTAGTCCCATAAGAAATCTGCCACTCTGCTAAAAATAAAAAAAGCAGGATTTAGGAGAATTATTATAAATAATTTTGCCCCCCTTTAATAAGTCATTGTAATGCCACCCATATTCCTGTCCTTTTAAACAGGGTGACTGACAGTAAGCTGACACTAATGCTGCACAGGTGTTACTTTCACCCTGGTAAAAGGGCAAGAATATGGGTGGCATTACAATGACTTATTAAAGGGGGAAACATTTTTGGTAAGGAGCATAGACTGTACAGGAACAGGCGCTTCTGCTACTTGGGCAAAACTGTCCCTCACCTCAGTCACTGCAGGCTGCCCAGGAACTCCTTTCAGAGCTGATCCATCCCACAAGACCCACACCAAGACAGGAAGACCGCGGGAATCGGGATGAAGATTTAAGGCATGTGATTGACAGACAGCGCTTCCGATGCACCCATTGGCTGTGTAAGTAGCAGGAGGCGGTGCAGCCTGCAAGATTTAGGCTGCACCGACTCCTGCTGCCTCCCCAGCCAATGGGTATTTGAGGTTCTCCTTAGTCCCTCCCTTATGACATCACCCAGAATTGGGAGGACACAATGTAAGATACAGGACAATTGTCCAGTCTTCTTGTCTTGGTGTGGGATGGATCGGCGCTCCCCTGTGATTACTCCGCTCCTCCTCCCTCCCTCTGCCTACCAGCTCTCCATCCGCCTCCATCCGCAGCTCTCGTACAGCGATCCCAAGATTCCTCTGCTGCCATGCACCCGCCCAGGATCGGGGTGGCAACAGGGGTGGCAAGGACTTTGTCTGGGGTGGCAATCGCCACCCCAGCTAACGCTCTGGCTCCGCCACTGCCTCAACAGGAAGTCAGATCACACAAAAAAAAAATGGAGATTTGGAGGAGTCTGAGATCAGTAAAAATCATTTTTTTGGAGCCCAAAACCCACAGCCCGGAGCCCAAAACCCACAGCCCGGAGCCCAAAACCCACAGCCCGGAGCCCAAAACCCACAGCCCGCAGCCCAAAACCCACAGCCCGCAGCCAAAAACCCACAGCCTGCAGCCAAAAACCCACAGCCTGCAGCCCAAAACCGGCAGCCCAAAACCCACAGCCTGCAGCCAGGGCCGTACCAAATGGTAGGCAAAACCGGCGCCCACAAGGGGCGCAGGCTGAGTGGGGGGGGGGTGCAAAAACATTGGCAGTGTAGCTCCTTCGGCTGGCGCCCCCTTCGCCCCCCCTCCCGTCACAAGGCTGTGTGTGTCTCACATAGCCCAGTGAGCGCAGCTCCCCTCCTCCAGGAATGGGAGAGGCTGCATCTGCTCGGCCTTCTCCCGCCCCTCTCTCTCTCTCCCTGTGCCCGCCCATACGTTCAGTGCAGCCCGTGCGTGCTATCTGTGAAGGAGATGTGTGGGCGGGAAAGTTACTACATGGTGAACATGGCCCCTGACTGAGTAAGATGAGCACTGTGACCGAACTTACTTCTCCCTACCCTCTCACCCCCTCTGTCCCTGTCACCCCTCTGTCCCTGTCTCTCCGTATCAGCCCCCTTTCCCTCTCTCCGTGTCAGCTCCCTGTCTTTCCCTGTCACCCGCTCTCTCTCCCTGTCACCCCCTTCCCTCTCTCTGTGTCACCCCCCTCTCTCTCTATCACCCCCCCCCGTTTCTCTCTGTCGAACCCCCTCTCTCTGTCGAACCCTCTTTCTCTCTCTCTCTCTCGGGGGGGGGGGGGGGCGCCGATACAGCTTCTCGCCAAGGACGCTGGAGACCCTAGGTACGCCTCTGCCTGCAGCCCAAAACCCACAGCTTAAAACCCACAGACCACAGCCCAAAACCCAGAGCCCGCAGCCCAATACAGACAGTCTGCAACCCAAAACTGGCAGCCCAAAGCTCACACCCTGCAGCCCAAACCCACAGCCCAAAACTCATAGCCTGCAGCCCAAAACCCATGGCCCACAGCCCAAAACCCACGGCCCGCAGCCCAAAACCCAAAGCCTGCAGCCCAAAACCCGCAGCCTGCAGCCCAAAACCCACAGTATATTTTTTAAGCTAGATTTAAGTGTCACTTCAACATCTTATAAAAAAAAAGGAGCGTGATTCGCAGGCTATAAGGGGAGGAGGATGCCAGATTTTTTTTTCTTTTTTACACTAAACATTATCCTTTTTTTTTTTCAGTAAAAATCCATACACATCCACTAGGTAATGACCCTGTTACCTATTTTTCAATAAATCATTTCTTACTTTTTTTCTGCTTCCTTGTTCTGTAACATCCTCCATGAGCTCCCACACCTCTCCTTTTCCCCTTCACTTCTTCTTCTTTGGAACGAGCAGTACACGTTAGTTGCAGTTATGTGCACTGCTCCATGTACACTGCAAAGCCCATATCCACGGCCCACCACCCATTGGCTACAGTCCACGGCCCACCGCCCATTGGCTACAGTCCACAGCCCACCGCCCATTGGTTACAGTCCACAGCCCACCGCCCATTGGCTACAGTCCACAGCCCACCGCCCATTGGCTACAGTCCATAGCCCACCGCCCATTAGCTACCGCCCATAGGCTACAGTCCACAGCCCACCGCCCATAGGCTATAGTCCATGGCCCACTGCCCATAGACTACAGTCCACGGCCCACCGCCCATAGCCTACAGTCCACGGCCCACCACCCATAGCCTGCGGCCCACTGCCCATACCCTACAGTCCACGGCCCACTGCCCATACCCTACAGTCCACGGCCCACCACCCATACCCTACAGTCCACCCCCCCCCCCCCACCCACAGCAGGAAGTCGGAACACAAAAATAAATATGGAGATTTGGAGGAGTCTGAAATCAGTAAAAATCACTTTTATGGAGCACAAAACCCGCAGGCCAAAACCCACAGCCCAAAACCCACAGCCTGCAGCCCAAAAGCCACAGCCCGCAGCCCAAAGCCCATTTCAGGAAGTTAGATCAGAAAAAAGTTAAAATAAATAGATACGTGAAGGAATCTGAGATCAGTAAAAAGCATTTTTATAGGTAAAGAACACATACCTGAATTAGATATATATTTTTTAACCAGTTCCAGACCGCATGCCGCAGATATACAGCGGCAGGCAGCACCTCCTGCGCTAACCGATGTAGGGCTACGTGGGGTCGTGAGCACTGCTCGGGGCGAGTGGTAGTGAGCCCTCCGTCCCGTGATGGTCTGATTCGGTACAGAACCGATCAGTCATCAGGTCCAGGCCAATGATTTTTGGCCTGGTCCTGGCGATCGGTTCTGACGAATGGCAGAACATCCTGTGTCTGTGTTTTGCAAACACAGGCACAGGAAATGCTGCTCTTTCCCCTCGTGGAGCCCTTTTCGGTTCCAGCTTGAGAGGAGAGAGCATCTAACCCTGAGTACACCAATCACTATACGTACACCACCTCAGATAGGCACATTTAACCCCCTGATCACCCCCCAGTTAACCCTTTCACTCCCTGTCACAGTGCACACTATATACAGTATATAGCTGTTTTGCTGATTACTGTAATAGTGTGCCTTGTGACTTCATTTAGCGCTAGCGGCTGTTAGTTTCTGTCCCAAATAGGTTTAGGGTACCCGTCAGCCCCCCCATAAAGATTTAACCCCCTGATTACCCCCAGTTAACCCCTTCATTGCACTGTCACAGTGTCACTTTTATAGTGTACAGATCTCTTTTCTGATCACTATATTAGTGTCACAGGTGACATTAGTTAGCGTTAACGCTAGTTAGCGTCAATCTAGGACAGCGTCAGATCCCCGCCGCATATTTAGAAATATAAATTTAACCCTTTGATTGCCAGTGACACACACATACACACACTATACACCTCCATTACTAGTATAGTGTCTGAACGGATCAAAATCTTTGATCTGATCAGAACTATACTAGCGTCCCCAATAGTTTAGGGTTCCCAAAATGCAGCGTTAGCAGGATCGGCCATGGCACCTGCCAGCACCTGCGTTTAGCCCCTCGCCCAGCCCACCCCACCTGAGCACGTGCAGGTATAAATAGATTACTGTTACTTCCAAAAAACACAACACACAAAACCACAGCACTAGCAGAGTCAGGCCTGATCTCTGCTAGCACTAGCAGGTTTTTTTTCGTAGCGATTCAAACAGTCCTTGACAACCAGGGGCTTTTTTACCTGTGAGCCACACTACGTACCTGTAAATTTATTTTTTTAGATGAGAGCGATGGGGAGGCCTCACTGGCAGAATCAGGGTCAGTATACGAACCTGTAGAGAGCAGCGGTACCCTGACAGATAGCTCTGACCACGGAGTGGTCCCTGCTAAGGTTAGGCATACCCAACCCTGTTCTCGAGTTGCTGATGTGCAACAATCGCAGAGTTCTTGTATGGAGCAGAGTGTCGGTACTAGTGCCGCTCAACCTTCTGGTGAACTGGCAAGCACCAGCAGCCGAGTACATCCTGGTCGTAGACAAACCAGCACTGCAGTATCACTTGGTGACGTGGTGAGTCCCATAAGTGCAGTTCAAGCTGGTGCGGTGGCTAGCACGAGTAGTGGCCCACAGCCAAAGAGAATTTAAAGACAGGCCTGTGGAGCCCATAGTGCCCTCCCTGATGCGCTGGCAAATCCTGATTGGCAGCCCACAGATTCTGCAGCGCCCGTACTTCCCCCATTCACTGGCCAACCCAGGACTTAAGGGGAAACATCCAATTTTACTTCCCTTGATTTTTATGAGCTGTTTTTCACGGAAGATCTGTACAGATCTATTGTGGACCAAAGCAATTTATATGCTAATCAATTAATCACCGCAAACCCAAATTTGTCCCTTACCAGAGAATTCGGATGGAAACCTATAACTGTTTCCGAGTTTAAGACCTTTCTGGGCCTATCCCTCAACATGGGCATTACTAAAAGTAGTGAGTTGCGGTCATATTGGTCCACTGACCCAATTCACCATATGCGCGTGTTCTCTGCTTCCATGGCCAGGACGAGATACGAGCAAATCCTGCGGTTCATGCACTTCAGTGACAATGAACTCTGTCATCCTTGGGGTGACCCTGGATATGACTGGCTCCACAAATTCAGCCCCTCGTAAACCATTTCAATCAAAGATTTGCAGCCTTGTTTATCCCCCAACAAGTTGTCTGCTATGATGAGTCCCTGATTAAGTTTTCTGGCTGCCTTGCTTTAAAGCAGTTTATCCCCAGCAAGCGTGCCAGATTCGGGGTCAAGATGTATAAGCTATGTGACAGGGCCACAGGCTATACATGTAGTTTCCGTGTTTACGAGGGAAGAGATAGCAATGTGGAGCCCCCCAACTGCCCAGACTATATAGGGAGCAGCGGCAAGGTTGTTTGGGACTTGGTGTCACCCTTTTTTGGAAGGGGGTACTATTTATACGTGGACAACTTTTACACAAGCGTGCCACTTTTTTGTCACCTACTTGAATTTAAAATTGGCACATGTGGCACCGTGCGACATAATCCCCGGGGCTTCCCCCAACAGCTTGTAGATACCCAACATAGACAGGGGGAGAGAGCCTGCTTGAAAACAAACAGATTGCTTGGAGTGGAGGGATACATGGAATGTTTTCGTTCTGTCCTCCATTCACGCAGACATGACAGTCCAAATTTCTACGGCAACTGGTGTTTTGGAGAAGCCCCTCTGTGTCCACAACTACAACCTTAATACGGGTGGACCTCAATGACCAGATGATGGCGCCGTACTTAATTGCTCGTAAGGCCAGACGCTGGTACAAAAAGTGTCTGTTTATGTATTTCAATTGGCTCTGCTGAACGCTTATGTGCTATACAAAGCGTTAGGACGAAGTGGATCCTTCCTACAATTCCAGGAAGAGATAATCAGAGACCGTCTGTATCCAGGAGGTGCTTTGGCCCAACTTCCCCTACCAGATGCAGTGATCCGGCTGCATGAGAGGCATTTTCCGAATGTCCTCCCGACCCAACTCCTACCCAAAGATACCCCCAAAGAAGATGTCGTGTCTGTAGGAAACACGGATTTAGACGTGACACCAGTTATTATTGTCCATCCTGTCCTGGCCAACCTGGTCCCTGCATGAATGTTTCCATCGCTACCACACACTAGTGGATTATTACTATAGGGTACAGCACGGCACAGTCTAGGGCAAACTTACACAGGGTCTCCAAAGATGTTCGATGGCGATCGCATTTTGAGAGACCCTAACCTGGAACGTTTTAAAGTTACAGAAAAAAAAAGTTACAAAAAAAAATTAAATAAAAAAAGCCAAAAATAGTTGTAGTTTTATTGAGTTCATTTTCTGTTCTTACTCTGCTCTTTTACTTCTACTCTTTCTACTTTTACTGTACTTTATTGTTGCTGCTTTTCATTGTTAACCATTTTTTATTTTTCAGATACCAACATTCCATGCTATTATAATGTAATGTTTTATTTTTATTGTTAACCATTGTTTGCCTTGCAGGTACGCCCATCAGCTGCCACACTGATTTATATATTCTGACAGCAACAGCGTTTGCACTCAGCATATATGTAAATCTACGATGGCAGCGCTGTAGGAGGGGATTTAACCACCGCAGTTTAAAAAAAAAGGCATACATGGCTTTCATCATGTATGCCCATCATTAGAAGTGGGTGGATGTTGGGCGGTCTAATGATGGGTATACCACACATTTTCTGGCAGAGATTTCTTCATCCACATCGATTGATGTGGATGGAGGAATCTGTTAGGTTCTCTTTTTTCGTTCAGCCCACAGGCTGCATGTAAAAAAAAAAAACCTACAATATATGCCGAACTAAGACCAGCAATGTACTAGTACGTCGCTGGACTTTGAGTGGTTATACCAGGATGATGCATGCAGATTTAGGCATCATCTTGGTATAGTTTTTTACAGCCAGTGGTCGGCTTACATGTAAAAGCGATCCTAGCAGGTAACTAGCCGCTAGACTGCTTTTACAGTCTAGCGGCTAGTTGCTTCCCCCCCCCCCCCCCCAACTGCCTTCCGTGGTTTTTCTCTGGATCTCCTGTACCACCGGGCAACCTGAGAGTGCAGCCAGTGGTTCCATTATCTGACCATAGAGCTGATCAGAGACGAGAATGGCTCCAATCATCTCTATAGCCTAAGATACCCGAAGTTTCGAGCATCGGGTCCGCCAGGCACACGCGTGGGGGGGGTCCGTGACCGAGCGGGAGCGTGCATCCGGCGGCGCTCGCTCGCTCCCCAGAGCCTCACAGGCTAGTGACATACCCCTACGTCACTTTGCCTGTGAGGGGCTGACTGCCACCGTATATAGTCGGACGGCAGTCGGCAAGTGGTTAAAAATAAAATATGTTTTCATGTAAAAAAGTCACAGAAAAGGCTTGGTCTTCAAGTGGTTAGAAGAGTGGGTGATGTGTGGCTAAGATTGAGCAAAAAATGCCAGGGCAGTTCAAACACCCCCCCCCAAAATTACCCCATTTTGGAAAGTAGACACCCAAAGCTATTTGCTGAGAGGCATGTTGAGTCCATGGAGTATTTTATATTTTTCTCTAAGTTTCGGGAAAATTACAATTTTTTTTTTTAAACAGAGTAGTCACTAAATGATATATTGCTCACGCATGCCATGGGTATATGTGAAATGACACCCCAAAATACATTCTGCTGCTTTTCCTCAGTACAGGGATACCACATGTGTGAGACTTTTTGGGAGCCTAGCTGTGTACGGAACCCTTAAAACCAATCACCAGCTTCAGGTTTTCTAATGCCGTAAATTGTCCTGATATTTCAAGACAGCACAATCCCCCCCCCCAAATGACCCCATTTTGCAAAGTAGACACCCCAAGCTATTTGCTGAGAGGCATGGTGAGTCCATGGAATATTTTATATTTTGCCGCAAGTTTCGGAAAAATTATTATTATTTATTTTATTTTTTTACACAAAGTTGTCACTAAATGATATATTACTTACACATGCCATGAATATATTTGAAATGCCACCCCAAAATACATTCTGCTGCTTCTTCCAAGTATGGAGATACCACATGTGTGAGACCTTTTGGCAGTCTAGCCGCACACAGGCTACCGAAAACCAATCACCACCTTCAGGCTTTCTAAGGGCATAAATTGTTGATTTCCCTCCTCGCTACCTATCACAGTTTTGGAGGCCATGAAATGCCAGGATAGCACAACCCCCACTCCCCAAATTACCCCTTTTTTGAAAAGTAGACACCCCAAGGTATTTGCTAAGATGCATGGGGAGTATTTTGCAGCTCTCATTTATTTTGGAAAAGAAAAAAGGAAAATGCATTTTTTTCCTTTTTTTTTTTTTTTCCATTTTCAAAACTTTGTGACAAAAAGTGAGATCTGCAAGACACTCAACATGCCTCTCAGCAAATAGCTTAGGGTGTCTACTTTCCAAAAAGGGGTAATTTGGGTGGGGGGGTGGTTGTGCTGTTTTGGCATTTCATGGCCTCCGAAACTGTGATAGGTAGTGAGGAGTGAAATCAACAATTTATGCTCCTTGGAAAGCCTGAAGGTGGTGATTGGTTTTCGGGGTCCTGTACGCGGCTAGACTGCCAAAAAGTCTCACACATACTCAGGAGAAGCAGCAGAATGTATTTTGGGGTGTCATTTCACATATACCCATGGCATGTGTGAACAATATATCATTTAGGGACAACTTTGTGTAAAAAAATAAAATAATGATTTTCCCGAAACCTGTGGCAAAATATAAAATATTCCATGGACTCACATGCCTCTCAGCAAATAGCTTGGAGTGTCTACTTTGCAAAATTGGGCCATTTGGGGAAGAGTTGTGTGCTATCTTGAAATTATAGAGCCTCCGAAACTGTGATAGGCGATGAGGAAGTAGAATGTGCAATTTACACCCTTTAGAGAGCTTGAAGGCGGTGATTGTTTTTTGGAGTCCTGTACACAGCTAGGCTCCCTAAAAGTCTCACACATGTGGTATCTCTGTACTCAGGAGAAGCAGCAGAATGTATTTTGGGGTGTAATTACACGTATACCCATGGCATGTGTGAGCAATATATCATTTCAATGACAACTTTGTGTAAAAACAAACATTTTTTTTTTTGTCATTTTTCAAACACCTGTGACAAAAAAATAAAATATTCAATGGGCTTAACGGACCTCTCAGGACATTCCTTAGGATGTCTACTTTCCAAAAAGGGGTAATTCGGGGGGGTTTGTACTGCCCTGCCATTTTAGCACTTCAAGAAATGAGATAGGCAGTCAGAAAGTAAAAGCTGCGTAAATTCCAGTATAAACACCATTGTTTGTAGACGCTATAACTTTTGCGCAAACCAATAAAAATACGCTTATTGAGATTTCTTTTTGTCAAAGACATGTAGCTAAATACATGTTGGCCTAAATATATCACAAAAATTTAGTATATTGGATATTTTTTATAAGAAAAATTAGAAAATGTCATTTTTTCTCAATATTTTCGCTTTTTTTTTTTATTAATATCGCAAAAAATAAAAAGCACAGAGGTGATCAAATACCAACAAAAGAAAGCTCTATTTGTGGAAAAAAAAGGACGTAAATTTAGTTTGGGTACAGCAATCCATGACCGTGCAATTGTCAGTTAAAATCACACAGTGCCAATTTGAAAAAAGTAGCCTGGTCATTAAGGGGCAAATCTTTCCGGTCCAGAAGTGGTTAAACTAAATTTAAAGTGGTTGTAAACTCCCCATTTCAACTTTAGCTCATTCTAATCTGCCTAACCAAAGCTATAGATCGGTGCCTATAAAACATTACTTACTTGTATAATCTTCCTGCAATCCATCCAGAAAACATTTATGACGTCATCGGCGCATGCTCAGTTTGTCTTTCAATTCACGGCACAATATGTGTGCCGTTTCCATAACAACAGCATGACTGGTCTCAGTTCCTCCGAAAACGGCACAGCTAGGAAGATACTGTGCCTTTCTCCTCAGCTTCCTGGTTCTCCCCTTGTGACTGTGAAACGTCACACAGGGGGAGTGAACCAGGGCAGCATCAGCTTTAGCAATACAGAGTGCCATACTGCGGGGCTCGGTTGCCGTAGTAACGGTGGTCGAGAAAGAGGCTTGGAAAGCACCAGATCGCAGAAACATCCGCAGGGGGAGCCGGCAGCAGTAGCTAAGATGGCGCAGCCGAGTCCAGGAAGAAGCTAAAAGTAAACTTCAACAAAAAGGTATTTTCTAAACTTTTTAATATAACTATTTAATGTGCAATTCATTAACATTGTTTGTTCTATACATACATTAGAAAAAAATGATTATTAAAGCTGAGTTTACTTCCTCTTTAAGTGTCATTTCAACATCTTACAAAAAAAGGAGTGTGATTGGCCGGCTATAAGGGGTGGAGGAGGCCAGATTTTTTTTTGTGATGTTAAATAATATATATATTTTTTAAATAATCCATACACATCCACTACCTAATGTCTCTGTAATTTATTTTCAATTAAGTCCTTTCTTATTGTGTTTTCTGCCTTACATCCGTAACATCCTCCATGAGCTCCAACACCTCTCCTTTTCTCTCTCACATCTGTTTGTTTGGAATGAGCAGTGCACATTAGTGGCAGTCATGTACAGTGCTCTGTGTACACTGCAAGTCTCATATTGCACAGGCAATGCTCTTGCTTACTGTGAGGACCATGGAGAATGAACATAGCCACCCTCTAACAGGAAGTGACATCACAGGAAAAACAAAAGGAATTTGGAGAATAGGAGGCTGAGACCAACAGAAGGGACTTTTTTGAGTTAAAGTGATTGTAAACGATCACCTAGTAAGACAACCCATTCAGTTGAAAATAAAAAAGAAAGGCAAAACATTTTTGTGTAGATAATGTTTTTTTATAAGTGATCACATTCTGTCTGTTCTCAGCTTCATATGAGCTGGGGGAGCAGAAACAACATCACACTGAGCTTCCCAGTGAATTGTTATGTAGACGGGGGCGTGTCAGGACAAGTCTGATCATTGGAGAAGATTACACTGAGTTCTCAGCACAGCTAGGGAACTGGCCACGTTGTGCTTTTCTGCTTAGTGTGGACAGTTTATAATAGGAAAACAGAGTGACTGGCAGGAACACCAGGGATTTGACATAAAGGAAGCAATAGAAAGAGAACAGGAGACTTTCTCATACAAGTACATGGTACATGGTGAAAAGAAAAATAGGTGCGCGAACCTTAAATGAGAAAGAAAGTGGGGAAAAAGCAGCACTGAAATAATATAAATATGTGAAAAGGTTGTGACAAATGAAAAACATCAATTACAAAGTGCGCTAAAAAGTTATGGAACACAAATATTCACAAAAATGGTGATTGCTGATGTTCAGCTAAACACAAAGTCTATATTCCAAATGGTGAGACTGTGCAAAGGTCTTGAAAATCCAAAGAATATAGTGAGGTTGGGGAGTGATGAAGGATAAGGGTAACCTCTTCCCAAACGGTGATCCAGACAGTGCTCAAATGTACACGTGATGCACCCAGTGTTAAGAAGGGACTCTTACCAGATGATGGAGAGATGCAAACATATAGTGTATAACCCTGGAGTCCGTTAAGGTCAGCTTGTAGAAGAAAATTCACAAGAGGAATAAAGCGACCATCTGCTTCCAAAGTGTGGGGATCTAGAGGCTTCCACTCAAGGGGATATCGCCACCAAGAACATGCCCAAGGAAGAGAAGGGGACTATAGTGCATTACCTCACTTTATTGAACCAATAAGAAAGAGTAACACTTACATTTTCAGGAGAAAAAACAGCATATGTAAATATTGGATCGAGGACCTCTGCAGTAGTCCGGGATCAAAGGCAACACGGCTAGCTCCCCCCGACGCGTTTCCACTAACAAGTCGGCTTCTGGGACTGGAGCTGTAGCCGTGCTGCTCGCATCTCTCATGTAAATAATGTGGCTGATGGACACTTCCGGTGCGGCCGTGGCGGGGACCCGGAAGTGTTATGACTAGTGGTATTTGAACCGGAAGTGCGTCATAACACTTCCGGGTCCCCGCCACGGCCGCACCGGAAGTGTCCATCAGCCACATTATTTACATGAGAGATGCGAGCAGCACGGCTACAGCTCCAGTCCCAGAAGCCGACTTGTTAGTGGAAACGCGTCGGGGGGAGCTAGCCGTGTTGCCTTTGATCCCGGACTACTGCAGAGGTCCTCGATCCAATATTTACATATGCTGTTTTTTCTCCTGAAAATGTAAGTGTTACTCTTTCTTATTGGTTCAATAAAGTGAGGTAATGCACTATAGTCCCCTTCTCTTCCTTGGGCATGTTCTTGGTGGCGATATCCCCTTGAGTGGAAGCCTCTAGATCCCCACACTTTGGAAGCAGATGGTCGCTTTATTCCTCTTGTGAATTCTCTTCTACAAGCTGACCTTAACGGACTCCAGGGTTATACACTATATGTTTGCATCTCTCCATCATCTGGTAAGAGTCCCTTCTTAACACTGGGTGCATCACGTGTACATTTGAGCACTGTCTGGATCACCGTTTGGGAAGAGGTTACCCTTATCCTTCATCACTCCCCAACCTCACTATATTCTTTGGATTTTCAAGACCTTTGCACAGTCTCACCATTTGGAATATAGACTTTGTGTTTAGCTGAACATCAGCAATCACCATTTTTGTGAATATTTGTGTTCCATAACTTTTTAGCGCACTTTGTAATTGATGTTTTTCATTTGTTACAACCTTTTCACAAGTACATGGTACAGCAACCACATATCAGGAATATGAAGTGTTGGGGTAACAAACGCTTTAAGAACACATACTTGAACAGAACCTTTATTTTTTTTAACCAGAGTTTAGTGTCTAAAAAAAGGGGGGGGGGGTCACCCGCGCCAACAGACCACCTCTGTGGGTATAACCTACTAAAAAAGTACTAAATGATGTAATATAATATAAAGCAGCTGCTGAACCCCCTCCTGCCATGGAGATAACATAAAGAGAAAAAAAGGGGGTAAAAAAAACCCTCCCAGTTCAGCATTTGCGAGTACCAGTGCCATTAAGTACTAAAAATATTAGTAGAATGTGGATAAGAATTAAGTGAGTGGTGGGAAGGATTTGCATATAATCATTCTTAGAAAATCAATAAAAAACAATAAAATGTGCTGCATATATTCAGTGCAAACTAAACATAGGCTGCACGTGATATGAATCAGTGGATAAATACCCAAAAAAACATCAAATTAAGATTAGAAAGAAATATATAAAAGGAATAGGAAATATTGCATTGACTATAATGACCCACATATATATATATAGCAAATTTTCAAGCAAGTCTATTGTGCAAGAGTGCAAAAAAGGTTATTCACAGGCTGTAGTAAGTCTGCATACAAATAGACAATGTTATGCAGGATTGGTGATCAAAAAACACAAATAGCTCCCAGGAGAAAGAAGGTTGAATGTAGAAGATGAAGATCGGGGTCACCACTATGTGCTCGGGGGATGTGTCAGGAAAACTCACCAGATGTGATGGATCCCCTCTTGCCTTACGGTAAAGGGGATCATTCAGGCTTAAGGTGGTCTCCCCCACCAGGGAGCTGGCCAATACCTCCTGCGATCCTCTCCTGACTCCTCTCCCTTCTCCTTCCTCCTTGTCTCCCAGAGGACTCAGGCGTGTGTGGATATGTGAGAAAGAAGGTACAGATGCCTCATAGTGTAGTCTGGATTTAGAAATCTTTATTGATTAAAAAAGTCAATAAAACACATAACTTTTCACGCAACACACAGTTTACTTCCATGCAACATTTAATAAGTAGATACCCTTCTATTTCATAATAGCAGCAACCCTTCACCATCACACATGCACATATATGTTACTTATGTATTTTTATTTTGTTACTAGAATCTTTCCAACATTGTGCACACTAGAGCATCAATTTATATGATGGGTTCATTTATGCAATATGTTTGCGCGGTTATTATAATATAGCATAATAGAGATTTCTTTTGAAAACAAATACTTTTTGGTAAGATGCGAATCAGTCCATGGAAAGCTATTATTATTGTTTAATACATGTAATCCGTTTATCCAAATTGCCTATTTATATCTATGTGTAGCACCCTCCTAGGTAGGTGCTAGGAAAACCATATTGTGGCCCTGTCTGCTTATCAGGGGGGCCTTATTGTTCAGCTAGGCTGTCATGTGTTTCCAGGTGTGTCTGTTGAGCTTGGGGAGTCTCCCCACTGTATCCAATAAGGGCTCTTGTTGGACAGTGGAGGAAACCTAACCAATAGCACACCAGGGCTTATATCAGTCTCAGTGGACTGATATAACAGTAGAGCCAGAACCCGTTATACTGTTGGGATATATGGCTGAGGCGGGACTGGCTATGCTCATGTGTGTATAGAACATGATACATGGCTGAAGCCCCCATTCTAGAAGTACTCTGTAAACGGCACTTTGGTTCTGTCTTGGTCCTATAGTGCAGGGGTCCCCAACCCCGGCCACGGACCTGTGACGGTCCACAGCCTGTTGATGACCGGGCTGCACAGCAGGAGATGAGCGGTGACTGCATTAGACCCGTGCAGACTGCGGTCGCCGCTCATCTCCTGCTGTGTGGCCATGCCTGCATATCCTCTCCCAGCACCTCCACCCACCTGGCCAATGATGTCATCCAATCAGCAGGGTAGGGGGCGAGAGGAGGTGCAGATCAGAATGGAGAGTTTCACATGCTCTTCACATGTCTTTCCTTCCTCCTCTACTCCGTGTGCCTTCTTTTTATTTGTCTCCCTCCCTCCTCACTACTTCCACCACTCTATAGCCCTACTGTACTCTTCACATCTTTCCTTCCTCCTCTACTTCTTGTTCCTTCCTTTTCCTTCACTTCTTCTCCACTACTACCGTTCACTGTCCTACTGTGCTTTGCGTGTGTGCATGCCTTTCCATCCTCCTCTACTCCTTGTTCCTTCTTTCTGCTTGGCTCCTTCTCCACTCTTTGGCCTGCTGTGCTCCTCGCATGTCTTTCCTTCCTTCTCTACTTCTTGTTCTTTCCTTTTCCTTCACTTCTTCTCCACTACTACCGTTCACTGTCATACTGTGCTTTGCGTGTGTGCATGCCTTTTCATCCTCCTCTACTCCTTGTTCCTTTTTTCTGCTTGGCTCCTTCTCCACTACTCCCTCCACTCTTTGGCCTACTGTGCTCCTCACATGTCTTTCCTTCCTTCTCTCCTTCTTATTTCTTCATTTTCCTTTGCTCCCTCTACACAACTCCCACAATTCTGTCTTTCCTTCCTCCTCTACGCCTTCTTCCTTCGGTCTCTTTTGCTGCCTCTCTGCTACTCCCACAACTCTATGGATTACTGTACTCTTTACGTCTTTCCCGCTCTACTCTCTGGTTCTTCTTTCTCCTTGGTCCTGTATCTGCTACTCCCACCACTCTATGACCTACTATACTCTCCACATCTTTCCTAATTCTTCTACTCCTAGTCCCAACTGTCTCCTTGTTCCTTATTTCTTTTTAGCTCCCTCTCCACTACTCCCACAAATTTGTCTTTCCTTCCTCCTCTATGCCGCGTTCCTTCTTTTCTCTTTGCAGCTTCTCTGATACTTGCACCAATCTATGGCATACTGCCAGGGCCGGTTTTAGACAAAGTGTGGCCCTGGGCAAACCTAAAAGTGGGGCCCCAAATATTTTTATATTATTCTACCAAAAATATAGGCGCCATATATGGTGATATGCTGCGCGGCACCCAATTGCACCAACCGGCAAGGGAAAGGGAAGAGAGGGGCTGTGTCCTTCCACAGGTACGCTAGGAATCTGTAAGATCGGTGCTATGGGCTCCTGACAGTGACGTGGCCCCTTTGTAAAATCTTTAGACACAAGGAACAAAAGTGCAATAATTTATAAACAAGTGCAATATAAATAATTCACAAACCAAGACCAGTGCATTACAAAAATCATACATAGACAAAACCAGAGCATTACAATAGTAAATTGCCAGGTCTAGGTGGGGTAGGGTTGCTACCTCACCCCTTTAATCCAGGACACATACGAATTACCAGTGGCGGCTGGTGCTCAAAATTTTTTTTTTGGGGGGGGGGGGGGGGCGCAAACACAAAAATGTAATAGGCATTGCTTTGCGGCAAAAAACGCTGTAAAAAATTGCGTGACTTAACAAACAATCATTAGGTTGGTTCAAGATTGACCAGCGTGTCCCCATTCACTGCACAGTGACCAGCATGTCCCCCATCAATGCACAGTGTCCACAATGCACAGTGACCAGCATGTCCCCCATCAATGCACAGTGACCAGCATGTCCCCATTCAATGCACAGTGACCAGCATGTCCCCATTCAATGCACAGTGACCAGCATGTCCTCATTCAATGCACAGTGTCCAGCATGTCCCCCATCAATGCACAGTGACCAGCATGTCCCCCATCAATGCACAGTGTCTAGCATGTCCCCCATCAATGCACAGTGTCCAGCATGTCCCCCATCAATGCACAGTGACCAGCATGTCCCCATTCAATGCACAGTGACCAGCATGTCCCCATTCAATGCACAGTGACCAGCATGTCCCCATTCAATGCACAGTGTCCAGCATGTCCCCCATCAATGCACAGTGACCAGCATGTCCCCCATCAATGCACAGTGTCCAGCATGTCCCCCATCAATGCACAGTGTCCAGCATGTCCCCCATCAATGCACAGTGTCCAGCATGTCCCGCATCAATGCACAGTGTCCAGCATGTCCCCCACCAATGCACAGTGACCAGCATGTCCCCATTCAATGCACAGTGACCAGCATGTCCCCATTCAATGCACAGTGACCAGCATGTCCCCCACCAATGCACAGTGACCAGCATGTCCCCCACCAATGCACAGTGACCAGCATGTCCCCATTCAATGCACAGTGTCCAGCATGTCCCCATTCAATGCACAGTGTCCAGCATGTCTCCCATCAATGCACAGTGTCCAGCATGTTCCCCATCAATGCACAGTGTCCAGCATGTCCCCCATCAATGCACAGTGTCCAGCATGTCCCCCACCAATGCACAGTGACCAGCATGTCCCCATTCAATGCACAGTGACCAGCATGTCCCCATCAATGCACAGTGTCCAGCATGTCCCCCATCAATGCACAGTGTCCAGCATGTCCCCCATCAATGCACAGTGTCCAGCATGTCCCCCATCAATGCACAGTGTCCAGCATGTCCCCCATCAATGCACAGTGTCCAGCATGTGCCCCATCAATGCACAGTGTCCAGCATGTCCCCCATCAATGCACAGTGTCCAGCATGTTCCCCATCAATGCACAGTGTCCAGCATGTCCCCCATCAATGCACAGTGTCCAGCATGTCCCCATTCAATGCACAGTGTCCAGCATGTCTCCCATCAATGCACAGTGTCCAGCATGTCCCCCATCAATGCACAGTGTCCAGCATGTCCCCCATCAATGCACAGTGTCCAGCATGTCCCCCATCAATGCACAGTGTCCAGCATGTCCCCCATCAATGCACAGTGTCCAGCATGTCCCCCACCAATGCACAGTGACCAGCATGTCCCCATTCAATGCACAGTGACCAGCATGTCCCCATCAATGCACAGTGACCAGCATGTCCCCCATCAATGCACAGTGACCTGACCAGCATGTCCCCATCAATGCACAGTGACCAGCATGTCCCCCATCAATGCACAGTGACCTGACCAGCATGTCCCCTATCAATGCACAGTGACCTGACCAGCATGTCCCCATCAATGCACAGTGACCAGCATGTCCCCCCATCAATGCACAGTGACCTGACCAGCATGTCCCCCATCAATGCACAGTGACCTGACCAGCATGTCCCCATTCAATGTACAGTGACCTGACCAGCATGTCCCCCATCAATGCACAGTGACCTGACCAGCATGTCCCCCATCAATGCGCAGTGACCTGACCAGCATGTCCCCATTCAATGCACAGTGACCTGACCAGCATGCCCCCATCAATGCACAGTGACCTAACCATTATGTCCCCCATCAATGCAGTGTCCAGCATGTCCCCATCAATGCGTGACCCCCCCCCCAGAGGACTTCACTTACCTCTGGTGCCACTGCCGTCACCGTGTCTGGCGTGCTGCTCGGGACTCGGTCGGACGTCTTCTCCCTCCGAGTTCCCGTCTCGACCTGCATGCGCGCTGCCCGTCACCGTCCCGACTCCCTGGCGACCGTGCTGCTCGGGAGTCGACTTCTTCCTCCTCCATGGCGCTGCGACTCGGTCGGCGCCGCCCGCTGCCTCTTCTCTGACGGCGTACGGGAAGGTGTGGTGAATTTGGTGGGGGGATCACATATTAGGGTGGGGGTGTCAGTGGTGAATTGTGTGGTTTTGGGGGGGGCTACACCGCCACTGTATCATACCCCCCCCCGCACACAATTCACCACTGATCTCCTCACCAAATTCACCACTACTGTGTCATTCCCTCCGAATGACACAGCAGTGGTGAATTTGGTGAGATTACATATTGGTGGGGGTGTCAGTGGTAAATTGTGTGGTGGTGGGGCGGGGAATGCCACAGCGGTGGTGAATTTTGTGGGGAAATCACATATTGGTAGGGGGTTTGTGCCACAGACAGACCCCCTACCAATATGTGATTTCCCCACAAAATTCACCACGGCTGTGTCATTCCCACCCCTACACCACCACTGACACCCCCACCAATATGTGATCATGTCCCCCAAATTCCCCACTGCTGTGTCATACCCCCCACACCACCACCAAGTTCACCACTGCTGTGTGTGTCATTGTCCCCCCATCACACAATTCACCACTGACAAACCCACCAATATGTGCTCTCCCCCAAGATCACCACTGGCACTATGGTGAATTTAGGGGAGATCACATGTTGGTGGGGGTGTCAGTGGATGTGGTAGTTAGCTGGGCTTGCTTATTATCTACTCACTGACCTCTGTCACCACTTATGAGGACACCATAGAAAGGCAGCGCCGCCGGGCCCCTCCTCCCACAGATGCAGCGCTGGCCACCGGGCTCCTCCTCCCACTTCCATAGCACGGCCGCCGGGTCCCTTCCCTCCTCCCACTTCAGTAGTGACAGCCGCCGGGCCCCTCCCCTCCTCACACTTCAATATAGAACTGGCCGCCGGGCCCCGCCCCCTAATTCTATAGCGGCGGACGCAGGGCCCCTCCACTCCTCCCACTTAACGCTGGTCGCCGAGCGGCAGTTCCCGGCGATAGCCCGATGTTGTCTCACTCTGAGACAACATTGGGTGAATTAGTGCTGTACTGGGCGGCGGGTTCCCTTCCCGTCCGAAGTGCCCGACCGACTCAGTCCGCCCCTGGAGCCCGCTGGCCGCTGCTGACAGTGGCCCGGGGCCCCTGGACATTCGGGGGCCCTGGGCAGTTGCCCAGTTTGCCCCCCCCCTAACGCCGGCCCTGCATACTGCTCTTTCCGCATGTCTTTCCTTCCTCCTCTGCTCATTATTCCTTCTGTCTCCTTGGCTCTTTTTGCCTTTTTTATCTGCTTTAAACACTTGAACCGGCACTAGCGTACCGCAACCTCATGCATCACACAAGGTTGTGGGGTGCCCCCATTTAGTTAAATGGCTCGTGTGACAGCCCGATGAACATCACAGTAGGAATAATTGTGGCAAATTTACCCCCCCCCCCTCTCCCCTGCCTTTGCAGCATAAGGTAAGAAGAGTTGGGGTGGCGGTAGACGCACATCTTTCCCATTTCCCCTCCCCGACAAACACAAGTGTAAATGAGGCCTAAGGATGGGCTCACCAGTCGCTCAGACTCACCTTCCATTTGCTCTCCTTCTCTCATATAGGCATTATGGAGACAGGAAGTGACAAACAAAAATCTGAAAATTACTCCCCATGCTGTCTAAAACTAAAAACCATAACTAAAGCTGCACCAGACATGGAGCCTCAAATAATATAAACCCACTTTATGTGTACCAAATTCCTTATCAAAAGTAGATAAAAGTAAAAAGTAGCAGTGACATCATCACCGTTCTGTACATAACCTGTGCAGAGAGCAGAGCTGTGGGAGGGGCTGTCTGCAGAAAACTGCAGGAGGGGGCGGAGACAGGACCAGTCACCCTGCAGAAGGAGAGAGAGCAGCAGTGAGTGGTCTTTATTACAGGAAGTCTCACACTGGAAGAAATACACAAAGTACACCGAGATACAAGGAAGAATACACATGGCTCTTGTCATTAGACAATATTTGCTGATCCGGGAGTTCAGCTTTAATTGGGGTTGGCTTTAGTCCTGTCTTTCACTTCTGTTTTCTAACCTATTGTGACTTTCAGAAAAATAGAATTGAGCTTTTTTATCTGCCAGTTAGCAATACAAATGTCTTATGTGTTTGTAGAGAGCAAAGCGCTGCTGCATGAAGGAGACATCGCTGTGGATCTCGGACGCAATGCTTTAAATTGTGACGACAACTCCTGCAGATGGAGCAAAGACAGCACTGGATTAGTGAACATGCCCGACACCCTCTGTTCCGCCTTCAGTGAGTATTCTGACTCCTCCCGTGATGAAACATCAATCTGCAGTACTATGGCCCCGGGGGCCATTTCCCAGCAGGACACTATGAGAATGAAGGCTTTGTCTACTCTCTTTGCCTGTGTGCGGCTCCTGTACAAGACAGTAGGTCAGGCGTCTAGAATAGAAGGGGCAACACCTGGATGAAACGTCTATTTTCATTTATTTCTTTTTTTTAAAAAAGTTCTTATGGTTATTGTACGATAACTGTGTGCAGGAAAGGGGTTTAGCTTCTACAGAGGATGGTCACAAGACTCTCTGCAGCTCAAAAGGTACACAGTCATCCTCTCTTTCTCTTTAGGGTGCAGTTTAGCCAGTTGTACTGCCTAATTCAGTGGCAGCTTTGGCTTAGCAATGGTATAATGCTAACCCATAGTGCATAGTTGATGTAACTGATACAATAATAAAGCATGTGTATAGCGCCATCATCTGCCATGCCAAACTACAAAGTGATAGATATTACAAGGGAGGATGGGGCGTGTAATACAAGAGCAGGGCTCTCAGATTCCTGCTGTATTGAATTGTATTGTAAACGTACTGTCTGTGCAGATGTTGTAAAGTGCTGCACAGGGCCCTCTTGTATTAAATTGTATTGTTGCTGTATTGTCTCCCTTTATATTGTAAAGCGCTGTGTAAACTGTTGACGCTATATAAATCCTGTATAATAATAATAATACAGAAAATGTTCCATAGACTAGAAGATAGAGCTGTTTAGAAAAAAAAAAAGAAGCAATAAGTGGAAAATAGCTGACAAAAAGGGTGGTATACTGAATGAAGGTGGTCACAAGACTCTCTGAAGCTCAAACGACATTATTATTATTATTATTATTATTCAGAATTGATATAGTGCTAACTATAGTGACAATACAGCAACAATACAAGAGGGTTAGGAGGGCCCTGCTCCTGGGAGCTTACAATCTAATAGACATGCACTCATCTTTTCCTTCTCTTCAGGGTCTTGTACTCTGCAGTTCAGTCAGTTGCACTGCTTAGTTCAGTGGCAGCTTTGGCTTAGCAATAACATACGGTCTGCCCTAGTGCATAGTTGATTTATTTTTCATAATAATAATGTATGTGTATGGCGCCATCATCTGCCATGCCAAATTACAGTGAGGAAGAGTGGACAAGTATAATACAATACAGAAAATAGTCCATAGACTAGTACCTAGAGCTGTTTTGCAAAATAAAGCAATAACAAGTGCAACATAACTGCGACAAAGGGTGGTATACAGAGCAGCATGCTGTATTATCAGTTCATACTTTGGTTTATTCTTGCATTGTTTACAGTCAAATACAATTTTTTTACGCTAGTTTCACATTTTTAAATGCGTGTCGTTTTATCTTTTGATAGTGCATTGATTAAGTAGATAATTGTTGATCAGCCACTAGAGGGAGCAAACTCTCCATTTGCATTCACCCACTTCAGCTTTCCTCCCATTACCGTTGGGATGGTATGAATATGGCTGAATCCGTGTATATAAAGCGGGTGTGGGAAAACGCAATGCCAATATTATTTCACAAGATGCGCCTAATAAAGATGTCTTCTGGTTCCACAGGTTCCTCCAATATCGCAGTATTCCTCAGCGCCATGCAAGAATTTGCGACTCTCACCTGCGTTCGCTTCATCCTACGTACCACGGAATCAGACTATGTACTATGGATGGGTATGTGAAAAATTCTTCTCCAGCCTCCCTTTCCTTTTTTTCCAATTTGATGTGAATGTGGAGCCAGTACTCGTTTTTGCAGCGGTGCGAGCTAACCGTGACGGGGGCGGCTAACATTTTTTCATTTTTTTTCCTATTTATTTTATTTTTATTTTTTACTTTATTACAGGTTTTTTAAAAAAAAATAAAATCTCATCACTTTTATTGCTGTTACACTCACAAGCAATGTAAACATCCCTTGTGACACCAATATGCAGTGACAGGTACTCTTTATGGAGGGGTCGAGGGTCTAAAAGACCCTCGACCCCTCCACTACACTTTCATGTATGCAAAACGCCAAAAACGGCATTTTTGCATACAGCCGTTTTTTTAAATCTGCCGCCCTTTGCAGCAGACTAACCCGGAAGTGACGTCATGGACGCCGCCTCCAGATTATGTCATCAGAGACCCGATCTAAGCCGCTTCCAGCTTAGATCGGGACTCCATCCAGCCGGCGGACGCACCAGCTGGGTGCTCGGGTCTCCCGGTGGGACGGAAGGCCCGGGCAAAGTCACGGAAGGCGGCGAGAGGGGGGGGGGGGTGCTCACCCGGGTAATGATCGAGCGGGTCCCGAGCCGCATCGGTCGTTACCGATGGAAAGCCGACCGTTGGCTGTAAACCACGGTACCGGGATGGTGCCTCTAGCTAGAGGCATCATCCCGGTATAATACCGCAAATCTGCTGACGTACCCCTACGTCACTTTGTGGTAAGTGGTTAAAATCCTTATTTTTTAAAGAAAATTACTTAGAACCCCCAAGCATTTTCTGAAAGCCAATGCCCTGGAGAATAAAATGGTAGCTGTTGCAATTTTTAGTTAGTTACTAGGGATGCACCTATACTAGTATCGCTGCCTATACCAAGCATTTTGGCAAGTATTGGTACTCACCTAGATGCTCAAAAAGCTCAGGTCCATAAAGAGTCCTGACCTTAACTCCATTGAACACCTTTGGGATGAATTAGTGCGGAGACTGTGAGCCAAGCCTTCTCTTCAACATCAGTGCCTGACCTCACAAATGCGCTTCTGGAAGAATGGTCAAACATTCCCATAGACACACTCCTAAACCTTGTGGACAGTCTTCCCAGAAGAGTTGAAGCTGTTATAGCTGCTAAGGGTGGGCTAACTCCATATTGAACCCTACGGACTAAGACTGGGATGCCATTGAAGTTCATGTGCGTGTAAAGGCAGGTGTCCCAATACTTTTGGTAATATAGCGTATATAGATTATTTTGCATGTGGCCACATATGTACTGTGAGTTCTGACATTTTCTAAATTGCCCACTAGATGGCGATTTAATACCCATTTATACACACACACAGGAGCAGTGGGGGAAATCCCATATGATAGTTTGCAGTATGATTTGCACCAATTTTTTTTATTGATGCAAATCGCATGGCAAAGTATTGGTACTTGGTATTGGCGAGTACTTGACCGAAAGTATCGGTACTCGTACTCACCAATAAAAAAAACGGTATCGGTGCAACCCTAATAGTTACTATAGTTGCAAATAGTTTTACATTTTCTTGAAAAAAATCACTTAAATGCATTTCAGTGTACTCAAACACAACATAATACCCATTTTTTCGTAAAATATAAAATGTGATGTTGCGCCAAGTAAATATATCCCAAACACAGCAAGATTTCACATTGCTAGTGAATTGCTGCCAAACTACGGCACTTAAAATTGTCCATAGCTGATGATTTACAATGATTCTAAAGTTTTGTCTTTTTTTTTTCTTTATTATTAAAAAATAGAAAATAAAAAAAAATACTTACCTGCTCTGTGTAATGGTTTTGCACAGAGCAGCCCCTCTTCTTCTTGGGTCCCCTGCTGGCGGTCCTGGCTCCTCCTTCCTCTAGCTATGGAGGCACTTGAGCAGGCTCGCTACCGAGTCGCACTCCTGTGAAAGGACATTGCAAAGTGCCAAGTGGCCCCCCGCGCTCTCCTTTTTGGCTCAGAAGTAAGAGCCAATGGTTCCCGCTGCCTTTATGAATCAATGAGGGAAGAGAGACACGGTAGAGCTGATGCTCTTGTGCACATCGCTGGATCAAGAATGGGCTCAGGTAAATATAAGGGGGGCTGAGGGGGAGCTGCACTCCCAGTGTATACTCCCTGCATAAGTAAAATGCATTAAAGTAGAACTATAGGCAAAACTGTGGGGTTTTTTTTTTCCATTTTGGATAGAACAAATAAGGGTTATAACCTCTGTCAGATTTTATTTCAACATCTGTGTCCCATTGCAGAGATTTCCCTTCACTTCCTGTCCGATAGCTAAACGGGAAGTGAGAGGAAATCCCTGTAAATTAAGGGAATTCCTTGGGGACCCCCAGGCCACCTAAACTAATGTCCCCATTCAAAGATTTTACCTTTATTTCTTTTCTGAGGACAACCCAAAATTTTGGATTTTATTTCACTTTCAATGATAATGGTAAACAGGACAAATAGAGAGGCTGAATCTTCCAAACAGGGGCACAGACTGCAATATAAACTGACAGGTGTTCTAATCCCTCTTAACGCTATCCAAAACTAAACAAAATGTTTTGCCTTTAGTTCTACTTTAAGGTAAAAAAAACCTTCAAAGAACCACTTTGAAAGCCTTTACACTCAGGTTATTAGTTAAACCAGGAGTTTGTTTTGTTTTTTTTTAATTTTTCTTTATTTTATATAAATTTGTTTTACACTTTTTTTTATTTTTCATTTAACTTTATTGCTATCACCAGGGGTGAAGGAGCACCTTGCGATAGCTTTGGGCAGTCACAGGTACTTTTTATGGAGACATCAGGGGCCTATTAGACCCCTGATGTCTCCACTGCCTTCTAAAACATCTGATTAAGCACAGATTGTGTTTGTTCAGATGCTTCCTTGGCTGTACCGGCCAGACCAAGGCAGTTTCGAAATCCGGACGTGACAAAAACTTTTTCGCTTCTCGCTTCATTGTCACAGAGGAAATGGGGTATCGTGGCTGCAGCAGCCTTGATATAAACTGTTCCCTACACTTTAATGTGATTGGTTACTGAATGCAGCTCTTGGCACATCACCCTTTGCGATGACATAATAAAATGGTTATCTTTTGTTCCCTACAGATGTTGCTCCTATGTTGGTAAGCAAGGAAAAAGTCGAGCAGCTTTATGGTACACAGCTCTATCCAGTATGAGCTGAACCACGCTCTGGGATTCTTCCATGAGCAGAGTAGAAGCAACCGCAATGACTACATCAATATCATATACAGCAACATCATACCAGGTATCCGACTGGGTGAAATCATTACACTAAGGGTGTATCATTACAGTTTCATAGCTGTTCATTCATAGAAACTGCATGTAAATTTGTTCTGTGATAATGAGTTAAATTAAATGTTTTCAGGCTACAATGTATTCTCTGCAAATCATTTGGGTTAATGGGCAAAATACTACATTGTAGCCAGAAGATGGCGCTGAGTTACATAAGAAATAAATATGCACATCAGTGCCACCCAGTGGCCATAATGCAGTATTCTCATTTATATATTCAGTCTACAGAGAATATAGCCTAAGAACATTAAATGTTGCAAAAAAGGATTAACACGCAGTTTTGATGGAGAATAAACTATGCAATTTTTATAAATCTGAGTATATTATATAAATGTAATTAGGGCTGGTTCACACCTGATTTGCACAGGAACGCAGAATGCAGACTCAGTGCAGTACGATTTTCAGCCCTTTCATTTGAATGGGCTGATATCGCACTCAATCACACTACTTTTCAAAAATGCACTACACCAAATTGCATGGTAGTGGGTGATCTGCTGCAGCAAATGCAATTTGTGTTTGGGGTTTCATTAGGAATATATTGGCACCCACAGCGGTGCATTTTGAAGGTGGTGTGGGAAACGCTCATGGAACGTGGATTTCCAGCACTGCGTTCTGGTGTGAACAAGCCCTTAGAACATATTTTGGATCATAAAATACACATCTCCGTTTCATATCTCTAGTGTATGAAAAGTAATGTTTTTGGCTACTATGAGCAGCATAAGTCGTACTTTTTAGGTCACTTTCATAAATGAGGGTCATTTAAAGAGTATCTTCCGTCAATTTAAAAAAAATGAGGTCAAATACTGTGACTGCTGACTTTTAATAAAGAGATACCTGTCCAGGGATCCAGCGCTGTTCTCACCTGGGCCCGCTCTTCACCAGTCTTTAGGTTCCCGATACAGCCATGTTTACTGTGGGAAGCCAGCTGTGACTTCCTGCAGCTTCAAAGTTAGATCCTCACTGCACATGCGCACTGTGCGACTGGTCCCACAGCCTCTTGGAACCTGTGAGGTGTGGAAGTGGGTGCAGGTACCTGCCAGAAATAGGTACTCACTCCCTAGAAAAAAAAAACAAAAGTGCCCAAGGAGAAAGGGATCAGTGGAACTTCTTGGTGAAATCCTGCTTTAAAGTGGAACTCCAGCCTACAATTTTTAGGCCACACTGGGCGGCAAAAATGCCACTTTCCAGGGCAGTTGACTTTTTTCTGCCTCTAAATGCCAAACTATGTCAGCCTATGTGTCCATGCAGAAATAGGTGTTTATATTTATATATAGAAAAAAAAAATCACTTGTGCGTTCAGAAGAGGTACATTTGAGCATTAAAAACAGCAAATGCACATTTACATTAGACGCATACGTACATTAATGCATGCGCATTCACAAGAGGAGTGTTTCAGCAGAAAAAAAATGCCTAACGCTCCCAAACATGCCTAAGCACTAGGTGCGTTCTTTCAAAAATTAATATTCGGGCCAATTGTATAAATAAACACCCGAACGCCGGACACACTTAAAGGCTTCTAATCACATTTGCAAAATATGGCTTTAGGTGCATTTATTACACTGCTTTGCTCTTGCCAGGAGAAAAAGCATTCAAAGAGCTGGACAGGGGGGCGTGTCCAAGATGGCCACTGCAGCGGACGTGTTTTACTGAAGCCTCGTACACACACAACAAATTTTCGCCGACCGGTCGTCCGTCTTTTGTCCAGCGTGCTGTCTGTTGGTTGGACCAACAAAAAATAGGATAGAAAAAGATGGGGCTTTGCAGGCCAGTGGGAGTAGAAGGATCAGACCAAAAACCAATTTATATAAAACCAAAATACATTTTATTGATGATTACAGGATAAAACTACACATGGACAACCATGTATACTCAAAAAACAACAGACTGACATACAATACTAAAATCAAACATTGTGAGTCACTAGCAATATAGAAACCAATCCCTTAGGGGGATATGACCAGAATGTGGTCTAGTTGGTTGGAATGTGGTCTAGACTGCACACAAATTTTCCCGCATGACAGAATTCTACTTCAGAAGTGATGTCATGTGTTGGATTGCTTTGTATGCGTTCTTTCATCTCTGAACATGCCTAGTCTTGCTCATAAGATTTTTCCCCATTGAAATCTGTAGTGACTGCACGAAAATCAGACGTGTTTTGACGTAGAACAAGTATTTTATAGCCTGCACACCAGGATTTTTTAGGCCGAAAAGTCGGAGTCGGTTGTCGAGAGCACCATACTAACAAGCCGAAAATCGGCAGATCGTTCGTCGGACGAAAATTCCCAGCCGAATTTCCACTCGTGTGTACGGGGCTTGAGGCTCGAAACCTAGCTGCTGTTTTCACCCTGTTTTCTCTGCAGAACTGGGGCTGATTACCCACCTTTCACACCGCCCGGTTCTACATGCCGTCCAGATTGAAGAGTAGGGACTCTTCCTCCTTCCGCGCCCCTGCTAAATCGCATTCAAGCTCTACTGCGGCCGGCGGGGTGGGATGCTCTCCTGCCACTCTCCTAAATATGGCGACCCAAACAGAGGACACTGAACCGGCTCTGGTGAAGCAAGCCAACTTCACTGCTCTCATACAGGCTATCGCTGGCGGCCAGGCGGCCCTCACCGGAAAGATCGACCGTGCAGATGGAGAGATATGGACACCTTCCGCTCCAGGCTGAAAGAGGCCGAGAGGCGGGTGGGGGATGCGGAGGATATTCTCAATGCCCACGACGGAACCCTCCGCACGCTCACCACCAGGGTGAAGGCCCTGGAGTCCAGGGCTGAGGATGCTGAAAACCACAATAGGAGGAACAACCTGCGCATCGTAGGTCTCCCGGAGGGGGCAGAGGGCGCAGACCTGCGCACACTTCTCCCACAGGCCCAATTCTCCCCCTTCTTTGTGGTGGAGCGGGCGCACAGGATGCCATCGACCCGAGGCACCCCCCCCCTTGCACTCTCATCCTGCGTCTAATTAATTTCCGTGACCTGGTGCTTCGTGAAGCCCGGAAGATGGACTCCCTCCGCTATGAAGCAGCGAAATTGATGATATTCCCGGATTACTTCATTGACACCCAGCGCCTGAGAAGGTCCTTTGACCAGGTCAAGCTGCAACTCCGCAACCGTAGCATTAAATACAGTATGCTGTTCCCTGCAAGACTGAGGGTTCTAGATGGTGAGATGGTGCGATTTTTTACATCCCCTGAGGATACTATGCAATGGCTGGAGTCGCTTCCTAGAGCGCGCCCCTGATTCTCATCCTTAAATGACCTGAGGTTTTACGCTGGATGACCCGCTGAACTGTTTACCTCGTAGTGTCCCCCTTGGTTTGTGAGTATGTTCCCTTTGGGGGGCGGTGAGGTACTTGGCTGGGTGGCCGGACGGTGCTGAACGCTTGCCTTCAGGGCCTGCTCTTGCTGACTTGCGGGTCTGGTTGCCCCTGGTTGCCCCCCCCCCCCTTGGCCCCAGGCCTCTTCCCTACTCCTGCTCACTGTTTTGTTTGTACCAAGTTTAAGGCTGCGTCCCCGGATCAGAGGTCCGTTTAAAGCGCAGAGAGAATCATGAAGAACAAGGAACACACCAGGCAGGTCCGAGATACTGTTGTGGAGAAGTTTAAAGCCGGATTTGGATACAAAAAGATTTCCCAAGCTTTAAACATCCCAAGGAGCACTGTGCAAGCGATAATATTGAAATGGAAGGAGAATCAGACCACTGCAAATCTACGAACACCTGGCCATCCCTCTAAACTTTCAGCTCATACAAGGAGAAGACTGATCAGAGATGCAGCCAAGAGGCCCATGATCACTCTAGATGAACTGCAGAGATCTACAGCTGAGGTGGGAGACTCTGTCCATAGGACAACAATCAGTCGTATACTGCACAAATCTGGCCTTTATGGAAGAGTGGCAAGAAGAAAGCCATTTCTTAAAGATATCCATAAAAAGTGTAGTTTAAAGTTTGCTACAAGCCACCTGGGAGACAAACCAAACATGTGGAAGAAGGTGCTCTGGTCAGATGAAACCAAAATCAAACTTTTTGGCAATAATGCAAAACGTTATGTTTGGCGTGAAAGAAACACAGCTCATCACCCTGAACACACCATCCCCACTGTCAAACATGGTGGTGGCAGCATCATGGTTTGGGCCTGCTTTTCTTCAGCAGGGACAGGGAAGATGGTTAAAATTGATGGGAAGATGGATGGAGCCAAATACAGGACCATTCTGGAAGAAAACCTGATGGAATCTGCAAAAGACCTGAGACTGGGACGGAGATTTGTCTTCCAACAAGACAATGATCCAGAACATAAAGCAAAATCTACAATGGAATGGTTCACAAATAAACATATCCAGGTGTTAGAATGGCCAAGTCAAAGTCCAGACCTGAATCCAATCGAGAATCTGTGGAAAGAACTGAAAACTGCTGTTCACAAACGCTCTCCATCCATCCTCACTGAGCTCGAGCTGTTTTGCAAGGAGGAATGGGCAAACATTTCAGTCTCTCGATGTGCAAAACTGATAGAGACATACCCCAAGCGACTTACAGCTGTAATCGCAGAAAAAGGTGGCACTACACAGTATTAACTTAAGGGGGCTGAATAATTTTGCACGCCCAATTTTTCAGTTTTTACATTGTTAAAAAAGGTTTAATATCCAATCAATTTCGTTCCACTTCATGATTGTGTCCCACTTGTTGTTGATTCTTCACAAAAAAATACAGTTTTATATCTTTGTTTGAAGCCTGAAATGTGGCAAAAGGTTGAAAAGTTCAAGGGGGCCGAATACTTTCGCAATGCACTGTGTATATATATATATAAAATATATATATACACACACACACATTGGTATGCAAAAACCAATATATTAGTGTTACTTCCTATATCTAACCAACCCAAAAATATATTAATTTCACACATATACAATGTTTTATTTTTGGGGAGGAGCCATATTAGTGTTGCTCAGTGCCATCCTAAGAGCCTTATAGGCCCCTGGGCAATGCAGTGCTCTGGGGCCCTGCCTACACAATCACCCACGAGAATAAAAATGCAAATTATCGATAAGGCGATATTTATTGGTATCTCCAACAAAATCAGCGTTTAAACTTTAACACAACGTTTGGACAATATAACATGGGTTTGAAACACAAGGAATTGAAAAACAAGAAATTACAGTACAAAAACACTTTGGATTATTGAATAACAGAGAGAACATGGCAGGTATACGATGGCACAGAGACAGCGGATGTACATGACAGGTATAGGATGGAATACAGAGGATGTACATAATATATATATAGGATTACACAGTGTAAGGACTTTCAGTGCAGGTACAGGAGGGCACATGGACACAGAGTATACATGGGAGGTATAGGATGGCACACAAGAGGATGTACATGACAGGTATAGGATGGCACACAGAGGATGGCACATAGAGGATGTACAGGACTGATATAGGATAGCACACAGAGGATGTACATGGCAGGTATAGGATGGCACAGACAGAAGTTGTACATGGCAGGTATGGGATGGCACAGAGGATGTACAGGACAGATACAGGATGGCACACAGAGGATGTACAAGAAAGATATAGGATGGCACATAGACAATAGCATACAGAGGATGTACATGGCAGGTAAAGGATGGCACAGACAGAGGATGTACATGGCAGGTATAGGATGGCACAGACAGAGGATGTACATGGCAAGTATAGGATGGTACATAGAGGATGTACATGGCAGGTAAAGGATGTCACTGACAGAGGATGTACATGGCAGGTATAGGATGGCACAGACAGGGGATTTACATGGCAAGTATAGGATGGCACACAGAGGATGTACATGGCAGGTATAGGATGGCACACAGAGGATGTACATGGCAGGTATAGGATGGCACAGACAGAAGTTGTACATGGCAGGTATGGGATGGCGCAGAGGATGTACAGGACAGATATAGGATGGCACATAGACGATGGCATACAGAGGATGTACATGGCAAGTATAGGATGGCACCCAGAGGATGTACATGGCAGGTAAATGATGGCACAGACAGAGGATGTACATGGCAGGTATAGGATGGCACAGACAGAAGATGTACATGGCAAGTATAGGCTGGCACGCAGAGGATGTACATGGCAAGTATAAGATGGCACACAGAGGATGTACATGGCAGGTAAAGGATGGCACAGACAGAGGATGTACATGGCAGGTATAGGATGGCACAGACAGAGGATGTACATGGCAAGTATAGGATGGCACCCAGAGGATGTACGTGGCAGGTAAAGGATGGCACAGACAGAGGATGTACATGGCAGATATAGGATGGCACAGACAGAGGATGTACATGGCAAATATAGGCTGGCACACAGAGGATGTACATGGCAAGTATAGGATGGCACACAGAGGATGTACAAGACAAGTATAGGATGGCACACAGAGGATGTACATGGCAGGTATAGGATGGCACACAGAGGATGTACATGGCAGGTAAAGGATGGCACAGACAGAGGATGTACATGGCAGGTATAGGATGGCACAGACAGAGGATGTACATGGCAAGTATAGGATGGCACACAGAGGATGTACATGGCAGGTAAAGGATGGCACAGACAGAGGATGTACATGGCAAGTATAGGCTGGCACACAGAGGATGTACATGGCAAGTATAGGATGGCACACAGAGGATGGCCCACAGAGGATGTACATGGCAGGTAAAGGATGGCACAGACAGATGATGTACATGGCAGGTATAGGATGGCATAGACAGAGGATGTACATGGCAAGTACAGGATAGTACACAGAGGATAGCACACAGAGGATGTACATGGAAGGTAAAGGATGTCACATACAGAGGATGTACATGGCAGGTATAGGATGACACAGACAGAGGATGTACATGGCAGGTATAGGATGACACAGACAGAGGATGTACATGGCAAGTATAGGATGGCACACAGAGGATGTACATGGCAGGTAAAGGATGGCACAGACAGAGGATGTACATGGCAGATATAGGATGGCACAGACAGAGGATGTACATGGCAAATATAGGCTGGCACACAGAGGATGTACATGGCAAGTATAGGATGGCACACAGAGGATGTACAAGACAAGTATAGGATGGCACACAGAGGATGTACATGGCAGGTATAGGATGGCACACAGAGGATGTACATGGCAGGTAAAGGATGGCACAGACAGAGGATGTACATGGCAGGTATAGGATGGCACAGACAGAGGATGTACATGGCAAGTATAGGATGGCACACAGAGGATGTACATGGCAGGTAAAGGATGGCACAGACAGAGGATGTACATGGCAAGTATAGGCTGGCACACAGAGGATGTACATGGCAAGTATAGGATGGCACACAGAGGATGGCCCACAGAGGATGTACATGGCAGGTAAAGGATGGCACAGACAGATGATGTACATGGCAGGTATAGGATGGCATAGACAGAGGATGTACATGGCAAGTATAGGATAGTACACAGAGGATAGCACACAGAGGATGTACATGGAAGGTAAAGGATGTCACATACAGAGGATGTACATGGCAGGTATAGGATGACACAGACAGAGGATGTACATGGCAGGTATAGGATGACACAGACAGAGGATGTACATGGCAAGTATAGGATGGCACACAGAGGATGTACATGGCAGGTATAGGATGGCACACAGAGGATGTACATGGCAGGTAAAGGATGGCACAGACAGAGGATGTACATGGCAAGTATAGGCTGGCACAAAGAGGATGTACATGGCAAGTATAAGATGGCACACAGAGGATGTACATGGCACACAGAGGATGTACATGGCAAGTATAGGATGGCACACAGAGGATGTAAATAGCACACAGATGATGGCACACAGAGGATGTACATGGCACACAGAGGATGTACATGGCAGGTAAAGGACGGCACAGACAGAGGATGGAGAGAGAGAGAGAAAAAAAATCAAGCTGCTGCAGCAGTCTAATTACCTTCCACAGTGGCCGCACAGCACATGAAGGGAGGCGGTGGGTGGAGCCATTCTAGGTGCCGAGGACGAGGAGGATCCTCCTCCTGCTGTGCATGCTGGGTCCCCTCTCCTCAGGATGTCACTGGTTGCTAGATGCCAATCGGCGGGCCTTCCTAGCAACCAGTACAGCGTAGACTGACAAACTGGTCAGGGGGGGCCCCTAGACCACCAGGTAAACTAATCTGACCTGGGGGGGGGGGGGGGACGACAGATCATTGCCACCCTGTGTGTGGGGCCCCTTGGCAAGTGCCGGGTGTGCCCATTCGGAAAGACAGCCCTGGTGTTGCTTGTCATATAGAACAGAGACAGTTGTAGGTAGTTCAGGGATTTGAACGTCCAAATACACTGTTGCACGACAGATTTGCTAACCACTTAGCCACCTGGTGCTCATGACATTTTTGAAAAGCATGTATGATTTGGTTATAGACTTCTTTTAAAAATAAAAACATATATATATATATATATATATATATCTGTGTGCATATCTATATATAGACAGCTGCCCATGCTCAAACAGTTTGCAAATTTTCACATTTTTCTGTGTTTTGATATAGGAATATATTTGTTTGTTGAGTGGGGAGCCATATTAGTGTTGTTTCTGTTATAAAAAACTCAGATCCGGTGATTTTGGAAAACAAGAGGAATTTGTTTATTTACATGCGCATGGAGATATATACAGAGTTCAGTCAAAGCAGCCTGTGTCATGCATAAAAATCTACCCAGACAATAGAGTTTGCACTTTTTATAGTGATGAATATTTATGAGGTATAGGTGTGTTCTGGGCTGCTCTAAAGTGTAATAGCATTTTTCATCCAATCAATCTCCACTTTTGCATCTGGTAGAGTGACGGTTAAATCAACTGTCCCAACTGTCCCATCCTTTAGCTGTTACCGGTCAGAGTTGGTTCTGGAAATTGGTCTTGGAATGAAGCATCCTGCTTCCTTATCCCTCAAGGTTTTTAGCTGTAGGAATAGACACACAAACTTTCCTTTCATGCATGCAAAGGGGGATGGGGGCCTCTATCACTAGAAATAGGTTCATCATAAAGCATCACTCTAACTACTGTGATTTATATAAAGTATTCACCTCTATCTACATTTCTAGGTTTATATATATATATATATATATATATATATATCTATATATCTACAGTTACATTTAGTGAAAGATTCCTGACTCAGCCAATTCTTCCAACAGTTTCCTATATAGAACCACATTAAACTCTGAAAAAATGCAAACTGTTTTAGCGTAGCTGAACCCAGAACTCTTTCCTTAAAAACTACATATATATATGTGTGTTTGATTTTTTTGGCATATTCATATATATATATATATATATATAAATAAATATATTTATATGTTTTATGCTTAATACGCATAAAGTATGTTTTATGCTTAATACTAAGGTGTCTACAACTTATTTTGCTTGACTGTTGGATATTGTAAGCTCTATCTATTCATCATATGTTGTATCTTTGCACTGTAATTTGAATAAAGATTACTTGATTTGGGGGTTTTGGCGGGAACATTTCACATTTCATCTGCCTGCTTGAGTGATTACTGATGTTTTATACATGTTCAATAACGCTTATTCATTTGTACACAGCTCCTGGTTTTTTGTTTTCTTTTCTTCATATTTGTCTGGATGTAATTCAGATATCTTATGTGTCTTTTGAATGTAATCCATTTCTTGTATTTTTTGTGTGTGTGCAATGCCAGTACAGTATGAACGTGTATGGCTCCGTCCCTGGAAAGCGGCAGGGTTATGGTTTCTCCCTGTACAGCGGCAGGGGTATGGTTTCTCCCTTTACTCTAGCGAAGTGTGTGTGCATGTGTGGGTGTATGGGGGTGGGGCGTGTGGGTGTGTGTGTATATGGGTGTGTGTGGGGGGGAGGGATGGGGGTGTATGGGTGGGTGTGTGTGTGTGTGGGGGGGTGTGTGCGTGTGTATGGGGGGGTGGTGTGGGGCTAAATTGTAAGAAATAATTAAAGTGTGTATGTATAGATTTAACTAAAAATATATATAAATTAAGGAATAATGCAGAATTTCCGTTCAGCCTCTGTGGATGAATGTAACCAAAAAATGTAATAAAAAAATCACTAAAAACGATTACTGAATAAAAGATTGCTACAGCGCTGTATTCATACATGACTCACTCACCTTTTTTTGGCCTAGGTTAGTGATAATGAACCTTGGCAACACAGGTGTTTTGTAACAACATTTCCCATGATGCTCACCTACACTGTAGAGTACATGAGCATTATGGGAAATGTAGGGCAAAAACATCTGGGGGGGGTTAAGGATTACCATCACTGACCTAGGTAAAACATTTCCAATACATGTTAGTTGTCTGTGTGCACCACTTTTAAAATAAAGCAAAATCCCTTTAACCACTTGCCTTCTGTGCACTTAAACCCCCTTCCCATCCAGACCAATTTTTAGCTTTCAGCGCTCTCACACTTTGACTGACAATTGCGCGGTCATGCTACACTGTACCCATATGAAATTTTCACACAAATAGAGCTTTCTTTTGGTGGTATTTAATCACCTCTGGGTTTTTTATTTTTTACAAAAAAAAAAAAGAAAAAAGACAGAAAATTTTGAAAAAAAAAAGTTTTTCTTATTTTCTGCGAGTAAATTTTGAAAATAAATAAAATTTTCTCCTTCGCTGATGTGCGCTGATGAGGCGGCACTGATAGGCTGCACTGATGAGGTGGCACTTATGGGCACTGATGAGGAGGTACTAATATGCTGCACTGATGAGCACTGATAGGCGGCACTGCTGGGCACTGAGAGGTGGCACTGATGGGCACTTTAGGCGGCACTGATGGGCACTGGCGGATGGCACTGATGAGCACTGGCGGATGGCACTGATGAGCACTGGCGGATGGCACTGATGGGCAGCACCATCAGTGCCCACACTCAGTGCCCATAGTGCTGCCAGTCAGTGCTCATCAGTGCCTAGATGAGCAGGCACTGACTGGCAGCACTATGGGCACTGAATGTGGGCACTGTGGGCAATTTGTGTATGTTTTTTACCTTTTGTAATCAGGGCACTGGTGATCAGTGCCCTGATTACATTCTTCTGTGTCCCCGGTGCTGGGCAGCTCTCCCTCCTTCCTCACACTGCAGTCTCCGTGTGAGGAAGGAGCGCTGGCGATGAGAGATGATCTCATATGTTTACATATGAGATCATCTCTCATTGGACGGTCCGATCACGTGGTGAATGGCCGCTGTGATTGGCCATTCACCACGATCTGTGATCGGCTGTGTCCAAGGGACACGGCCGACACAGATTTCCCCGATGCGCGCTCTCGGGAGCGCGTGGGGAGACTGTTTCTGGGAGGCCGTTTAAAAACGGCCTCCCGAAAATGTGAGTCCGCGCTGCAGCCGTATATAGGCTATAGCGCGGACCAGAAGCAGTTAAAATAAATTGCAAATGGCACATGGGCGTTCGCCCCTGGACCAGAAATTACACCAGATTGGGTTGCACACATTCCAGGTAGTGGTCACAATCAACTGGCTAATCATGGTGAGGGCCACTTTCAGCCGTGAAGAAATGGCATTCATATGCAAAGTGTGGAGGGTGGGGGGGTCTGTGCTTTTAATCAGAGCATTGATTACCAGTGCAGACCCTTGGGGGATGCCACTAGAGCCACCAGGGATTGCTGACCCATGGCCACCAGGGATGCCCACCCATGCCACTATTGATGCAAATCAGTGCTCAGGGAGCCTGTTAGTGCCTTCCTCATCAGTGCTGCCCATCATTAACATCTATCAGTGCTGCCCACAAGTACATGATCCAAAACTTCCGGGTCTGGGGCATACACAGCAGGAGCTGCTCAGCAGGTACCGTGGACTCGATGTCCGCCGGCAGTCATCCATTGTTCGGTGCAGAGGGAGAACAGCAATCTGTCTATGTAAACAAGGCAGATTGACGTTCTGTCAGTACAGAAGATATAGATCCTGTGTTTCTGCAAAGCAGGGGCACTGATCAATGTGTTACCCTGGTACAAGCACCTCCCCCACAGTAAGACAACAGCAGCTAGGTACACAGTTAACCATTTATTCACCCCTGATGTTAACCCCTTCCCAGCCAGTGTCATTAGCCCAGCGACAGTGTATATTTCTTTAGCACTGTATTAGTGTCACTGGTCCCCAAAAAGTGTTTGTGTACGATTTGTCTGTCAAAAATATCGCAGTCCTGCTATAAGACGCTGATTGCCCCCAATACTAGTAAAAAACAAAAATTCCCCATAGTTTGTAGAAACTATAACCTTTGCACAAATCAATATATGCTTATTGGGATTTTTTTTTTTTTAACCAAAAATATGTAACAGAATACATATTGGCCTAAATTTATGAAGAAATTCGATTTTTTATTGGATGTGTTTTATGGCAGAAAGTAAAAATGTATATGAGTAGTCTAGGAGAGGCTACCTATAGCGCTTGCTCTAAAAGACATACAATAAACAGTGCATAAATAGTCCCATAAATATATTATTGGCAGCTGCTATAGTAAAAGGATATATGTAGATAAGTAGTCTAAGGAGATATAGGCTACCTATAGCGCTTGCTCTTAAAGGACATATAACAAACAGTGTAAAATATTCCCATAAATAAATATATATAAATACAAGTGAATATGTGTAAAACTGATACTAGTTTAGCAGCTGCTATAGTGAAAAGTAGGCTGGAAGGTAAATAGTCTAAAAAATAGGCTACCTATAGCACTTGCTTTAAATACATTCAATAGTGTACACAAATAAAATGACATGTATAAAAAAATAGTCCAATAGATTAAATCTTCAGTGAAAAATAATAGCCAAGTGAAAGTTCCAAAGGAAAAAATGTGCAAACAATTCTTATATAAACGGTGGTTCTTCAGTGCAGGTTCTTTCATAAGTAAAGTGCAGGTGCTGGGTGCCATATTACATCCAAGTGATAATGGTAGAATTCAATCACTCACCAAATGTTGTGGGTCCTGTGTGCCTTATAGCACCAGGACCTATTCAGACTTGTATAGCCCCCTGGGCTAAAGAGCGATCTTTCTGTCTTGCTTCTAAATGGGTAGGGTGATGGGGTCCCCCTCCGTCTCCTCTCACCACGCCAGGGTATATGCAAGAAATGAAGCTCCAGATAGTGTGTTATCTTTTAAAACTCTTTATTCCCAACTGGGCAAAAAATGCATGCACACGAACAAAAAGGTTTTTGAACTTCAAGCAAAAAAGGCAAATTCTCAAATAAAAAGCAAAAAAAGCCAAAAAACCAACACTTCACGTCAAAAGGATCATGCAGGGGAAGTAAGTTCTTATCCCAATTTTTAGCCTCGTGGGCCGCCTGTGATCGTGTGAGTACGGTGCAAACCGTTTGGTGTGGACGCTCCCAGGAGAGTTTCCGGCTTGCATTCCACCCCTCACTTACGTCACCACGCTATGCGTTCCAATCTTACGCGTTTCGTCACTTCCTGTGACGTCTTTGGAGATAGGAACAAACGGTTTGCACCATACTCACACGATCACAGGCGGCCCACGAGGCTAAAAATTGGGATAAGAACTTACTAACTTCCCCTGCATGATCCTTTTGACGTGAAGTGTTGGTTTTTTGGCTTTTTTGCTTTTTATTTGAGAATTTGCCTTTTTTGCTTGAAGTTCAAAAACCTTTTTGTTCGTGTGCATGCATTTTTTGCCCAGTTGGGAATAAAGAGTTTTAAAAGATAACAAACTATCTGGAGCTTCATTTCTTGCATATACCCTGGCGTGGTGAGATTACATCCACTTGGATGTAATACGGCATCCAGCACCTGCACTTTACATAAGAAAAATTTGTACTGAAGAACCACCGTTTATATAAGAATTGTTTGCACATTTTTTCCTTTGGAACTTTCACTTGGCGATTATTTTTCACTGAAGATTTAATCTATTTATTGGACTCTTTTTTTATACATGTCATTTTATTTGTGTACACTATTGAATGTATTTAAAGCAAGTGCTATAGGTAGCCTATTTTTTAGACTACTTACCTTCCAGCCTACTTTTCACTATAGAAGCTGCTAAACTAGTATCAGTTTTACACATATTCACTTGTATTTATATATATTTATTTATGGGAATATTTTTACGCTGTTTGTTATATGTCCTTTAAGAGCAAGCGCTATAGGTAGCCTATATCTCCTTAGACTACTTATCTACAGAAAGTAAAAATATATATATATTTTTTTAAATTGTCAGTCTTTTTTTTTATACCGCAAATATTAAAAAAAAATGCAGAGGTGATCAAATACCACCAAAAGCTCTATTTGTGGGAAAAAAGAACACACATTTTATTTGGGTACAGCGTTGCACGACTGCGCAATTGTCAGTTAAAGTTAGGCAGTGCCCTATCGCAAGAAATAGCCTGATCACGAAAGAGGGTAAATCTTCTGGAGGTCGAGTGGTTGATATTTAGAGCAACCCCCCCCCCCCCTTTCTCCATCCATGTCTCTATGCTTTATTTTGTTGAGAAATCACTTTGAAAAGCCTCTAACATTTCTAGTAGTGGCCATCTTTAATATAAGCAAATGATTTATGTAGAAATTACTTCCTGGAATCCTTCTGCCCTTAGCTCAAGCAGGCATGCAGGAGAGTTTGCTTAGTTGAGAAAACCCCTCCTCCCCTTCGGAAGACACCTGGGATGTATGCCATAATTTGCCTAGGCAAGAAACAAGGAAGTAACTGAAGAGATGGAAAAAACTGAATTTTTGTAAAATCTTACCTGTAAAATTCCTTTCTCTGAGTCCTCCAACAGTCGCCGCCATCTTCATATTCGTCACAATGGGGTATTAGACTTTGCTCCGCAGGAGTAGCTAGGCAACAGAATATGTCAATATTAAAGCTTTTAACATATCCCCACCCCAGGGGGTGGTCCCCTCAGTCTATACCCTCCTGCTTCAGTTTCAGTGGAATAGCAGTAGAGTACCTAAACCCCAAAAGAGGGGCGGGGGCGGCGACTGTCGGGAGGACTCAGAGAAAGGAATTTTACAGGTAAGATTGAAACCTGTAATATGGGCAGCGGATCCGGACTGGCCGGACTTATGCTTACCTGTAATATGGGCAGCGGATCCGGACTGGCCGGACTTATGCTTACCTGACCACGGCTTCTTTTGGGAGCCTTGGCCTATGAATGGTTTGCCCCTATAGGGCGACCGAAAGGCACGAAAGGACCCCTGAGAGGGCCGAAAAAAAAAGCATGCTTCATACCATGAGCAGCCTTAGCCTGGTGGGATTGGGGCAGGAGCGTGCTCTCACCACCCGTGACCCCCTTTATCAGTGCATCCAAGGATTTGCCAAAAAGGCGAGAGCCATCATAGGGCAAATTGGCTAAGGTCTTGCGCGAAGATTGGTCCACAGACCAACACTTCAACCAAACCAGGCGGCGAGACAATACCGCCACACTGTGTACACGTGCAGCCAACGGTACTATATCCAGGTCCGCATCACACAACTACATGACACCCTGATGGATTTGATCCACCAAATCCAATGTCGCCGGTGAGGCTGAATCAGCCACCAGGACGCGCCTGAGTACCTGCGTCCAATTCGCGACAGCCTGGGCTGCCATAAGCGTAGCAAATAGAGCCATTTGCATAGAACCCGTAATAGAGTAAGAATGACGGGCAAGAGACTCCAGCCTCCTGCCCGTAGCATCCCGGAACCCCGGGGTATCCTCTGCAGGAATCGCAGTGGACCTATACAAAACCGCCACCGCGAGATCCACCTGAGGTGGCACACACCACCGCCCATCAGTAGCGGGTGTGACAGGACAACGCAGCTTGAACCTACTTGGTACAGCAAAAGGCTTGCGTATATTGCACCATTGTTTCTTAACAGTGCGCTGAAAATCATCAGTGCAGGGAAAGACCTGCGATGTCTTGCGTCTTTCTGCGTCCCATAAGCTGCCAGGGCAGCAGGAGGACATGGTTCAACCCGTAAACGCAGTGTTTGCTTGATAGAAGCAACCAATTCATCCATGAGTGCAAGCTCTTCAGGCGAGCCAGGGGGAGAATTATCCACCCCTTCTACCTCAGACTCCACCCCGGACCCCACAAGACCCAGGGAGGAACGGGACCCCGATAAGGAGACCCCAGCACCCTCTGATCAGAGTAGATTGAAAACTCTGGTTCGTTGTGTGGATTGAGCAGCCACAAGCATTAGCACCCGAGCAGCAAGATTAGACACAACCGCAGCCAAATCCCCCCTTGTGGGGGGAAAACAGCCCTTGGTCACCCACCAAGTGGTAGGAAATCCGTTTCCCTGAGAATCCATTGCCCCAATGATAAGCCGGAAAGTAAAGGGTTAACTGCCCCTTAAACAAGCGCGACGAGCGCTGCCCACCGCACACACACACTGGCACAATTTTTACCCCCACCGGGAGAAAAAGGCTCAACACAGGCAAGGATAAAGGGATAGGGAGGTAAAAACCTGTAGAGACCATCGCTGCTGCTGCCGCCTCGATCGGTGCACCCAGGGAGAGGAAGCGATGCAACACAGGGCGCTCCATGAAACCCTATGGAAGGCTACAAGAAAATGGCCGCCCGCAGTGATACCATGCGGCCGGAGCGAGCGCTGCCAAAATGGCGCCGAAACCGCCGCTCCTCCACCTCAGCAAGGTGGACTAAACACAGCATAGCATGTAAAAACATGACGGACCGCCGCAGCCGTCGCTGAAAGTGCCCCAAACATGATAAAAATCATGCCCCACAGCACACAGCCGTTCACACATACACAAACTGACACAGACAGTGCAGCACAGCCCCCCCTCCTTGCAGCCCACAGCATGCAGCCAGAGAGACAGGGATTTCAATAGTGTGAAACACAGGCAGGGTAACACAGTCCCAGACTGACACCCCCCCCAACAGACAGGTCCCCACATAGATACACTTACCTCCTAATGGCGTGGGGAACCCGCACAGGCGAACAAGCCGCTGCGCATGAGGCAGGGAGAGTCGCATCCAGGACGCAAAAAATCGGGGTTAAGAAACCGCACAGCTTCCAGTGAGGTAGCCAATCATCCCTGCACCGAACAGGGATGGGTCGTTCACTGTGCCAGGAGCGTTACCTGGCTGAACGCTCGATGGCAGGCTGGGAAGCCACTGACCCACAACCTGTGACCAGGGGGATCAGCCCGAGACCCAGCCCGCACGAATCCTCTTCATCAGAAGAACTAACTAATGCTGACAAAAAGAACAGCTAAGTAAAGAGAGAGAAAAAACTCAAACAAAAATAAAAAAAGAAGAGAAAGGCTGAGACAAAATGCCCCAGCATAGAGAGATCCAGCTACTCCTGACAAGCTAGACATTGAAACTGAAGCAGGAAACAGGAAGCAGGAGGGTATAGACTGAGGGGACCACCCCCTGGGGTGGGGATATGTTAAAAGCTTTAATATTGACATATTCTGTTGCCTAGCTACTCCTGCGGAGCAAAGTCTAATACCCCATTGTGACGAATATGAAGATGGCGGCGACTGTCGGAGGACGTAAGAGAAAAAAAAAGTTGAAAACAAGTAAATGTGATATACTTTCTTATCTATTTACAAATGCTAGCAGCATGAGGAATAAATAAATAAATGTTGATTGGGAGAGTGAAGTTCCACGTTAACTGAGACAAGTACACTGTATAGAGGGATATGCTTTATTCATATTTCATGTCTGAGGTTTACAATCACTTTAGGTGTTTTAAAAATCTCACCTTGCCTTGCTAGCAGTGCACGTGGAGGAATCTATCACTGCTGGCTATCACATATAAACAAAGAAGGTTTAAGGTTTAAACATCAGAAAGATGCTTATCTTAATGCATTCTATGCATTAAGATAAAAAAAAACATTCTGTGTGCAGCAGCCCCCCTAATACTTACCTGAGCCCTATCTTGATCCAGGTATGTTGCAGGAAAGTCTCAGCTGCCTGGGACTCTCTCTCCCAATTGGCTGAAACAGCAGCATTGCACCGATGGCTCCTGCTGTTGCCAAAAAAAGTCAGTGAGCCAATGAGGCAAGAGGGGGGCGGAACTGAACTGCAGCTCTGTGTATCCATACAGCTGCTTGCTGTGGGGGCACTTGGCAGGAGGGAGGGGCCAGGAGAGATGAAGAGGAACCCCGAAAAGAGGATCTGGACTGCTCTGTGCAAAACCAACTGGACAGAGGAGGTAAGTATAACATTTTTATTTTTAAATGAAAAAAAAAAAAGACTTTAGCATCACTTTGACGCCCCTTTCACACGATCGGTCAGTGTTTCAGGCAGACTCAATCGGGCTACCCATTGACCTCTATAGGGAGGCAGATGCCAGCAAACATGTGCCAACTGACAACCAATCTGACAAGATCCACTGAAAACAGACAGATGGCGATACGTTCGCCATCCATCAGGCTGTCTGTTTTCATCCGATCTCCCCGTAGAGGAGAGCGGGACTCTGACAGGTCTGTCTATGCACAGTGAGCGGAGATGGACCTGTCATCCACCTGCTCAGCAGGGATCTACGGAACGATCCCCACTGAGCAAGCAGAGTCCGTGAAAACGAATGAAAGGGGCCCAAATAGATTTATTTTCATAATAAGACAAATGAATCCACTGACAAAAGCTATAAAGATATATATTTTTATTATTTCCTGAACTGAAAAAAACATACAAGATCCTATAATAAAAATCACCAAGCAGTGTTATTTCCACACTTTTTTACCAAAAAAGAGGTTTGGGAGGTAATGGAGGAGGATGACAGAAAGAGGCAGAAAGATAGACAATTTCATTAAAGTCACTGGTGCCTTAAGGAAAAAATGTAATGTCCTTCAACCAATGGGTAGGGTGTTGGGTGTTAGTTCACCTTTTTTGAGAAGGTTGTAATTTTAAATAATTTATAACGTGTTTAGCTGTTTATATTTTGAGTTTGTTGCTACGTTTTGTAGTCTGGTTTTGAGTGGATGAACGGTCTCCTTTCTGTGGTAAAAGCCTGGAGTGTTCACCTGAGAGGTGGTGGCTCCATCATGAACGGCCTCCTTTCTGTGGTAGAAGTCTGATATCTAGTATCAAATATTATGTCTACTACAGGCAGATAATAAATAATAATATAAAAAGTAACAGTATCTATCTATCTATCAGCATTATCTACTGTAACTACTAGAAGAAAAAAATAGCTAATAAACTGTATATATTGGTATAGATTACTCCATTTTGTTTTCCAGGCCTTTGAAAGAAAAAGGGGTTATATTATACATATATGAAAACCACATGGGGGTCTACCTTTTCATCAATCCCCAGGAAAACCTGAATAATCACAATGTCTATATCATATGGTTCAGGAATAATTGCCCGGCACACGGGACAAGTTGCAGTTTGTTGAAGCCATGTGTCCATACAAGCAGAGTGGAAACTATGAGAACAGTGAAGTGTTCTCTGTCTTCTGCAACATACTCATACAGATGTAAGAGATAGGCTGCGCCATGGCTGGTGGTCCCTGTGGCGCTGGGTGGTGCTCAGCATCCCTGCGATCTTTGGGGGAACGGCTCCTGTTGTTGGCTGCGTCCTCCCATCTCCTCCGAAGTTGGCCTCTCATCCTGTGGGCGACTGGAGACTCTCCACCCTCCTGACGTGATCGCCTTCCATGGGATCGGCGTCGTAAAGGTCGTGGCATCCCGATGGTGACTGATGTCAGTGTACCTGAAAATAGCAAAAAAATTAATATAATAATAATAATAATAATATATACAATAATAGTATGGTGGGGGGGATTGGGGGATTTAAGCTGTGATGGGGAATTTGGGGGGAGTAGATTTCAGCTAGGAGGGGGAATTGGGAGTGGGATGTGAGGTGGGATTGGGGGAGGAAAAGATCTGATCTGGGAGAAGGGGCCCCTGTCAGGTAGACTGTTCGAGGCCCCCGTGATTTATAATGGCAGCTCTGATCCTGTGTGAAAAAGTGATTTCTCTTCCCTCCAATCAGAAAGGAGGAGAGGAAAGAAAACACTGACAGCATAGTTGCCAACATTGGGGAAAAAATTGTTAGGGACACTGTTTCTTTGTATCTGGGCAGAAAGAAAGTGAGTGGAGAGTTATGCTAATTAGGGACGGAGCAAGAGATTTTGGGTGTGACCATAGTAAAAGCATGTGGCACACTTTGCGGGGAAAATGGGAGTGGCTAAACTCATGCTAAACATTGGGCGTGGCTTAACCACTTACACACTGGGCATTTAAACCCCCTTCCTAACAGACCAATTTTCAGCTTTCAGTGCTCTCACATTTTGAATGACAATTACTCAGTCATGCAACACTGTGCACATATGAAATTTTTGTCGCTTTTTTGATTCAAACAGGGCTTTCTTTTGGTGGTATTTAATCATTGGGTTTTTTATTTTTTGCGCTCTTCGTTTCAGTTTTAAAATTTTATAAATTTAGTAATTTTTCTTCATAAATTTTGGCCAAAATGTATACTGCTACATATCTTTAGTAAAAACAACCCAAATAAGTATACATTCTTTGGTCTTTGTGAAGGTTAGAGTCTACAAGCTATGGTGCTAATCATTGAAAATTGATCACACCTGATGTACTGACGGCCTACCTCATTTCTTGAGACCCTAAGGCCCCTTTCACACAGGCGGACCGTTCAGATCCGCCTATCCTTTTTTTTTTGCGGATCTGAACGGTCCCCCCATGCATCTCTATGGGGGATCGGATATCAGCTGAGACATGTCCGCTGACACCCGATCCGTCAAATCTGGACGATGGAAACCCTATTTTCCATCCCTCCAGCGGATCGGATCAGATGAGAATGGACCGACGGTCCGTTCCCATCCGATTTACCCCATAGAGATGCATGGGGACCTGACAGCTGTGTCTCCGCACACAGCGCAGAGACACAGCTGTCATCCTCCTGCTCAGCGGGGGATCTGCGGCTCAATCCCCCGCTGAGAAAAACGGAATCCGTCCAACGGACGGATAGTGTGAAAGGAGCCTAACAAGCCAGTAAAGTACAAATACCCCCCAAATGCCCCCGTTTTGGAAAGTAGACATTCCAATGTATTTAAGTAAGAGGCATGGTGAGTTTTTTGAAGTTGTGATTTTTTTCCACAATTCTTTGCAAAATTAAGATTCTTTTTTTTTTTTTTCACAAAATGGCCATATTACAAAGTTATTTCTCACACATTTTACTGTCATACTTGCAACTACACCCCAAAATATATTCTGCTACTCCTCCTGAGTATGGCGATACCACATGTGGGACTTTTCCACAGCCTGACCACATAAAGAGGTCCAACATCCAAGTAGCACCTCCAGGTGTTCTAGGAGCAAAAATTACACAAATAATTTCCTGACAACCTATCACATTTTGAAGGCCCTGGAGCACCAGGACAATGGAAACACCTGCAAAATGACCCCATTTTGGAAAGCAAAACGCACCAACACATAATCTAGGAGCCATAATGCGTCTTTTGAATATGCCATTTTTTTCCACGTTTTTGGAATATGTGGAAAGAAAATGAAAACTCATTTTTTTTTTTTTTTTTTTACACAACGTTGTCAATTTATAAGATATTTCTAACACATAGCAAAAATTACACCCCAAAATACATTCTGCTACTCCTCTTGAGTAGGGCGATACCACATGTGTGACACTTTTATACAGCCTGGCCACATACAAAGGCCCAACATGCAGGGAGCACCATCATTTCCTGACTTCCCATTACAATTGTGAGGCACTGTAGGGCACTGATAATAAGCACTATAGTGACACTGATGTGGCATGGATGAGCAATGATGTGGCGTGGATGTGGCACGGATGAGCACTGACGTGTCATGGATGTGGCACGGTAGAGCACTGACATGGCATGGATGTGGCACGGATGAGCACTGGCATGGCATGGATGAGCACATATGTGGTACGGATGAGCACTGATGTGGCACGGATGTGGTACAGATGATTACTGACATGGCATGGATGTGGCGGGATGATCACTGATGTGGCATTGATGAGCACTGACGTGGCATGTATGAGCACTGACGTGGCATTGATGTGGCATGGATGAACACTGGGGTGGCATGTATGAGCACTAATGTGGCATGGATGAGACACGTATGAGCAGTGAGTTAGCATGGGTGGGCACAGATGTGGCATGGATGAGGCACGGATGGGCATAATTGAGGTATGGAGGAGGCAGAGGATGGGTGCAGCTGCAGTTTCTTTCCTCTCCTCGCACGCTGTAACGATAGTTGTGTACAGTGTGTGAGAGGAGAGAAATTAACCAGACATGAGCCAGTTTGTTGACAAGTGATCGCTTCGCCATTGGACGGAGTGATCACGTGGTAAAGGGTCGCTGTCTTTGGCCCTTTACCACAATCCCTGATGCGCAGGGTCCCCGGCGCCCGTAAAGCGCGTTTCTGTGAGGAAGTCATAGAATAAGCTGACCGCGCTGTAGCCATCATTCGGCTATGGCCTGGTCGGCAAGTGGTTAAATGGGGTGTGCTTAAATGTCTAACATAGCTTACATCCTGGATTACAAGAGTTTACAAGAGAGGGACAGAGACTGCTGGCATTGTCCAAGAGAGGGACAGAGACTGCTGGCATTGTCCAAGAGAGGGACAGAGACTGCTGGCATTGTCCAAGAGAGGGACAGAGACTGCTGGCATTGTCCAAGAGAGGGACAGAGACTGCTGGCATTGTCCAAGAGAGGGACAGAGACTGCTGGCATTGTCCAAGAGAGGGACAGAGACTGCTGGCATTGTCCAAGAGAGGGACAGAGACTGCTGGCATTTCCAAAAGGGAGACAGAGACTGCTGGCATTTCCAAAAGGGAGACAGAGAATGATGGTATTGTCCAAGAGAGGGACAGAGAATGATGGTATTGTCCAAGAGAGGGACAGAACCTGCTGGCATTGTCCAAGAGAGACAGAGACTGCTGGCATTGTTCAAGAGAGAAACAGAGACTGCTGGCATTGTTCAAGAGAGAAACAGAGACTGCTGGCAATGTATAGAGAGGGCCAGAGACTGCTGGCATTGTGCAAGAAAGGGTCAGAGACTGCTGGCATTGTACATGAGAGGGTCAGAGACCATTGGCATTGAACATGAGGGTCAGAGACTGCTGGCATTGTACATGAGGGTCAGAGACCACTGGCATTGAACATGAGAGAGTCAGAGACTACTGGCATTGTACATGAGAGGGTCAGAGATTGCTGGCATTGTACATGAGAAGGTCAGAGACTGCTAGCATTGTACAATATAGGGTCAGAGACTGCTGGCAATGTAATAGAGAGGCTATTATACAAACAAAACAACACCGGCCAAAGTGGGTGGATCAGCGCTTACTGGTGCATACAAATAATGATAAATAAATACAAAAGGGAATAAGAAACAAATAATAGGTGCATAAAAGTAAACCAATAAAAACAAACATTGATATCAAAAGCCTGAGCTGGCATATGTCCAGGGCAAATGGAGGGGGGGGGGGGGGGGGAGAGAAGGAAAGTTCCTGTTGATATGATAGCCAAAGGCACTGTCAAACTGTAACCAAAGAAGAGATGCAGGCGACCGGCAGCTCCTATGAGAGGTGTGGGAATCCTCCGGAACAAATATGCAATAGAAAACAAAGGGCGCCAGGTCAGTGAAGGAAGTAATAAAAACACATTTATTATTCGCACACTTACATTGAAATTGGCACAGGTCAATGTGGGGAAAGGCAGGTCATCCTCATGAGTAAAGTGGCGTCACCCTCGCCGGTATCCGTGGAGGATCCGGCGTCTGGGGATGAAGCCATTTCCAGTTACCAGCATCCAGCTGCCGACGCTTCTGTGTGAGGCACGGCAGCAGTTAGACAGCGCCATTCAATACACATCTCCCTGCTGCTGCAATCAGCTCTTTGTACACAGCAGTGCCTGCACTGATACTCACGACTTCTGTGTCACCCTCCAGCCCACACCATCATCTGGACACTTTACTCATGAGGATGATCTGCCTGTCACCACATTGACCTGTGCGAATAATAACGGAATTTTTGTAAAATCTTACCTGTAAAATTCCTTTCTCTGAGTCCTCTGACAGTCGCCGCCTCCTCGAAGTCATCACTGTTGGGTATTGTCCTCTGCTCCGCAGGAGTAGCTAGGCATATAGACTTAGTTAAAAACAAAAGGCATTTTCATATACACACCCATGGGGGCTGTCCCATCTGGTCAATACCCCCCTTGCAGTATCACTCCCAACTCAGTTTGGTAGCATAGCAGTAGGTAATAAGAACCCCAAAAGAGGGGCGGGGGCGGCGACTGTCGGAGGACTCAGAGAAAGGAATTTTACAGGTAAGATTTTACAAAAATTCAGTTTTCTCTTACGTCCTCCGACAGTCGCCGCCTCCTCTAAGTCATCACTGTTGGGATGTCCCAAAGCAGTATAGACATGAGGGGTGGGAAACGCAACCATAGAAAAGGCAACGCAGTGCCCACATCAGAGAAAGGAATCTTACATGCACCGTAAGAGAACCTACTGGGCAACAGAAAAAAACAAATGCTCAACAGGAGCAACAGCCCAGGAAAGCAAATACCAATAGCCAGGGACCCAGAAAAAAAATTCAAGGGTCCTTCACGGCACTGCCGCACTGAGAACTTTGCGGCCAAAAGGAAGCATCAGCTGATGCCAGAACATCTACTTTGTAGAATTTGGAAAAAGTGTGCACCGACGACCAAGTCGCAGCCTTGCACACCTGGGCCACCGAGGCCCGATTCCAATAGGCCCAGGACGCACTCAAAGATCTAGTAGAGTGCGCCTTAACAGGGAAGGGTGGAACCCGTCCCTTCAAAGCATAAGCCTGCTCAATGGTCTGTCTGATCCATTTGGCAATAGTTGCTACAGACGCAGCCATGCCCTTCCGAGATCCCTCAGGAAGGACAAAGAGGGAATCCGTCTTCCGAAAGGATTCCTTAGACGACAGGTAAACCCTGATCGCTCTGACGACATCCAAGGCAATCTCCTTTGGATGCTTAGGCTTCGTACAAAGCGAAGGCAGGACAATGTCCTCATTAAGGTGGAACTCAGTGATCACCTTGGGAAGAAAGGACGGGGGTGGTCGCAAAACCACCTTATCCTTGTGAATTATCAAGTAAGGGGAGCGGCAAGACAACGCCGCCAGCTCCGACACTCTGCGAGCCGAAGTGATCGCCACTAAAAAAGCAACCTTTTTTGACAGCAGAGGCAACGATATCTCCCTGATGTTCTCAAAGGGATCATGCTGTGGCACGGACAGAACCAAGTTCAAGTCCCATGGAGGTAAAGGCTCCCTCCTGGGAGGAGCCAAATGTCGCATACCTTGAATGAAGGTGCGAATCAAGGAATGAGACGCCACAGGGCTTTGGAACAGGATAGCCAGTCCAGACACCTGGCCCTTTATTGTGGCCAGCGCTGGTCCACTCCAGACTGGAGGAAAGCCAAGATTCTCGACACCGAGTAAGAACGAGGGGAGAACCCCCTGGACTCACACCAGGCAAAATAAGCTTTCCAGGTACGGTAATATATCTTACCAGAGGAGGATTTCCTAGCCTTGATTAGAGTAGGGATAACCTCCGGGGAGAGACCCTTGTCCCTGGGTCTCAACAGCCAGGCCGTTAAAGCCAGCGACTGTAAAGCAGGATGAAAGATCGGTCCCTGAGACAGTAGATCTTCCCGCATTGGCAGCCGCCACAGAGGCGCCACTGCCAGGTGAACGACGTCGGCGTACCAGGACCGGCGAGGCCAGGCCGGCGCCACCAGAATCACCAAGTGTGGTTCCGAGGCTAACCTGCGGAGGAAACTGGACAGCAACTGAATCGGAGGAAAGGCATACATCAGACGATACTGATGCCAAGGGGCCACTAACGCATCCGAGGCATCCGCCAGCGGATCGCACGTTCTTGCCACGAACCTTTCCAACTTTCGGTTTAGCCGAGATGCGAACAGATCCCCGTCCGGGGATCCCCACTTCGCACACAGCATTTGGAAGACCTCCGGGTGTAGGGACCATTCCCCCTGGTCCAGGGTCTGGCGGCTCAGATAGTCAGCCTGCCAATTCTCCATACCCGGAATGTGAACTGCTGAGATCGCCGGGACATGAGTCTTGGCCCAAGACAGAATGTCGGTCACCTCCCGGGCCGCCCTAGCACTCCTGGTGCCCCCTTGGTGGTTGATGTAGGCCACCGCGGTAGCATTGTCCGTCTGTACCCGGACAGGACGACCCTGAAGACGGTCCGACCACTGGAAGAGACCGAGTTTTATCGCTCGTAATTCCAGCACATTTATCGGGAGGGAGGATTCCTCCCCCGACCAAGTGCCCTGGGCAGACAAGTTGCCCAGGACCCCACCCCAGCCTGACAGGCTGGCATCCGTGGTAATCACTGTCCACACCAACGGACGGAAGGACTTGCCCCCCGCCACCGACGGGGACTGGAGCCACCACAAAAGAGCCAATCTGGTCTGACGACTCAAGGAGACACACAGATCCAGGGACTGAGGCAGTCCGTTCCACTTGGCCAGGATCTCCGCTTGGAGAGCCCGTGTGTGAAACTGAGCAAAGGGTATCGCCTCAAAGGCCAACACCATTAACCCCAGACACCGCATACAGGTTCTGAGTGACGAGGACGGTTTGTCCCTGAGGGACCTGATCTCGTCCTGCAAGGTCCGGAGCTTGTCCTCCGGCAAGAACACCTTTGCCTGAGCAGAGTCCAGAATCATTCCCAGATAGGGAAGACGAACCGAAGGAGACAATGTCGATTTTTGAACGTTGATGGTCCATACGAACTCCCGGAGCGTCTGTACCGTGGTGGACAGATCGCGCACTAGGTCCTGGCTGACACTCGATCTCAGTAGGAGATCGTCCAGATACCCCAAGACTGCAATGCCCTGTGCCCTTAACAGGCCCAGAACCGGCGCCATCACTTTGGTAAAGATCCTTGGAGCCGAAGCGAGACCGAAAGGTAATGCCACAAACTGATAGTGGTCCTCTGCGATAGCAAACCGAAGGTACCGCTGATGACCCTCGAAAATGGGGATGTGTAGGTACGCATCCTTCAGGTCTATCGAGGCCACCACCGAACGGAGAGATTACATGCGGAACTTCCGAACGCGCACAAAGCGGTTCAGCGCTTTCAGGTCCAGAATAGGACGTACATTGCCCTCTTTTCTGGGCACATTGAACAGATTGGAATAAAACCCCCGAAACCTGTCCCGATGAGGCACCGGGACAATCACCCCCTGAGCAAGAAGGTCCAGAACCGCTCGTTGCAGGTCCTGCAGGCGCCCCGGAGGCAAATGAAGATTTGAGGGAAAAAAATCTGTCCGCCGGCCGGGAAAGGAATTCGATCTTGTACCCTGATTGAATGATTTCCTGAACCCACCTGTCCGAGATTCGGAGCAGCCAAGGTTGGAGGAAACCGCGCCAACGTCCCCCCACCCCTGAAACGGGTGCCGGACTTCTGCTTGCCCGTCCAGGGCTTCTTCTGGCTACCTTGGCCCTTGAAGGGCTTGCCCTTAGTTTGGTTCCGAAAGGCACGAAAGGACCCCTGAGTGGATCGAGAAGTAGAACCCCGCTTGCCGCGAAAGGACTTGTTCTTCGGGTTCTGGGGCAGCAAGGTGCTCTTGCCCCCCGTGACGCCTTTCACCAAGGTATCCAACGCCTCACCAAAAAGGAGAGAACCAGCATAGGGAAAATCAGCAACTGTTTTCCGTGATGACTGGTCAGCCGACCAGCTCTTCAGCCAGATCAGTCGACGGTTAAGCACCGCGACACTAGATAGGTGTGCTACCAAAGGGGCCTCATTCAAGGCCGCATCACACAAATACATGACTCCTTGGTGAATTTGATCCACCATAGCCAGCCGGGCAGGTGGAACCGCATCAGACACGAGGTTGCTCCTAAGCACCTTAGTCCAATCAGCCACCGCCTGAGCCACCAAAACGGACGCGAAAACCGGTTTGAGCAAGGAACCCGCCACCGTAGTAATGGCAGGCTAGAGACTCCAACCGTCGGTCCGTGGGATCCCCAAAAACCGGGGTCTCCTCAGTAGGAATCAAGGTAGCCTTGTTTAACACGGCCACAGTGTGATCCACCTGTGGAGGCACACACCATCGCGATTCCGTAGCCGGTGCAAAGGGATAAAGTAATTTGAACCGACTAGGCACCAGAAATGGATGTTTTAAAGTGCAGTGCAAATACAGCGCAAAGATAAGTGAAAAAGCTATTTGTCAATATTAAAATTATTGAAAAAAATTCTAGAATGCAGCTGTTCATAAATTGTGGTAACCCAAAATTCACAAATGCAAGAAAAATATATCACAGCGCAAACAATAGTGAATCATATAAAGAATAATTAGGTAATTAGGTTCTACTCAAAAACTCATAAAGTGCACCGTGCAAATATGTGCAAAAATGGCTGGAGTGTAGAAACCATGTAAACATATACTAAATAAATAAAGTGCCAGTCCAGATAAAATAGTTCTTTAAGATCTCAGTAGATAATAAGATATAAACAGTCCCAAAAATATGTCCCACGAAAGTGCTGGAGTGCCAGGAAGAAAGTGCACAAACATGCAATGGTGACCCCTATGCTGTATAGCTATAGAGATCGACAGGGCTTATGTCGATCTCTATAGCCAAGCCCTGTCGATCTCTATAGCTATACAGCATAGGGGTCACCATTGTCCGGTAAGTGAACACCCAAAGGGGGAGGACCGGCACTTGCTCACTGCACCGCAAAAGATTGCATGTTTGTGCACTTTCTTCCTGGCACTCCAGCACTTTCGTGGGACATATTTTTGGGACTGTTTATATCTTATTATCTACTGAGATCTTTAAGAACTATTTTATCTGGACTGGCACTTTATTTACTTAGTATATGTTTACATGGTTTCTACACTCCAGCCATTTTTGCACATATTTGCACGGTGCACTTTATGAGTTTTTGAGTAGAACCTAATTACCTAATTATTCTTTATACGATTCACTATTGTTTGCGCTGTGATGTTTTAAAGTGCGCCACAGTTCATTAACAGTGTAATGAAACTCAGCGGGGCAGGGAAAAACCTGCGCCGACTTGCGGGTCCTGTGTGTCCCAAAAGAGGACACAATGCCTGGAGGACTGGGCTCATCCTGCAAATGTAGTGTTTCCTTCACAGAAACAATCAATGCATCCATGGTCGCGCATTCTTCATGCGACCCCGGGGGAGAATCATCAACCCCCCTCCGCCTCCCCCTCAGATCCCAGCGGGTCTAAGGATGAGCGAGACCCTGAAAAGGGCACGCCCGCCGCAGCAGCCATATCACCATCTGAATCAGAGGAAAGAGACAATCTGGGCCTCTTTCTAGTAGCACGTTCAGCCATCAGCACCTCCATTTTGGACACTAAGGACGCCACTACAGCGGCCAAATCAGGCATAACAGGGGCCACAGCAGGACTGGGGTCCCCCACCAGGGCTGGAGGGAATTTGTTGTCCTGAGAATCCATTGCCCAAGGTGAAAATAATAGTGCAAGAAAAAGGGTACTGTCCCTTTAACACCGCTGCGGAGTGCGCAGCCCACCGATATGTGAACAATGACAAAAGACCCCCAATAGGAGAAGAAAACTGAGCCAGAAATGACAAAACAGAAGGTTATGGAAGAGAAAGTCTGCAGAGCCCACAGAGTGTTACCACCTAGGTAGCTGCTTCAGAGGAAAAGGAAGTGAGGTCATGAGAGGCTGAACTATAAGCTGCAAATGACTCAGGGAAAATGGCTGCCCATAGGACTGAATGGGAGACTTCAGGAAAATGGCCGCCGAACACGTGCCGAAAGATCGTTCGGCCACGCGCAAGATGGCGTCGGAAGGCGCCAAAACAGCATGTAAAGCAGCCCACAGTGAAGCCAACATGCCTGCCCAAAGCAAAAATGGCGGACCGTGCGGTTTTTCCCCGCTGTGGCCGCCAAACACATCGTCTGCACCCCCCCTGAAAACACCAAAGTGACACAGGGAAAAAGGGGCTCCCACAACACACAGCACCATAGTGCAGCGTATGTACATACAGTAAAAGACCCCCTCAGGGATCACAAACAGGGATGCCCACACCAGCACAGACATGGGGGACACAGCAACACAGGACTGCCACCCCAGACAGAGGCCCCACACAGAAGTACTTACCTGTACCAGATGGCGTGGGGAGCCTCTCAGAACGGAAAGCCACTGTCCTCATCTGACAGGGAATGCCGTTAGCCAGGGACATTACACTGCAGCACCGCAGATGTGTCCAGTGAGGCAGCCACCTCACGGCTGCATCCCTGCTGCGAGCAGGGATGGGTCGTTCATAATGCCAGGACGAACCACGGCTGAATGCTCGATGGCGGGCTGGGGGTCCCTCTGACCCTATGCCCTGGAAACCCAGGGCGGTCAGTCCAATTCCCAGCTCCGCAGGAATCCATCTTCATCTGAAGAATCAACTAAAACTACAGCTGACAAAATAAACAGCTAGTAAATCAAAGAAAAAAACTGAAATTTTCAAAGAAAAATCAAATAAAAAAAGATAAGAAAGGCTGAGACTGTAGCCCCAGCACTGAGAATCCTAACTACTCCTGACGCTAGGCAGAAAGAAAACTGGGTTGGGAGTGGTCACTGCAGGGGGGTATTGACCAGTGGGACAGCCCCCATGGGTGTGTATATGCAAATGCCTTTGTTCTTTTGACTAAGTATTTATGCCTAGCTACTCCTGCGGAGCGGAAGTCAATACCCAGTAGTGATGACTTAGAGGAGGCGGAGGACGTAAGAGAAAAAAAGACGTAAATTTTGTTTGGGTACAGGGTTGCACGACCACGCAATTGTCAGTTAAAGTCGCGCAGTGCCAAGTTGCAAAAAGTGGCCTGGACGTTTAGCAGGAAAATCCTCCGGTGGTAAAGTGGTTAAAGAAAAATCGAACGCTGCGTTCAGTCTATAAAATTGTTATTATACCGCACATCCAGTTTTTGTCGTATGAAAATTGGCTGTCGAATACACTATACCAACGATCCAAAAATTGGCAGATCGTTTTGTCGGACGAAATTTTACCTCCTATTTTCTTATCGTGTGTATGGACCTTTAATCACCAGATATGAACTAAGCTAAGGGTGGCCATATACACTACAATTCGATTGCACAATCCCTGTACCCCTCAATTATCTGACCAATTTCTATCCAATCACCCGGGCCTTTACAAGATAAAGTTATTGGTCCATATTCACGTCAATAAACAATCGATTTCTTTTACGACTGGAATAATCCAGCTATAGTCGAAAACACGTTTGATTGCTATGCCACACAAGGGGAAGTGGATTTGGATTTTTAGGATGCCATTTCAACTTATGATCATAAACCATTGATTGCATCTCTGTTTCCGCCCCATATTCTCATAATCTAAATATGGTTGTATCAATGAACAAAGTACCCCGGTCAATCCATTCCGTTTGATTACATTCGATTGAAATGGAGTCTAAAGCTTTGTTCAAACAGTTGAGCTTTTGCTGTACTAAAAACGCAGCTTCGCAGCATGGCAAAAGTGCATGGAAAAAAGTCCCTAAATCCTACCTTGCTGTGTTTTTATACAATTTGTACAATCTGCTTGCTACATCTTCCTGCCCTGTTCAAAAACGCATCTTCCATTATAGTCAATAGAAACGCACCCAAAATGCTGCAAAAACTGACCCTACTTTAACCACTTAAACACTTGCCGTCCGCCGCACGGCTATTTACTGCGGCGGTCCGCCCCTCACAGGCAGAGTGACGTAGATCTACGTCGCTAGCCTGTGAGGGTCTAGGGAGCGAGCGCGAGCCCCCAGAGGCGCGCTCCCACTCCCGCGCGGTCACGGACCCCCCCCCCCCCCCGTGCGTGTGACCGGCAGACCCGATGTCCGCCGGTCACTCGCCGATCGTCGCTGCAAAGGGAGAAAGGCAGGCGGCTAGTGTAAACAAGCCGCCTGTCATTCTCCCCTGTGTAGAAACAGTGATCATACGGTTCTATGTAGGACCGTTGATCAGTGTCTACAGCTCAAGCCACAGCCAATCACAGTTAGAATCACGCCCCTAGGGACACACACAGCCCCTCCCTCTCAAATAAAGTTAACCCCTTCACTACCAGTGTCATTTTGCAGTAACAGTGCATATGTATAGCACTGATTACTGCAGTAATGTCACTGGTAACCCCAAAAGTGTCAAAAATGTCAGTCAAGGGTCCGATCTGTCCACCGCAAGGTCGCAGTACCGCAAAAAAAAAAAAAAAAAAAAAAAAAAAAAAAAAAAAAAAAATCGCAGTTCGCCGCCATTACGCGTTAAAAAAAAAACAAACAAATATTACAAAAATCTTTCCCTTTTTAGTAAACGCGATAACTTTTGCGCAAACCAATCAAAATACGCTTTTTGTGATTTTTTTTTACCAAACATATGTAGCATAAAACAAATTGGCCGAAAATGTTAAATTTAGAGATTTTTACATTTTGGGGGGGGGGGGGGGGGGGGGGTAATTTCATATAAAAAAAGATTGTGAAAAATATTGCTAATTTTTGCAAAATTTACGCTCTTTTTTTGTTTATAGCGCATGATCAAAAAATCGCACAGGTAAAGAAAGCTCTGTTTGTGGGAAAAAAAGGACGTCAAATTCGTTTTAGGTACAGCGTCGCACGGCCGCGCAATTGTCCGTTAAAATCACACAGTGCCGAATCGCAAAATAGGCCCTGGTCAGGAAGGGGGTAAAATCCTCCGGGGCTTAAGTGGTTAACCACTTAAGGACTGCCCCATAGCAGATTTACAGCTACAGGGTAGCCCTCCTGTGCAGAATCACATACATACATACATTATATATATATATATATATATATATATATATATATATATATATATATACACATACATACATACACATATACACACACACACACACACGATTCTGCACTTCCGCCTGGGGGATATGCAAGCTGCCGGTAGCCCGTTTCTGCTGTAATTACAACAGAAGCTGATCTGTGGGTGCTCGTTGGGCAGAGACACAGAACGTTGGGCAGAGACACAGAATGTTGGGCAGAGATTTACAGAATGTTGGGCAGAGACACAGAATGTTGGGCAGAGATTTACAGAACGTTGGGCCGAGACACAGAATGTTGGGCAGAGATTTACAGAATGTTGGGCAGAGACACAGAACGGAGAGCTCCCTATGTAAACAAGGCACAGCTTCCTTCTGACAGGGATTGATGGATTTAACCCCCTCCTTCCCAAGCCTATTCTGACACTTCACTCCTACATGTGAAAATCTACCTTTTTTTTTTTTTTTTGCTAGAAAATTACTTCAAACCCCCAAACATATTTTTATTAAGCAGAGACCATAGAGAATAAAATGGTGTGTGCTGTAATTTTTTTTTATGTCACACAGTATTGCGCAGCGGTTTTTCAAATGCAATTTTTTGGGGGAAAAAACACATTAATGGAAAAAAAAAAAAAAAACCAGTAAAGTTGGACGGGCGCTTTATCTTTTTTGTACGAACTTTATTGCTATCACAAGTGATGAACAACATCCCTTGTGACAGCTTGGGCTGTCATCCAGTCATGGTGGGTACACCCAGCCCCCCACCTTGGATGCAGTGATGGAGGGTACACCCAGCCCCCACCTTGGATTTAGTGGAGGGTACACCCAGCCCCCCACCTTGGATCCAGTGATGGAGGGTACACCCAGCCCCCACCTTGGATCCAGTCATGGTGGGTACACCCAGCCCCCCACCTTGGATCCAGTCATGGTGGGTACACCCAGCCCCCCACCTTGGATCCAGTCATGGTGGGTACACCCAGCCCCCCACCTTGGATCCAGTCATGGTGGGTACACCCAGCCCCCACCTTGGATCCAGTGATGGAGGGTACACCCAGCCCCCACCTTGGATCCAGTGATGGAGGGTACACCCAGCCCCCCACCTTGGATCAAGTGATGGAGGGTACAGCCAGCCCCCCACCTTGGATCCAGTCATGGTGGGTACAGCCAGCCCCCCACCTTGGATCCAGTGATGGGGGGGTACATCCAGCCCCCCACCTTGGATCCAGTGATGGGGGGGTACATCCAGCCCCCCACCTTGGATCCAGTGATGGCAGGTACACCCAGCCCCCACCTTGGATCCACTGATGGGGGGGTACACCCAGCCCCCACTGATGGGGGGGGAGGGGTACACCCAGTTCCCACCTTGGATCCAGTGATGGGGGGGGGTGGGGAAGGGGTACACCCAGCTCCCACCTTAGATCCAATGATGGTGTCTGCTGATCACACCCCTATAGAGGTAACCCAAGTAGGTCATGATTTGTGATGACAGCTTGTCCCCTATTCCCAGTAATGCAGACTCCCCTCTTCTATAGAAATCCTACGGTGGAATGTCCTGTGTACTAGTCCAATCAATGTCATCACGTGCCCCCCCCCCCCCCCATGACAGCCTCCAATGTGCTGACCATGGAATGATCGTTCACCACCCCGCCCCTCTTACTGCGAAGAAACCCATAGACAGGGTGATGATCGTCATCTACAACAGGCTGGCCCTCTGGAAGTGGGCAGAGGCAGCGCTGCCAGCCGATGCCATGATGCCAGGACCGTGCACAGCTCCAACTACACACCGCCCGGGAACCTACACACAGCTTCCTATGTGACAGCCAATAGGGAGACAGATCGCTGACACTGAGCCAATCGCTGTGCGGTCCCGCCCCCCTAATTGAGAGCACCTTGCCTGCTCCTGTATTGGCCGGCTGATGGATCATGTATCTCTATTGTACCATTGACCCCAGGGGGCGGGCTAATAGTCCTCATTGTTTCTTAACCCTTCTGCTGCCACACATACATTATATTTGTACACATACACTATTAGAGTACATATTCAGTATGTGGTCACTTCAAGGCACATCACCAGAGTACATTACCGATTCTTTTATAAAAGTGGTTCTAAAATCATTTTTTATTTACTTTAACCACTTAACGACTGCCTAACGCAGATCTACGTCGGCAGTCAGCCCCTCACAGGCAAAGCGACGTAGGTCTACGTCGCTAGCCTGTGGAGGGTCTAGGGAGCGAGCGCGCGCCCCCGGAGGCACGGTTACGCACCCCCCCCGCGCGTGTGACCGGCTGACCCGATGTCCGCCGGTCACTCGGCGATCGGCAGGGGAGAGGGAGAAAGTCAGGCGGCTTGTGTAAACAAGCTGCCTGTCATTCTCCCCGGTGTATGAAGGATGATCATACGGTTCTACTATGTAGAACCGTCAATCACTCTTCATACATCTGAAGCCACAGCCAATCACAGTAGAAAGCACGCCCCTAGGGACACACACAGCCCCTCCCTCTCAAATAAAGTTAACCCCTTCACTACCAGTGTATTTTTACAGTAACAGTGCATATGTATAGCACTGATTACTGTAGAAATGTCACTGGTAACCCCTAAAGTGTCAAAAATGTCAGTCAAGGGTCCGATCTGTCCGCCGCAATACTGCAAAAAAAAAAAAAGATCGCAGATCGCCGCCATTACGCGTTAAAAAAACAACAAAAATGACAAAAATCTTTCCCTTTGTTAGTAAACGCGATAACTTTTGTGCAAACCAATCAAAATACGCTTTTTGCAAATTTTTTTACCAAACATAGGTAGCATAAAACAAATTGGCCGAAAATGTTAAAAAATTTTGATTTTTACATTTTTTTGGGGGGGAATTTCATATAAAAAAAATGTGAAAAATATTGCTATTTTTGCAAAATTGACGCTCTTTTTTTGTGTATAGCGCGTGATCAAAAAAAAAAAAAAAAAAAATCGCACAGGTGATCAAATACCACCAAAAGAAAGCTCTGTTTGTGGGAAAAAAAGGACGCCAAATTTGTTTAGGTACAGCGTCGCACGACCGCGCAATTGTCCGTTAAAGTCACGCAGTGCCGAATCGCAAAATACCCCCTGGTCAGGAAGGGGGTAAAATCTTCCGAGGCTTAAGTGGTTAAGGACCGGAAGGATTTGCCCCCTTAATGACCATTTAACAAACAATTGTGCGGTCGTGCGACACTGTACCCAAATACAATTGGTGTCCTTTTTTTCCCCACAAATAGAGCTTTCTTTTAGAGGTATTTGATCACCTGTGTGACTTTGACAATTCTGAAAAAAAAAAAAAAAAAAAAATATTATATATATATATATATATATATATATATATATATATAATATTTTTTTTTCTTACTTTCTGCTGTATAACATTCCCCAAAAATAAATAAAATAAGATTAAAAATCAAAATGTTTTCATTCTTTTAGGCCATTCTTTTAGGCCAATTTTTATTCTTGTATGGGAATCACAAAAACACTCGCGCCAAAGAAAAAACAAAATTATGACTGCTAATGCTGCAAGCCACTAAGGGGCATAAGGTATATATAAATTAACCGCAACTATATATGTGATCAGCAGCGCAAATTTGAAAGCCAACTGATTAATAATTGTGCAAATTGAGTAAACACAATTTAGCAATAATGACAATAAAGTGCTCTGTGCAAGTAAATAAGTGGAAAAAGAGAGAAAAATAGAAAAGTATAAAATAGAAAAAAAAAACTGTGCAAATTTATTCCAAAAGTCCAATAATAACTGTGTGCTGGCTCCTTTAAAAATATCCCACCAAGTGAACACACTCTTCCTAAGGTGCAATAATTCCTGAATATAGTGATGGTGGCACCCTCCATGTTAAATAATGGCAGAGATTCACACTCACCAGATAGTGTTGATCCCTCTTGCCATAAGGTAAGCAGAGATCCAAGCAGTAGCGCATGAAATCACTGTTAGATGACTTAAAGTGTAAAAAGCATGCTTGTCAAAGATACTGCTTGATATTAACATGACCTGTTTTATATGCAGAATGTTACTGGTAATGCTCTGCAGATCCACATCGGCACGGGGTAGTACTCCAAGGAATAATAATGTTATCTTTTTCCCATATTATGTGATTTGGATTGTCATTTTTCAGTGCTAAAGTGAATCTATTATATGGCAGGTTTCCTTATTGTTGTTATTGATGTCGGAAGTTCCACAGTGCGGGGAGCTGGTTAACTTCCGGTTTACTTACCTCATTGCCGATTGGACGCAGAGCGTTCCAGCAGGGCTATTTAGATGCCGGATGTTGTCGTTTAGGTCACGCCTCCAGTTGAAGTCGGACATGACGAAACCGGTCGGGGCGTGACCAGACGACACATCCGACATCACGTGACACGGCAGAGGAGCTACCCGGAAGGGACTGGGCTGGCGTGGAGTTAGCCCAGTACACTGGACGAGTCAGGCTTCCTCTTTGACCGATATGGAATTCAATGCCTATCCATATGCTTTTACATGTGAGTGCAAAATTTATATATTTTAATAAAGCAAGTGTTTTGATGGTACTTCACTATTTGGAGCCCTTCTTTCTCTCCATAATACCATTACATTGAGGAAAGTGTGTGAAGGGTACTTCTATGCGGCAGTGGTGAAGAGACTCTGGTCTTCCATGCGTGTGCTCCCTACATCTGTATGGTATCCCTGCTCAGTTTGCTCTGGTGTGAGAACACTTGAGCATCGTTTTCTGGTGAGTTGCCATTTCTGCTATCTATCGGTGTGACACCTGGTGGTGGATGGTGATCCATTTATATACTTCACGCACTCCTGGATTTTATGGACTTGAAGGACATTGCTTTTCTTTATATGTTTTTGAGTGTTTATCAAGCAGTATCTTTGACAAGCATGCTTTTTACACTTTAAGTCATCTAACAGTGATTTCATGCGCTACTTCTTTTCCATTTCTGTATTTCCAAATATTATCCAGTATTTGTTTAAGTAGCAGCAGTGTTTCCACATTATAGCAGGCAAGTGACAGACTCCTCCTAAAGCGCAAAGATATTTGGACTTGACAGTGGGTGTCTAAGTTTATATATATATATTAGAGATCCAAGCAGGCTTATTAGATCTCTATGATCTTAGTACAGGTCCTCAACTTGTCCTCCCGATGGGTCCTCTCCACTAGGTGGACGCTTTATGCGAAAATCCCCAGAAAGGCAAAGAGAGAGAGGTGGACTCCTCATGGTGTAGTACCATAAAATTATAAGTCATTGAATAAAAAATAAAAAAAAAAACTTTCCCGATGCAATAGATTACAATAAATATGCAAGCAAAACAGAGCTCCCGGAGGGGGGAGGGGGGAGGAAGATCAGCGGAGTTCCACTTTAAGAAGATATTTGCCACGCTGGGTGCTTACTTAGCTCCCATCGCATCTCCCTTATGTTGACGGAAATATGTTCCATCATGCCAAAAATAGTTGCTACCCATGGCTCGGTCCAACATTTCCCCCAGAAATATCTGTTGTTCCATCTTAAGCGAAGATTTCTCTTTTAAAGACCATTTAACTGCTCGAAGCACATCATCCTGGCCAATGTTCCTCTAGAGGGACTCCACGCCTTCTACACTCATCTCTTCTAGTATGTTAAGAAGTTGCAAAAAAAAAAATCCCAATAAACGTATTTTGATTGATTGGTTTGCGCAAAAAAGTTATCACGTCTACTAACTAGGGGAAAGAGTTATGTCATTTTTATTTATATTTTTATTTTTTTTTACTAGTAATGGTGGCGATCAGCTATTTTTAGTGGGACTGGGACATTGCAGTGGACAGATCGGACACCTAACTGACATTTGGGGGACCAGTGACATTACTACAGTAATCAGTGCTAAAAATATGCACTGTTACTGTACTGACACTGGCAGGGAAGGGGTTAACCCAGGGGCGATCAAAGGGTTAAGTGTGAGCCTAGGGGGTGTTTCCTAACACCCAGCGGGCGGAAGGAGAACACAACGTGTTTCAGAGCATGCACGGCGGCTCCACTGGGCACTGATGGGCACTGATAGCCGGCACTGAAAGGCAGTACTGATGGGCACTAAGAAGCGGCACTGATGGGCACTGACGGGCAGCACTGATGGGCAGCCACTGACTGGCAACACTATGGGCACTGATGGTGGGCACTGATGGGCATTGCTTGGGGGGGACTTTAATGGGCACTGTTTTTTACTTTACAGTAATCAGGGCACTGATGAACAGTGCCCTGATTGCCTTTCCTAGGCTTCCCTTTGAGGAGGAGCCGCTGATCGGCTCTCCTCGCCACACACTCTGACAGTGGATGCATTAAAGACCCCAAGCATTGGTGTCGGTGGACGCATTAAACCCCCAGCATTGAATTGAGTGGACACATTAAAACCCCCAGCATTGATGTCAGTGAATACATTAATAACCCCCACCATTGATGTCTGTGGATGCATTAAAGACCTCCAGCATTGGTGTCAGTGGACACAAAAAAGACCCCCTCAGCACTGATGTCAGTGGACGCATTAAAACCCCTCAGCACTGATGTCAGTGGACGCATTAAAACCCCTCAGCATTGGTGTCAGCGGACGCATTAAACCCCCCCCAGCATTGGTATCAGTGGATGCATTAAAACCCCTCAGCATTGATGTCAGTGGACGCATTAACCCCCCCTTCCCCAGCATTGATGTCAGTGAACGCATTAAAGACCCCCGGCATTAATGTCAGTGGATGCATTTAAGATCCCCTAGCATTGGTGTCAGAGGCTGCATTATTAACCCCTAGCACAGGTGCCAGTATTATTAACCCCCTCCCCCACATTAATAACCCTCCAGCATTGGTGCCGATGGACGCATTAAAATCTCCAGCAATGATGTCAGTGGATGCATTAAAACCCGCAGCATTGATGTCAGGGAATGCATTAAAGACCCCCAGCATTGGTACCAGGGGATGCAATAAAGACCCTCAGCACTGAATTCAGTGGGCGCTATAAAACTCGCAGCATTGATGTCAGTGGATGCATTAAAGATCCCCCAGCATTGGTGTCAGTGGACACAAAAAAGACCCCTAGCATTGATGTCAGTGGACGCATTAAAACCCCTCAGCATTAATGTCAGTGGACGCAGTTAAACCCCCCCCCCATCCCCCAGCATTGGTGTCAGTGGATGCATTAAAATCTCCCAGTATTGGTGTCAGTGGACGCATTAAAGACCCCCCCCCCCCAGCATTAATGTCAGTGAACGCATTAACCACTTAAGCCCCGGAAGATTTTAACCCCTTCCTTACCAGGGCCTATTTTGCGATTCGGCACTGCGTTGCTTTAACGGACAATTGCGCGGTCATGCGACGCTGTACCCAAACAAATTTCACGTCTTTTTTTCCCCATAAACAGAGCTTTCTTTTGGTGGTATTTGATCACCTGTACGATTTTTTGATCATGCTCTATAAACAACAAAAGTGCGTCAATTTTGCAAAAATAATATTTTTCACATTTTTTTTTATATGAAATTCCCCAAAAAACAAATTTAAAAATCAAAATTTTTTAACATTTTAGGCCAATTTTTTTCTGCTACATGTTTGGTAAAAAAAAAAAAAAAAAAATGGCAAAAAGCGTATTTTGATTGGTTTGCGCAAAAGTTATTGCGTTTACTAACTAAGGGAAAGATTTTTGTCATTTTTTTAACGAGTAATGGCGGTGATCTGCGATTTTTTTTTTGCAGGACTGCGACATTGGGGCGGACAGATCGGACCCTTGACTGACATTTTTGACACTTTTGGGGTTACCAGTGACATTACTACAGTAATCATTGCTATACATATTCACTGTTCCTGTAAAAATGACAATGGGAGGGAAAGGGTTAACTTTCATGGAGAGGGAGGGGTTAAGTGTGTCCCTAGGGGCGTGTTTCTAACTATGATTGGCTGTGGCTACTGGTGTAAGAACAGAGATAAACGGTCCTACATAGTAGAACCGTATGATCTCCATTCTTACACAGGGGAGAATGACAGGCGGCTGTGTTTACATTTGCCGCCTGCCTTTCTCCCGCTCTAACGGACGATCGCGACTGCCCGGCGGACATCGGGTAAGCCGGGCACACGCGCGGGGAGGGGGGGGGGGTCCGTGAGCGAGCGGGAGCGCGCCTTCGGCAGCGCGCGCTTGTTCCCTAGAGCCTCACAGGCTAGCGACGTAGACCTACGTCGCTTTGCCTGTGAGGGGCTGACTGCTCACGTAAATAGTCGTGCGGCGGTCGGCAAGCGGTTAAAGACCTCCAGAATTAATGTCAGTGGATGCATTAAAGATCCCCTAGCATTGGTGTCAGGGGATGCATTATTAACCCCTAGCACAGGTGCCAGTATTATTAACCCCTAGCACAGGTGCCAGTATTATTAACCCCCTCCCCCACATTAATAACCCCCAGCATTGGTGCCGGTGGACGCATTAATACCCCCAGCAATGATGTCAGTGGATGCATTAAAACCCCCCAGCATTGATGTCATGGAATGCATTAAAACTTCCCAGCATTGATGTCTATTGATGAAGACCCCCCCAGCATTGATGTCAGTGGACGCATTAAAACCCCCCAGCATTGATTTCAGTGGACGCATTAAAGACCCCCAGCATTCATGTCAGTGGACGCATTAAAACCCCGAGCATTGGTGTCAGTGCACGCATTAAAACCCCGAGCATTGGTGTCAGTGGACGCATTAAAGACCCCCCAGCATTGGTGTCAGTGGACGCATTAAAGACCCCCCAGCATTGGTGCCAGTGGACGCAAAAAACACCACCTGCATGGATGTCAGTGGACGCATTAAAACCCCCAGCATTGGTGCCGGCGGATGCATTAAAATCCCAGCATTATATAGAAAAGGAGCAAGAAAGAAACAGTATTCCTTATCCCACCCACTCAGCGCTCATGTGTATGCAATACTCCTAGGATCAAAACGTATGTATCTAGCAATGCAGCAAGATATACTCATATGCCTATATAACCAATAAAGCTGCTGCTATACTCAAAACATAACATAAAAAAGGGGTGCGTATAAGAGCCTCAGCCCATATAAAAACTAGCAGCGCTAAAAACAGCCTCTGACGAGGTTGAAGGTATATGGCAAAAACAAACAGCCTAACAAAATAAGGAATTGTTATAAAGCCTTAAAGTTCATAAGTCCATAATATTCTCAGGGTGAAGTCACACGAAAGAATGGGTGCATAGAAAACTCTCCTTGAGGAGGAGGTGCTGCCTATATCCCTACTAGTTGGAGTGGAATCCTGAGGGGATCACCATCCGGAAGTGGAGGATTATTGATTGAATAAAGCGCTAAACCTTAGCGTTAGGGTACGTGTCCACTCTCAAGGGGGGGAGCACAGCGGTGAGGTGAAGGATATGATGGTTGCTGAGTGATCGATAAAGAAGTCTTGTGTTTCACCACACAACGAGTTTTCTATGCACCCATTCTTTCGTGTGACTTCACCCTGAGAATATTATGGACTTATGAACTTTAAGGCTTTATAACAATTCCTTATTTTGTTAGGCTGTTTGTTTTTGCCATATACCTTCAACCTCGTCAGAGGCTGTTTATAGCGCTGCTAGTTTTTATATGGGCTGAGGCTCTTATACGCACCCCTTTTTTATAAAACCCCAGCATTGGTGGATGCAATAAAGTCCCTCAGCACTGAATTCAGTGGGCGCAATAAAACATGCAGCATTGATGTCGGTGGATGCAATAAAGACCCCCCAACATTGATGTCAGTGGACGCATTAAAACTCCCAGCATTGATGTCAGTGCACGCATTAAAACCCCCAGCATTGATGTCAGTGCACGCATTAAACCCCCCCCCAGTATTGGTGTCAGGGGACGCATTAAACCCCCCCAGTATTGGTGTCAGGGGATACATTAACCCCCCAGTATTGATGTCAGTGGACGCATTAAACCCCCCCAGTATTGGTGTCAGGGGATGCATTAAACCCCCCAGTATTGGTGTCAGGGGACGCATTAAACCCCCCTAGTATTGGTGTCAGGGGACGCATTAAACCCCCCCAGTATTGGTGTCAGGGGACGCATTAAACCCCCCCAGTATTGGTGTCAGGGGACGCATTAAACCCCCCCAGTATTGGTGTCAGTGGACGCATTAAACCCCCCAGTATTGGTGTCAGTGGACGCATTAAACCCCCCAGTATTGGTGTCAGTGGACGCATTAAACCCCCCAGTATTGGTGTCAGGGGACGCATTAAACCTCCCGGTATTGGTGTCAGTGGACGCATTAAAGCTCCCCCAGTATTGGTGTCAGAAGCTGCATTATTAACCCCTAGCACAGGTGTCAGTATAATTAAAGAAGAAGTAAATCCTCCTCTGACACTTTTACCTATAGGAAAGCCTTATCATAGGATCACCTATAGGTACTGTAAATATATCTCTTGAACATGCACGGTTTAGGAGATATTTACCTTACATGCAGCCAGTGACGTCACTGGCGCATGCGCTCTGAAGGAACGGCCGCTGGTGCTGTTCCTTCAGAGTCCCGTGCCGTGACTGTCGGCTCCCGCGCGTGACGTCACCGCGGCTCCGGCCAATCAGATGGCCGGATGCCGCGATCCCGGAAGACGTGTCGCCCGTCATACAGGTAAGCGGACGGCACGGCGGGGGCTCGTTCTAAGGTAAGTATTTCATAATGAGCTAGTATGCGATGCATACTAGCTCATTATGCGTTTCTCTTACAGGTTGCAAGAAAAGAAAAAAAAAGGTTGTATGGGTTTACAACCTCTTTAACCCCCTTCCCCACATTGGTGGTCAATAGCATTGAAATGTAACCCCTTCCATGACCACCAATGTGGGGGGAGGGGGTTATTAATACTGACAGTACCACAAATGCAGAAGAGGGGAGGTGGGTTAAAATTAGTGGTGATCGACGGATATCGTTTTTTTAATGCAGATACCGATATTTTGGTGATCGGATATCGGTATCAGCGGATATTTTCACAAATTTAAAAAATATATATATTTTTTTTCTACAGGTACTCCTTCTGGAAAGATCCGGCGGTCTAAAAGACCCCAAACCCCCCTCAGCACCGAAAAGCATTCCAAACGCCAAGTTTGGCTGTTTTGAATGCAGTCAGTTTTTTTAATTCGGCGCCGAGTACCCAGAAGTAATGTCATGACATCACTTCCAGAGATCTGGGTCTTCTCTTGGGCGGCGGAGGTAGGATGGTAGACCCGGGGCGAGCCGCGGAAGGCGGCAGGAGGGGGGGGGGGGAGGGGTGGACACAACACTCACAACAAGAAGTCCTGCAGCTGGGGAAAGGGGAGGGAGCAAAATCCTCCCTCCAGCAGCCATTTAGGCCTTTACAGTGCTGTATGGAACGAGAGGAAGTCCCCTTTCCATTAGGCTGTCCCCAACTCACACAGCCGAGGAGGCAACGGGGGACCCTCCAGCGCCCCCTACTGATGTGCGCTCAAGGCCGGTGCCTACCTTGCCTTTAGGTAGCAACAGCAAGTACACCGTTCATGTCAGTATACACAGTGCAGCACACACACAGCTCAGTACACCGTTCATACATGTCAGTATACACAGTGCAGCACAGATATACTATACTTTGCGGCTTGCTATTGGGGCACTCTATACTATACTTTGTGGCTTGCTATAGGGGGCACTCTATACTATACTTTGTGGCTTGCTATAGGGGCACTCTATACTATACTTTGCGGCTTGCTATTGGGGCACTCTATACTATACTTTGCGGCTTGCTATAGGGGCACTCTATACTATACTTTGTGGCTTGCTATAGGGGCACTCTATACTATACTTTGTGGCTTGCTATTGGGGCACTCTATACTATACTTTGCTGCTTGCTATTGGGGCACTCTATACTATACTTTGTGGCTTGTTATAGGGGCACTCTATACTATACTTTGCGGCTTGTTATTGGGGCACTCTATACTATACTTTGCTGCTTGCTATTGGGGCACTCTATACTATACTTTGCGGCTTGCTATAGGGGCACTCTATACTATACTTTGTGGCTTGCTACAGGGGCACTCTATACTATACTTTGTGGCTTGTTATAGGGGCACTCTATACTATACTTTGCGGCTTGCTATAGGGGCACTCTATACTATACTTTGTGGCTTGCTACAGGGGCACTCTATACTATACTTTGTGGCTTGTTATAGGGGCACTCTATACTATACTTTGTGGCTTGCTACAGGGGCACTCTATACTATACTTTGTGGCTTGCTATAGGGGGCACTCTATACTATACTTTGCTGCTTGCTATTGGGGCACTCTATACTATACTTTGTGGCTTGTTATAGGGGCACTCTATACTATACTTTGCGGCTTGTTATTGGGGCACTCTATACTATACTTTGCTGCTTGCTATTGGGGCACTCTATACTATACTTTGTGGCTTGCTACAGGGGCACTCTATACTATACTTTGCGGCTTGTTATAGGGGCACTCTATACTATACTTTGTGGCTTGTTATAGGGGCACTCTATACTATACTTTGTGGCTTGTTATAGGGGCACTCTATACTATACTTTGTGGCTTGCTACAGGGGCACTCTATACTATACTTTGTGGCTTGCTACAGGGGCACTCTATACTATACTTTGCGGCTTGCTATTGGGGCGCTCTATACTATACTTTGCGGCTTGCTATTGGGGCACTCTATACTATACTTTGTGGCTTGCTACAGGGGCACTCTATACTATACTTTGCGGCTTGCTATTGGGGCGCTCTATACTATACTTTGCGGCTTGCTATAGGGGGCACTCTATACTATACTTTGTGGCTTGCTACAGGGGCACTCTATACTATACTTTGCGGCTTGCTATTGGGGCACTCTATACTATACTTTGTGGCTTGCTACAGGGGCACTCTATACTATACTTTGCTGCTTGCTATAGGGGCACTCTATACTATACTTTGTGGCTTGTTATAGGGGCACTCTATACTATACTTTGTGGCTTGCTATAGGGGCACTCTATACTATACTTTGGGGCTTGCTATAGGGGCACTCTATACTATACTTTGTGGCTTGTTATTGGGGCACTCTATACTATACTTTGTGGCTTGCTATAGGGGCACTCTATACTATACTTTGGGGCTTGCTATAGGGGCACTCTATACTATACTTTGCGGCTTGTTATTGGGGCACTCTGAAAGCAGGAGGAGCCAGAAGCACCGGTGGGGGACCCCAGGAGAAGGAGGATGGGGGCTGCTCTATGCAATACCATTACACACAGCAAGTAAAATAAGTGATACTTAAAATCTCTCTAACACCCTCCCACTGATCAAGGTGACTAATAGTCATTGGCTAGTGCTGGGGCCCAGAGTCCTGCGTTGGAGCTCTCAAAAAAAAAAAAATTGTAATCCAACAGTAAAGGGAAGAAAAACCCCAAACTGAATCCCAAATTAGTGTGGTACTGTCTCTTTAAGAGAAGCGTAACAAGACTGTAACCAACGGCCTCTCACTAGTATGCAGTCTGCTGTAACGCCGTCTCCCTTTCTCTGCTGTACGGAACCCGGGACATTCAAGGGCTGAGTCTGTGGAAATAGCGGTGACTCTGGACTCTGTAGTGAGGATCTGTTACAAAGCCAGTGCTCTCCTATCCTCCAGCTTGCTTGGTTCCCTCTGATGGTAGTGGCCTCTGAGCAAGTGTACCAGCACAGTCCCACCCTGATAGAAGTAGGAATTTTAGAATAATAAACAGTAAAGTTAGCCCCATGTTTTTGTATAATGTGAAAGATGATGTTACGCCGAGTAATTAGATACCTAACATGTCATGCTTTGAAATTGCGCACACTCGTGGAATGGCAACAAACTTCGGTCCTTAAAAATCTCTATAGGTGACAGTTTAAAAAATGATTCCGGTTATCTGTTTAGAGTTACAGAGGAGATCTTGTGCTGGAATTATTGCTCTCAATCTAACGATCCGGGCGATGCCTCACATGTGTGGTTTGAAGTTGAACACTTTACATTTTTGGGCGCGACTTACGTATGCGTTTACTTTGGCACGCAAGCATGGAGGGATGGGGTGCTTAAAAAAAAAGTTATTTTTTACACTGTCCCTATAAAAAAAAAAATTTGGATCACTTTTATTGCTGTCACAAGAAATGTAAACATCCCATGTGACAGCAATAGTCACATGTCAGCTATTTGTTTGGAGAGATCGGAGGTCTAGAAGACCCCAAATCCATCCTTCGCACTTCAAAGCATTCAAAACGCCAAGATCTGCGGTTTACTGACATTTAATTAAAACTGGCGCTGTTGGCTGCCGAGTAAACTGGAAGTGACATTGTGACATCGTTTCCAGGTTACTATATCCGAGACCCAATCAAGGAGGGGAGGAGTGAGGAGGAGAGGGGTGGGTCTGAGGAAGAGGGTGGTTCTAAGGAAAGGGGTGGGGGGGGGTCAAAAGAAGAGAGGGGGGGTGAGGAAGAGAGGGGGTTCTCTACTAAGACAGATAAATTATTTTTACTGCACAGCCTGCAAATAGGAATTGGTGACAAAGAACAATAATGATCCTGAAGTCCCCTATATATCTAACATTAGCTGGAAAATGTCACAATGGGGGTACAGGGTCAGAGCCAACAGCCCCCCCCCTCCCCCACCCAGGCACCATAGCAGCTGCATGGACTGCGGTGGCAATTGTTACTTCACTGCATAAAAAATCCACGAGACCCCCTCTTTTCAATCAACGGGTGTCCTCATTTCTGAGCATACATCCCCTCCCCCACCACTATTATTGATGCATAAAATATATTTTTAAAGTCATTTTATTGTTGGCTATTTTTAATTACAATGTATTTTTACTCATGGATTTTCATAAATATACATTAAAAATTATTGTATAAGTGGCGGTTCACATCTCTGCGATGCGGGAACGCTGCGAATATACAGCGTGTTCCCGCATCCGCACCCCTGGCAGTTCACACTGCCATATGCCATACACTGGGGGTGTCAATTAAAGGTTAACGACACCCCCAGATCAGATGGCATATCGCAGTGCAATCTATAAGTTGGCACAGAATCGGATCACACTAGTGTGAACCACCATGCCATCCGATTCTGCTGCGGACCAAAAAAAGGGTCCTGTGCGAGATGGGTGCGATCGCGGTGGGAATTCAGTCATACAATCTGTATGGGTGAATTTGCAGCGCACAGAGATGGCATGTTATTTTAGGAGCAGTGCGTGTAACGTTAAAAAACCATACCCCGTGAAGAAACCATACCCTCGTCACTTCCTGTGAGAAACAGCTGAGCAGCGAAGGAGTGCGCATGCTCAGAGAGCCGGAAACATCATGGAAGAGCAGAGAAGATGACAGGTGCGCATGCTCAGAAGGTATGAAATAATTACGGTAGTGAAAGTAATGTTAAACTTGCGGCGGTTACATAAAACAGCGCGGCTGCACTATGAGGCATCTCCGCTCCTATCCTTGTAACTTTCCTGATGTGGGCTAATAAATATGAAAGCGGCGGCGGGTGTATGAGATGTAAATGTCGGCTCCGTGATCCGCTTTTATATTTATTACCCCAGATCAGGGAAGTGACAGGGAGAGGAGCGGAGATCACTCATAGTGCAGAGGAAATGTTTTAATGTAACGGCGGCAAGTATAACGTTAAACACACTGCCGTGAGAAATCCATACCCTCCGGAAGTGACGAGGGTATGGTTTTCTCACGGGTATGGTTTTTTCACGGAACAGTGCGCTCAGAATTACATGCCATCTCTGTGATGGCAGAAATGTGAAGCGGCACTAAGACAACATTTATGGTTTTGCTGTTGTTTTGGATAAAGTGGTGAAGGGTTCGTCCACAGGGGGGCTTTAGCAGAGAAATGCTTTATAAATGCAAGAAAGTCATGGAAATAAAAAAATAAGATGAAATTGTAGAAAATAAATGTCTGCTTTCATGGTAAAATAAATCAATAAATAAAAAGAGAATAGACTGACAGGCTGATGGGAAAAGCACTGATAGATTTACTGGGAGACTTTACCAAGGATTACCAATGACATTTTCTGGGCTCCATATAATATAAGCCTGGGGGGGGGGGGGGGTAGGTGAGGATCTGAGGAGATGGGGGGGGGGGGTATGTGAAGATCTGAGGAGATGGGGGGGGGGGTATGTGAAGATCTGAGGAGATGGGGGGGGGGGGTATGTGAAGATCTGAGGAGATGGGGGGGGGTATGTGAAGATTTGAGGAGATGGGGGGGGGGGGGGTATGTGAAGATCTGAGGAGGAGATGGGGGGGGGGTATGTGAAGATCTGAGGAGGAGATGGGGGGGGGGGTATGTGAAGATCTGAGGAGGAGATGGGGGGGGGGGTATGTGAAGATATGAGGAGGAGATGGGGGTATGTGAAGATCTGAGGAGGAGATGGGGGGGTGTATGTGAGGATCTGAGGAGGAGATGGGGGGGGGTATGTGAAGATATGAGGAGGAGATAGGGGGGGGTATGTGAGGATCTGAGGAGGAGATGGGGGGGGGTATGTGAAGATATGAGGAGGAGATAGGGGGGGGGGTATGTGAGGATCTGAGGAGGAGATGGGGGGGGGTGTATGTGAAGATATGAGGAGGAGATGGTGGGGGGGTATGTGAGGAGGAGATGGGTGGGGGGGGGGGTATGTGAGGATCTGAGGAGGAGATGGGGGGGGGGGGCAGGTGAGGATCTGAGGAGGAGATGTGGGGGGGGTGAGGTATGTGAGGAGATGGGGTTCTAGGGAAGAGAGGGGATGGGTAGTTGAGAGAACTCTCAGGATGAGGAGGAGAGGAGAGGTGTGAGGAGGAGAGAGGGAAGGTCTTGGACTGAGTTCTCCCCCCTTGTACTTAACACACCAGGAAACATCGATTTCCTCCCTCCAGCCATGTGACCAGGGTGATAGAGGGAGGACGGCTGCCTCCCCTCACTACACAGTGGCGCTCTCTATTGCCACCTGCAGGCTGGAGGGAGGAGAAAGTCTAATCCTCTCCCCAGCTCTGTCACTCCTGTCAGTGGGCCTCACGGATGAGCGGCCTCACTGGCAGCGCGCGGAGGTGGGCTCGCGCTTCCTCTGATTGGTGCAGGGGGCAGGCGGATCATGTGATTTTATAGCACGCGGAGGCGGAGCGGCGCCATTTTTACTGTGGTTGCCAGGGAGAGGGAGTGTCTCCTGTCACTGCCGTCACAGCGCCCTATAGTGGAATCTTCTAACACTACAGCCACAGCTTCTATATCTAATCATCTGTATCCAGGAGAGACAGTAAGTGTTATTAGCTGTCATGTCACCTTACCAGTGAGGTCGGGTCCAGTGTCTGGATATGTGTGTGTGTGGGGGGGAGGACAATAGAGACCTGGACCCGATTTGTACTGTAAATGATCTGTCGGCGTTTTCTCTCCTCCTTTCTAGTTGGAGGGAAGAGAAATCACTTTTTCACACTCAGGATCAGAGCTGCCATTAGAAATCACAGGGGCCCCGAACAGCCTCCTGACAGGGGCCCCAAACATCTGACCTGACAGGGCCCCCCTCCCCCTCACAGGTATAAATATTTTTCCCAACTCACTTCCCCCCCCCCCCCAATTCCCCCTCCTAGCAGAAATCTACTCCCCTAAATTCCCCATCACAGCGCAAATCCCCCAATCCCTTCCTTCCAGCACAAACCTCCCCCCAAATCACAGCACAAATCCCCTCCTCCCAGCACACATCCCACCAATCCCTTCCTTCCAGCACAAATCCCCCAATCCCAGCACACATCCCACCAATCCCCTCCTCCCAGGACACATCCCACCAATCCCTTCCTTCCAGCACAAATCCCCCCAATCCCCTCCTCCCAGCACACATCCCACCAATCCCTTCCTTCCAGCACAAATCCCCCAATCCCAGCACACATCCCACCAATCCCCTCCTCCCAGGACACATCCCACCAATCCCTTCCTTCCAGCACAAATCCCCCCAATCCCCTCCTCCCAGCACACATCCCCCAATCCCTTCCTTACAGCACAAACCTCCCCCCAAATCACAGCACAAATCCCCCCAATCCCCTCCTCCCAGCATACATCCCACCAATCCCTTCCTTCCAGCTCAAATCCCCCAATCCCAGCACACATCCCACCAATCCCCTCCTCCCAGGACACATCCCACCAATCCCTTCCTTCCAGCACAAATCCCCCAATCCCAGCACACATCCCACCAATCCCCTCCTCCCAGCACACATCCCACCAACCCCTTCCTTCCAGCACAAATCCCCCAATCCCAGCACACATCCCACCAATCCCCTCCTCCCAGCACACATCCCACCAATCCCTTCCTTCCAGCACAAATCCCCCAATCCCAGCACACATCCCACCAATCCCCTCCTCCCAGGACACATCCCACCAATCCCTTCCTTCCAGCACAAATCCCCCAATCCCAGCACACATCCCACCAATCCCCTCCTCCCAGGACACATCCCACCAATCCCTTCCTTCCAGCACAAATCCCCCAATCCCAGCACACATCCCACCAATCCCCTCCTCCCAGCACACATCCCACCAATCCCTTCCTTCCAGCACAAATCCCCCAATCCCAGCACACATCCCACCAATCCCCTCCTCCCAGGACACATCCCACCAATCCCTTCCTTCCAGCACAAATCCCCCAATCCCAGCACACATCCCACCAATCCCCTCCTCCCAGGACACATCCCACCAATCCCCTCCTCCCAGCACACATCCCACCAATCCCCTCCTCCCAGGACACATCCCACCAACCCCTTCCTTCCAGCACAAATCCCCCAATCCCAGCACACATCCCACCAATCCCCTCCTCCCAGCACACATCCCACCAATCCCTTCCTTCCAGCACAAATCCCCCAATCCCAGCACACATCCCACCAATCCCCTCCTCCCAGGACACATCCCACCAATCCCTTCCTTCCAGCACAAATCCCCCAATCCCAGCACACATCCCACCAATCCCCTCCTCCCAGGACACATCCCACCAATCCCTTCCTTCCAGCACAAATCCCCCCAATCCCCTCCTCCCAGCACACATCCCACCAATCCCTTCCTTCCAGCACAAATCCCCCAATCCCAGCACACATCCCACCAATCCCCTCCTCCCAGGACACATCCCACCAATCCCTTCCTTCCAGCACAAATCCCCCCAATCCCCTCCTCCCAGCACACATCCCCCAATCCCTTCCTTCCAGCACAAACCTCCCCCCAAATCCCAGCACAAATCCCCCCAATCCCCTCCTCCCAGCACACATCCCCCAATCCCTTCCTTACAGCACAAACCTCCCCCCAAATCACAGCACAAATCCCCCCAATCCCCTCCTCCCAGCATACATCCCACCAATCCCTTCCTTCCAGCACAAATCCCCTAAATCCCCTCCTCCCAGCACACATCCCACCAATCCCTTCCGTCCAGCACAAATCCCCCCCCAATCCCAGCACAAATCCACCCAATCCCCTCCTCCCAGCACACATCCCACCAATCCCTTCCTTCCAGCACAAATCCCCCCCCCCCCAATCACAGCACAAATCCCCCCAATCCCCTCCTCCCAGCACACATCCCACCAATCCCTTCCTTCCAGCACAAATCCCCCCCCCAATCCCAGCACAAATCCACCCAATCCCCTCCTCCCAGCAGACATCCCCCCAATCCCTTCCTTCCAGCACAAACCTCCCCCCAAATCCCAGCACAAATCCCCTCCTCCCAGCACACATCCCCCCCAATCCCTTCCTTCCAGCACAAATCCCCCAATCCCAGCACACATCCCACCAATCCCCTCCTCCCAGCACACATCCCACCAATCCCTTCCTTCCAGCACAAATCCCCCAATCCCAGCACACATCCCACCAATCCCCTCCTCCCAGCACACATCCCACCAATCCCTTCCTTCCAGCACAAATCCCCCAATCCCAGCACACATCCCACCAATCCCCTCCTCCCAGCACACATCCCACCAATCCCTTCCTTCCAGCACAAATCCCCACCCCAATCCCAGCACAAATCCACCCAATCCCCTCCTCCCAGCACACATCCCACCAATCCCTTCCTTCCAGCACAAATCCCCCCCCCCCCCAATCACAGCATCCCCCCAATCCCCTCCTCCCAGCACACATCCCACCAATCCCTTCCTTCCAGCACAAATCCCCCCCCCCCAATCCCAGCACAAATCCACCCAATCCCCTCCTCCCAGCACACATCCCCCCAATCCCTTCCTTCCAGCACAAACCTCCCCCCAAATCCCAGCACAAATCCCCTCCTCCCAGCACACATCCCCCCAATCTCTTCCTTCCAGCCCAAACCTCCCCCCAAATCACAGCACAAATCCCCCCAATCTCCTCCTCCCAGCACACATGCACCGAATCCCTTCCTTCCAGCACAAATCCCCCACCCCCCAATCCCAGCACAAATCCACCCAATCCCCTCCTCCCAGCACAAACTCCCCCAATCCCCGCCTCCCAGCACACATCCCCCCCAATCACCTCCTCCCAGCACAACCCCCCCCCCCCATTCCCCGTCTCCCAGCACAAATCCTCCAATCCCCGTCTCCCAGCACAAATCCCCCCAATCCCTTCCTTCCAGCACAAATCCCCCCATTCCCCGCCTCCCAGCACAAATACCCCCATTCCCCGCCTCCCAGCACAACCCCCCCAATCCCCTCCTCCCAGCACAAACCCCCCCAATTCCCCGCCTCCCAGCACAAATCCCCCCATCTCCTCCCAGCACAAATCCCCCCATCTCCTCCCAGCACAAACCCCCCCAATTCCCCGCCTCCCAGCACAAATCCCCCCATCCCCTCCTCCCAGTACAAATCTTCCCAATCCCCTCCTCCCATTACAAATCTCCCAATCCCCTCCTTCCAGTACAAATCCCTCCAATCCCCTCCCAGCACCAAGTCACATTGTCCAATTGTGTCGCCTGCGATTAACTGCGATTATTAGCATTTTTATTCAAATATATTGCTATCAAACTATTATTTTATATATTACTATTATTACTAACTTTTAGCTATTTTCAGGTACACCAACATCAGTCAGCATCAGAATGCCACGTCATTCACGACAACGTACCCGTGGAAGGCGACCACGTCAAGAGGGCGGAGAGTCTCCAGTCGCCCACAGGACGAGAGGCCAACTTTGGAGGAGACGGGAGGACGCAGCCAACAACAGGAGCCGTTCTCCCAGAGACCGCAGGGATGCTGAGCACCACCCAGCGCCACAGAGACCACCAGCAGTGGAGCGGCCTATCTGTTCCATCTGCCTGAGTGAGTATGTCACAGAGGACACCAGAACACTAGGCTGTTCTCATACATTCCATTCTGTTTGTATCCACAGATGGCTTTTACACTCTGCTACTTGTCCCTTGTGCCGGGCAAGTATTCCTCTACCATGTGAGATAGACGTTCTGAACATTCATGTCATCCTGGAGCTTGGTGAAGATGGAGACCCCCAAGTGTTTTTCTGGTATGTATAACACCTTTCTCTTCAGATGCCTGTAAAACAACATGCAGTAATTTAGACCAATATATATATATATATATATATATATATATATATATATATATATATATTTTAGCTATTTTCTCCTTATAGTAGAAAATGCTTAGAAAAAAAAAAAATATATATATATACTGTTAATTTTTATAGTAATATTATTTTTATTTATTATCTGCCTGTAGGCATAATATGTGATAATAGACTACTAGATATCAAACTATTACCAGAGAAAAGGGGTCTGTTCATTCTGATCAACCCACCACCGCTCAGGGGAACATTCCAGATGTCTATCGCAAAAAGGAGTCCGTTATCCTGATGAGGCCACCACCTCTCAGATGAACACTCCAGACTTTTTACCACCGAAAGGAGTCCGTTATCCTGATGAGGCCACCACCTCTCAGATGAACACTCCAGACTTTTTACCACAGAAAGGAGTTCGTTATCCTGATGAGGCCACCACCTCTCAGATGAACACTCCAGACCTCTACCACAGAAAGGAGTTTGTTATCCTGATGAGGCCACCACCTCTCAGATGAACACTCCAGACTTTTTACCACAGAAAGGAGTTCGTTATCCTGATGAGGCCACCACCTCTCAGATGAACACTCCAGACTTTTTACCACCGAAAGGAGTCCGTTATCCTGATGAGGCCACCACCTCTCAGATGAACACTCCAGACTTTTTACCACAGAAAGGAGTTCGTTATCCTGATGAGGCCACCACCTCTCAGATGAACACTCCAGACTTTTTACCACAGAAAGGAGTTCATTATCCTGATGATGCCACCACTTCTCAGATGAACACTCCAGACTTTTTACCACAGAAAGGAGTTCGTTATCCTGATGAGGCCACCACCTCTCAGATGAACACTCCAGACTTTTTACCACCGAAAGGAGTCCGTTATCCTGATGAGGCCACCACCTCTCAGATGAACACTCCAGACCTCTACCACAGAAAGGAGTTTTTTATCCTGATGAGGCCACCACCTCTCAGATGAACACTCCAGACTTTTTACCACAGAAAGAAGTTCGTTATCCTGATGAGGCCACCACCTCTCAGATGAACACTCCAGACTTTTTACCACCGAAAGGAGTCCGTTTTCCTGATGAGGCCACCACCTCTCAGATGAACACTCCAGACTTTTTACCACAGAAAGGAGTTCGTTATCCTGATGAGGCCACCACCTCTCAGATGAACACTCCAGACTTTTTACCACAGAAAGGAGTTTGTTATCCTGATGAGGCCACCACCTCTCAGATGAACACTCCAGACTTTTTACCACCGAAAGGAGTCTGTTATCCTGATGAGGCCACCACCTCTCAGATGAACACTCTAGACTTTTTACCACAGAAAGGAGTTTGTTATCCTGATGAGGCCACCACCTCTCAGATGAACACTCCAGACTTTTTACCACCGAAAGGAGTCCGTTATCCTGATGAGGCCACCACCTCTCAGATGAACACTCCAGACTTTTTACCACAGAAAGGAGTTCGTTATCCTGATGAGGCCACCACCTCTCAGATGAACACTCCATACTTTTTACCACAGAAAGGAGTTCGTTATCCTGATGAGGCCACCACCTCTCAGATGAACACTCCAGACTTTTTACCACAGAAAGGAGTTCATTATCCTGATGAGGCCACCACTTCTCAGATGAACACTCCAGACTTTTTACCACAGAAAGGAGTTCGTTATCCTGATGAGGCCACCACCTCTCAGATGAACACTCCAGACTTTTTACCACCGAAAGGAGTCCGTTATCCTGATGAGGCCACCACCTCTCAGATGAACACTCCAGACCTCTACCACAGAAAGGAGTTTGTTATCCTGATGAGGCCACCACCTCTCAGATGAACACTCCAGACTTTTTACCACAGAAAGGAGTTCGTTATCCTGATGAGGCCACCACCTCTCAGATGAACACTCCAGACTTTTTACCACCGAAAGGAGTCCGTTATCCTGATGAGGCCACCACCTCTCAGATGAACACTCCAGACTTTTTACCACAGAAAGGAGTTCGTTATCCTGATGAGGCCACCACCTCTCAGATGAACACTCCAGACTTTTTACCACAGAAAGGAGTCCGTTATCCTGATGAGGCCACCACCTCTCAGATGAACACTCCAGACTTTTTACCACCGAAAGGAGTCCGTTATCCTGATGAGGCCACCACCTCTCAGATGAACACTCTAGACTTTTTACCACAGAAAGGAGTTCGTTATCCTGATGAGGCCACCACCTCTCAGATGAACACTCCAGACTTTTTAGCACAGAAAGGAGTTTGTTATCCTGATGAGGCCACCACCTCTCAGATGAACACTCCAGACTTTTTACCACAGAAAGGAGTTTGTTATCCTGATGAGGCCACCACCTCTCAGATGAACACTCCAGACTTTTTACCACAGAAAGGAGTTCGTTATCCTGATGAGGCCACCAGCTCTCAGGTGAACACATTTTATCCTTGAGGCACCAGCGACTCTTATGAAATTGTCTCTGTAGGTTTCTGCCTCCTTATGTCATCCTCCTCCATTACCTCCCAAACTTCTTTTTTAGCCCGCAACCCAAAACCCATTTCAGGAAGTTAGATCAGAAAAAAGATAAAATAAATAGATATGTGGAGGAGTCTAAGATCAGTAAAAAAGTACTTGTTTGGGTAAAGAACACATACCTGAATTATATATTTTTAAACTAGATTTAAGTGTCACTTCAACATCTTACAAAAAAAGGAGAGTGATTGGCCGGCTGTAGGGGAGGAGGAGGCCGGACTTTTTTTTTTTTTTTACACTAAACAATATCCTTTTCCCCTTCAGTTCTGCTTCTTTGGAACGAGCAGTACACTTTAGTTGCAGTTATGTGCACTGCTCCATATACACTGCAAAGCCCATAGCCTACAGTCCATGGCCCACCGCCTACAGTCCACCCCCTCAACACAGTGGCGGAGCTAGACTTTTAAAACAGGGGTGGCAAGGTATTATTTTGGGGGGTCAATATACAAAGTGTTCAATTACACCGCAATGTCGCAGTCCCTCTAATAATCGCTGATCGCTGCCATTACTAGTAAAAACAATTAAAAATATAAAAAGTTCCATAGTTTGTAGACGTAGTAACTTTTTTGCAAACCAATCAAAATACACTTAGGATTTTTTACAAAAAATATGTGGCAGAATAAATATTAGCCTAAATTTATGAAAAAATTTGATTTTTTTCATTGGGAATGTTTTATAGTAGAAAGTAAAAAGGATTTGTCGCTAATTTTATGTTTATAGCGCAAAATATAAAAACTGCAGAGGGGATCAAATACCACCAAAAGAAATCTCTATTTGTGGGAAAAAAATACATCAGTTGTATTTGGGTACAGCGTCACACAACCTCGCAATTGTCAGTTAAAGCAATGCAGTGCCGTATTGCAGAAAATGGCCTGGTCATTAAGGGGGAGCTGAGGTAGTTAAAGGGTCAGTTTTTTCAGATAATCTTGCCCATTTAAGACTTTTTTCTGAGTGGTCAGGGGATGGTAAAAACAGACAACTCGAAGTCTAGATCACAACTGGAACCCCTCTACATGTGCCACAGCTTTGATGGTTTATGTTAAGCCTATGAGAAATTTGGCTATCCAGGTCAATGGGGCCATGCCACAACCATAAGCCAAACACTTGGCTTGCTGTTGTGGCTTATTAGCCCCATAAAAAATCTGCCACTCTGCTAAAAATAAAAAAAGCAGGATTTAGGAGAATTATTATAAATAATTTTGCCCCCCTTTAATAAGTCATTGTAATGCCACCCATATTCCTGTCCTTTTAAACAGGGTGACTGACAGTAAGCTGACACTAATGCTGCACAGGTGTTACTTTCACCCTGGTAAAAGGGCAAGAATATGGGTGGCATTACAATGACTTATTAAAGGGGGAAACATTTTTGGTAAGGAGCATAGACTGTACAGGAACAGGCGCTTCTGCTACTTGGGCTAAACTGTCCCTCACCTCAGTCACTGCAGGCTGCCCAGGAACTCCTTTCAGAGCTGATCCATCCCACAAGACCCACACCAAGACAGGAAGACCGCGGGAATCGGGATGAAGATTTAAGGCATGTGATTGACAGACAGAGCTTCCGATGCACCCATTGGCTGTGTAAGTAGCAGGAGGCGGTGCAGCCTGCAAGATTTAGGCTGCACCGACTCCTGCTGCCTCCCCAGCCAATGGGTATTTGAGGTTCTCCTTAGTCCCTCCCTTATGACATCACCCAGAATTGAGAGGACACAATGTAAGATACAGGACAATTGTCCGGTCTTCTTGTCTTGGTGTGGGATGGATCGGCGCTCCCCTGTGATTACTCCGCTCCTCCTCTCTCCCTCTGCCTACCAGCTCTCCATCCGCCTCCCTCCGCAGCTCTCGTACAGCGATCCCAAGATTCCTCTGCTGCCATGCACCCGCCCAGGATCGGGGTGGCAACAGGGGTGGCAAGGACTTTGTCTGGGGTGGCAATCGCCACCCCAGCTAACGCTCTGGCTCCGCCACTGCCTCAACAGGAAGTCAGATCACAAAAAAAAAAAAATGGAGATTTGGAGGAGTCTGAGATCAGTAAAAATCATTTTTTTGGAGCCCAAAACCCACAGCCCGCAGCCAAAAACCCACAGCCTGCAGCCAAAAACCCACAGCCTGCAGCCCAAAACCGGCAGCCCAAAACCCACAGCCTGCAGCCAGGGCCGTACCAAATGGTAGGCTAAACCGGCGCCCACAAGGGGCGCAGGCTGAGTGGGGGGGGTGCAAAAACATTGGCAGTGTAGCTCCTTCGGCCGGCGCCCCCTTCGCCCCCCCTCCCGTCACAAGGCTGTGTGTGTCTCACATAGCCCAGTGAGCGAGCGCAGCTCCCCTCCTCCAGGAATGGGAGAGGCTGCATCTGCTCGGCCTTCTCCCGCCCCTCTCTCTCTCTCCCTGTGCCCGCCCATACATTCAGTGCAGCCCGTGCGTGCTGTCTGTGAAGGAGATGTGTGGGCGGGAAAGTTACTACATGGTGAACATGGCCCCTGACTGAGTAAGATGAGCACTGTGACCGAACTTACTTCTCCCTACCCTCTCACCCCCCTCTGTCCCTGTCACCCCTCTGTCCCTGTCTCTCCGTGTCAGCCCCCTTTCCCTCTCTCCATGTCAGCTCCCTGTCTCTCCCTGTCACCCGCTCTCTCTCCCTGTCACCCCCTTCCCTCTCTCTCTGTCACCCCCCTCTCTCTCTCTCTGTCACCCCCCCCCCCGTTTCTCTCAGTCAAACCCCCTCTCTCTGTCGAACCCTCTCTCTCTCTCTCTCGGGGGAGGCGTCGATACAGCTTCTCGCCAAGGATGCTGGAGACCCTAGGTACGCCTCTGCCTGCAGCCCAAAACCCACAGCTTAAAACCCACAGACCACAGCCCAAAACCCAGAGCCCGCAGCCCAAAACTCACAGCCTGCAGCCCAAAACCCACAGCCCGCAGCCCAATACCCACAGTCTGCAGCCCAAAATCCACAGCCTGCAGCCCAACACCCGCAGCCCAAAACCCACAGCCTAAAACCCGCAGACCACAGCCCAAAACCCAGAGCCCGCAGCCCAAATCCCAGAGCCCGCAGCCCAAAACCCAGAGCCCGCAGCCCAATACAGACAGTCTGCAACCCAAAACTGGCAGCCCAAAGCTCACACCCTGCAGCCCAAACCCACAGCCCAAAACCCGCAGCCTGCAGCCCAAAACCCACAGTATATTTTTTAAACTAGATTTAAGTGTCACTTCAACATCTTATAAAAAAAAAGGAGCGTGATTGACAGGCTATAAGGGGAGGAGGATGCCAGATTTTTTTTTCTTTTTTACACTAAACATTATCCTTTTTTTTTCAGTAAAAATCCATACACATCCACTAGGTAATGACCCTGTTACCTATTTTTCAATAAATAATTTCTTACTTTTTTTCTGCTTCCTTGTTCTGTAACATCCTCCATGAGCTCCCACACCTCTCCTTTTCCCCTTCACTTCTTCTTCTTTGGAACGAGCAGTACACGTTAGTTGGAGTTATGTGCACTGCTCCGTGTACACTGCAAAGCCCATATCCATGGCCCACCACCCATTGGCTACAGTCCACGGCCCACCGCCCATTGGCTACAGTCCATAGCCCACCGCCCATTGGCTACAGTCCACAGCCCACCGCCCATAGCCTACAGTCCACGGCCCACCGCCCATAGCCTGCGGCCCACTGCCCATACCCTACAGTCCACGGCCCACCGCCCATACCCTACAGTCCACGGCCCACCACCCATACCCTACAGTCCACCCCCCACCCCCCCCACAGCAGGAAGTCGGAACACAAAAAAAAATATGGAGATTTGGAGGAGTCTGAAATCAGTAAAAATCACTTTTATGGAGCACAAAACCCGCAGGCCAAAACCCACAGCCCAAAACCCACAGCCTGCAGCCCAAAAGCCACAGCCCGCAGCCCAAAGCCCATTTCAGGAAGTTAGATCAGAAAAAAGTTAAAATAAATAGATACGTGAAGGAATCTGAAATCAGTAAAAAGCATTTTTATAGGTAAAGAAGACATACCTGAATTAGATATATATTTTTTAACCAGTTCCAGACCGCACGCCGCAGATATACAGCGGCAGGCAGCACCTCCTGCGCGAACCGGCGTAGGGCTACGTGGGGTCGTGAGCACTGCTCGGGGCGAGTGGGAGTGAGCCCTCCGTCCCGTGATGGTCTGATTCGGTACAGAACCGATCAGTCATCAGGTCCAGGCCAATGATTTTTGGCCTGGTCCTGGCGATCGGTTATGACGAATGGCAGAACATCCTGTGTCTGTGTTTTGCAAACACAGGCACAGGAAATGCTGCTCTTTCCCCTCGTGGAGCCCTTTTCGGTTCCAGCTTGAGAGGAGAGAGCATCTAACCCTGAGTACACCAATCACTATACGTACACCACCTCAGATAGGCACATTGAACCCCCTGATCACCCCACAGTTAACCCTTTCACTCCCTGTCACAGTGCACACTATATACAGTATATAGCTGTTTTGCTGATTACTGTAATAGTGTGCCTTGTGACTTCATTTAGCGCTAGCGGCTGTTAGTTTCTGTCCCAAATAGGTTTAGGGTACCCGTCAGCCCCCCCATAAAGATTTAACCCCCTGATTACCCCCAGTTAACCCCTTCATTGCACTGTCACAGTGTCACTTTTATAGTGTACAGATCTCTTTTCTGATCACTATATTAGTGTCACAGGTGACATAAGTTAGCGTTAACGCTAGTTAGCGTCAATCTAGGACAGCGTCAGATCCCCGCCGCATATTTAGAAATATAAATCTAACCCTTTGATTGCCAGTGACACACACATACACACACTATACACCTCCATTACTAGTATAGTGTCTGAACGGATCAAAATCTTTGATCTGATCAGAACTATACTAGCGTCCCCAATAGTTTAGGGTTCCCAAAATGCAGCGTTAGCAGGATCGGCCATGGCACCTGCCAGCACCTGCGTTTAGCCCCTCGCCCAGCCCACCCCACCCGAGCAAGTGCAGTAATCAATAGATTACTGTTACTTCCAAAAACACAACACACAAAACCACAGCACTAGCAGAGTCAGGCCTGATCTCTGCTAGCACTAGCAGGTTTTTTTTCGTAGCGATTCAACCAGGGGCTTTTTTACCTGTGAGCCACACTACGTACCTGTAAATTTATTGGCCAAAATGTCCAAACGGAGGTACACTAGTGAAGAGGCCTACAGGATACTGACCATGTCAAATGAGAGCGATGGGGAGGCCTCACTGGCAGAATCAGGGTCAGTATACGAACCTGTAGAGAGCAGCGGCACCCTGACAGATAGCGCTGACCACGGATTGGTCCCTGCTAAGGTTAGGCATACCCAACCCCGTTCTAGAGTTGCTGATGTGCAACAATCGCAGAGTTCTTGTATGGAGCAGAGTGTCGGTACTAGTGCCGCTCAACCTTCTGGTGAACTGGCAAGCACCAGCTGCCGAGTACATCCTGGTCGTAGACAAACCAGCACTGCAGTATCACTTGGTGACGTGGTGAGTCCCATAAGTGCAGTTCAAGCTGGTGCGGTGGCTAGCACGAGTAGTGGCCCACAGCCAAAGAGAATTTAAAGACAGGCCTGTAGAGCCCATAGTGCCCTCCCTGATGCGCTGGCAAATCCTGATTGGCAGCCCACAGATTCTGCAGTGCCCGTACTTCCCCCATTCACTGGCCAACCCAGGATTTAAGGGGAAACATCCAATTTTACTTCCCTTGATTTTTATGAGCTGTTTTTCATGGAAGATCTGTACAGATCTATTGTGGACCAAAGCAATTTATATGCTAATCAATTAATCACCGCAAACCCAAATTTGTCCCTTGCCAGAGAATTCGGATGGAAACCTATAACTGTTTCCGAGTTTAAGACCTTTCTGGGCCTATCCCTCAACATGGGCATTACTAAAAGTAGTGAGTTGCGGTCATATTGGTCCACTGACCCAATTCACCATATGCGCGTGTTCTCTGCTTCCGTGGCCAGGACGAGATACGAGCAAATCCTGCGGTTCATGCACTTCAGTGACAATGAACTCTGTCATCCTTGGGGTGACCCTGGATATGACTGGCTCCACAAATTCAGCCCCTCGTAAACCATTTCAATCAAAGATTTGCAGCCTTGTTTATCCCCCAACAAGTTGTCTGCTATGATGAGTCCCTGATTAAATTTTCTGGCTGCCTTGCTTTAAAGCAGTTTATCCCCAGCAAGCGTGCCAGATTCGGGGTCAAGATGTATAAGCTATGTGACAGGGCCACAGGCTATACATGTAGTTTCCGTGTTTACGAGGGAAGAGATAGCAATGTGGAGCCCCCCAACTGCCCAGACTATATAGGGAGCAGCGGCAAGGTTGTTTGGGACTTGGTGTCACCCTTTTTTGGAAGGGGGTACTATTTATACGTGGATAACTTTTACACAAGCGTGCCACTTTTTAGTCACCTGCTTGAATTTAAAATTGGCACATGTGGCACCGTGCGACATAATCACCGGGGCTTCCCCCAACAGCTTGTAGATACCCAACATAGACAGGGGGAGAGAGCCTGCTTGAAAACAAACAGATTGCTTGCAGTGAAGTGGAGGGATACACGGAATGTTTTCGTTCTGTCCTCCATTCATGCAGACATGACAGTCCAAATTTCTACGGCAACTGGTGTTTTGGAAAAGCCCCTCTGTGTCCACAACTACATCCTTAATATGGGAGGGGTGGACCTCAATGACCAGATGATGGCGCCGTACTTAATTGCTCGTAAGGCCAGACGCTGGTACAAAAAGTGTCTGTTTATGTATTTCAATTGGCTCTGCTGAACGCTTATGTGCTATACAAAGCGTTAGGACGAAGTGGATCCTTCCTACAATTCCAGGAAGAGATCATCAGAGACCGTCTGTATCCAGGAGGTGCTTTGGCCCAACTTCCCCTACCAGATGCAGTGATCCGGCTGCATGAGAGGCATTTTCCGTATGTCCTCCTGACCCAACTCCTACCCAAAGATACCCCCAAAGAAGATGTCCTGTCTGTAGGAAACACGGATTTAGACGTGACACCAGTTATTATTGTCCCTCCTGTCCTGGCCAACCTGGTCCCTGCATGAATGTTTCCATCGCTACCACACACTAGTGGATTATTACTATAGGGTACAGCACGGCACAGTCTAGGGCAAACTTACACAGGGTCTCCAAAGATGTTCGATGGCGATCACATTTTGAGAGACCCTAACCTGGAACGTTTTAAAGTTACAGAAAAAAAAAGTTACAAAAAAAAATTAAATAAAAAAAGCCAAAAATAGTTGTAGTTTTATTGAGTTAATTTTCTGTTCTTACTCTGCTCTTTTACTTCTACTCTTTCTACTTTTACTGTACTTTATTGTTGCTGCTTTTCATTGTTAACCATTTTTTATTTTTCAGATACCAACATTCCATGCTATTATAATGTAATGTTTTATTCTTATTGTTAACCATTGTTTGCCTTGCAGGTACGCCCATCAGCTGCCACACTGATTTATATATTCTGACAGCAACAGCGTTTGCACTCAGCATATATGTAAGTCTAGGATGGCAGCGCTGTAGGAGGAGATTTAACCACCGCAGTTTAAAAAAAAGGCATACATGGCTTTCATCATGTATGCCCATCATTAGAAGTGGGTGGATGTTGGGCGGTCTAATGATGGGTATACCACACATTTTCTGGCAGAGATTTCTTCATCCACATCGATTGATGTGGATGGAGGAATCTGTTAGGTTCTCTTTTTTCGTTCAGCCCACAGGCTGCATGTAAAAAAAAAAAAAACCTACAATATATGCCGAACTAAGACCAGCAATGTACTAGTACGTCGCTGGACTTTGAGTGGCTATACCAGGATGATGCATGCAGATTTAGGCATCATCTTGGTATAGTTTTTTACAGCCAGTGGTCGGCTTACATGTAAAAGCGATCCTAGCAGGTAACTAGCCGCTAGACTGCTTTTACAGTCTAGCAGCTAGTTGCTTCCCCCCCCCCCCCCACTGCCTTCCGTGGTTTTTCTCTGGATCACCTGTCCCACCGGGCAACCTGAGAGTGCAGCCAGTGGTTCCATTATCTGACCATAGAGCTGATCAGAGACGAGAATGGCTCCAATCATCTCTATAGCCTAAGATACCCGAAGTTTCGAGCATCGGGTCCGCCAGGCACACGCGTGGGGGGGTCCGTGACCGAGCGGGAGCGTGCATCTGGCGGCGCTAGCTCGCTCCCCAGAGCCTCTGAGGCTAGTGACATACCCCTACGTCACTTTGCCTGTGAGGGGCTGACTGCCGCCGTATATAGTCGGACGGCAGTCGGCAAGTGGTTAAAAATAAAATATGTTTTCATGTAAAAAAGTCACAGAAAAGGCTTGGTCTTCAAGTGGTTAGAAGAGTGGGTGATGTGTGGCTAAGATTGAGCAAAAAATGCCAGGGCAGTTCAAACACCCCCCCCCCCCCCAAAATTACCCCATTTTGGAAAGTAGACACCCAAAGCTATTTGCTGAGAGGCATGTTGAGTCCATGGAGTATTTTATATTTTGCTCTAAGTTTCGGGAAAATTACAATTTTTTTTTTTTAGACAGAGTAGTCACTAAATGATATATTGCTCACGCATGCCATGGGTATATGTGAAATGACACCCCAAAATACATTCTGCTGCTTTTCCTGAGTACAGGGATACCACATGTGTGAGACTTTTTGGGAGCCTAGCTGTGTACGGAACCCTTAAAACCAGTCACCAGCTTCAGGTTTTCTAATGCCGTAAATTGTCCTGATATTTCAAGACAGCACAAACCCCCCCCCCCCCCAAATGACCCCATTTTGCAAAGTAGACACCCCAAGCTATTTGCTGAGAGGCATGGTGAGTCCATGGAATATTTTATATTTTGCCACAAGTTTCGGAAAAATTATTATTATTTATTTTATTTTTTTACACAAAGTTGTCACTAAATGATATATTACTTACACATGCCATGAATATATTTGAAATGCCACCCCAAAATACATTCTGCTGCTTCTTCCAAGTATAGAGATACCACATGTGTGAGACCTTTTGGCAGTCTAGCCGCACACAGGCTACCGAAAACCAATCACCACCTTCAGGCTTTCTAAGGGCATAAATTGTTGATTTCACTCCTCGCTACCTATCACAGTTTTGGAGGCCATGAAATGCCAGGATAGCACAACCCCCACTCCCCAAATTACCCCTTTTTGAAAAGTAGACACCCCAAGGTATTTGCTAAGATGCATGGGGAGTATTTTGCAGCTCTCATTTATTTTGGAAAAGAAAAAAGGAAAATGCATTTTTTTCCTTTTTTTTTTTTCCATTTTCAAAACTTTGTGACAAAAAGTGAGATCTGCAAAACACTCAACATGCCTCTCTGCAAATAGCTTAGGGTGTCTACTTTCCAAAAAGGGGTCATTTGGGTGGGGGGGTGGTTGTGCTGTTTTGGCATTTCATGGCCTCCGAAACTGTGATAGGTAGTGAGGAGTTCCAATCAACAATTTGCGCTCCTTGGAAAGCCTGAAGGTGGTGATTGGTTTTCGGGGTCCTGTACGCGGCTAGACTGCCAAAAAGTCTCACACATACTCAGGAGAAGCAGCAGAATGTATTTTGGGGTGTCATTTCACATATACCCATGGCATGTGTGAACAATATATCATTTAGGGACAACTTTGTGTAAAAAAATAAAATAATGATTTTCCCGAAACCTGTGGCAAAATATAAAATATTCCATGGACTCACATGCCTCTCAGCAAATAGCTTGGAGTGTCTACTTTGCAAAATTGGGCCATTTGGGGGAGAGTTGTGTGCTATCTTGAAATTATAGAGCCTCCGAAACTGTGATGGGCGATGAGAAAGTAGAATGTGCAATTTACACCCTTAGAGAGCTTGAAGGCGGTGATTGTTTTTTGGAGTCCTGTACACAGCTAGGCTCCCTAAAAATCTCACACATGTGGTATCTCTGTAGTCAGGAGAAGCAGCAGAATGTATTTTGGGGTGTAATTACACATATACCCATGGCATGTGTGAACAATATATCATTTCAATGACAAATTTGTGTAAAAACAAACATTTTTTTTTTTTGTCATTTTTCAAACACCTGTGACAAAAAAATAAAATATTCAATGGGCTTAACGGACCTCTCAGGACATTCCTTAGGATGTCTACTTTCCAAAAAGGGGTAATTCTGGGGGGGTTTTGTACTGCCCTGCCATTTTAGCACTTCAAGAAATGAGATAGGCAGTCAGAAAGTAAAAGCTGCATAGATTCCAGTATAAACACCATTGTTTGTAGACGCTATAACTTTTGCGCAAACCAATAAAAATACGCTTATTGAGATTTCTTTTTGTCAAAGACATGTAGCTAAATACATGTTGGCCTAAATATATCTCAAAAATTTAGTATATTGGATATTTTTTATAAGAAAAATTAGAAAATGTCATTTTTTTCTCAATATTTTCGCTTTTTTTTTATTAATATCGCAAAAAATAAAAAGCACAGAGGTGATCAAATACCAACAAAAGAAAGCTCTATTTGTGGAAAAAAAAGGACGTAAATTTAGTTTGGGTACAGCAATGCATGACCGTGCAATTGTCAGTTAAAGTCACACAGTGCCAATTTGAAAAAAGTGGCCTGGTCATTAAGGGACAAATCTTTCCGGTCCAGAAGTGGTTAAACTAAATTTAAAGTGGTTGTAAACTCCCCATTTCAACTTTAGCTCATTCTAATCTGCCTAACCAAAGCTATAGATCGGTGCCTATAAAACATTACTTACTTGTATAATCTTCCTGCAATCCATCCAGAAAACATTTATGATGTCATCGGCGCATGCTCAGTTTGTCTTTCAATTCACGGCACAATATGTGTGCCGTTTCCATAACAACAGCATGACTGGTCTCAGTTCGTCCGAAAACGGCACAGCTAGGAAGATACTGTGCCTTTCTCTTCAGCTTCCTGGTTCTCCCCTTGTGACTGTGAAACGTCACACAGGGGGAGTTAACCAGGGCAGCATCAGCTTTAGCAATACAGAGTGCCATACTGCGGGGCTCGGTTGGTTGCCGTAGTAACGGTGGTCGAGAAAGAGGCTTGGAAAGCACCAGATCGCAGAAACGTCCGAAGGGGGAGCCGACAGCAGTAGCTAAGATGGCGCAGCCGAGTCCAGGAAGAAGCTAAAAGTAAACTTCAACAAAAAGGTATTTTCTAAACTTTTTAATATAACTATTTAATGTGCAATTCATTAACATTGTTTGTTCTATACATACATTAGAAAAAAATGATTATTAAAGCTGAGTTTACTTCCTCTTTAAGTGTCACTTTGACATCTTACAAAAAAAGGAGTGTGATTGGCCGGCTATAAGGGGTGGAGGAGGCCGGATTTTTTTTTTGTGATGCTAAATAATATATATATTTTTTAAATAATCCATACACATCCACTATTTAATGTCTCTGTAATTTATTTTCAATGAAGTCATTTCTTATTGTGTTTTCTACCTTACATCCGTAACATCCTCCATGAGCTCCGACACCTCTCCTTTTCTCTCTCACATCTGTTTGTTTGGAATGAGCAGTGCACATTAGTTGCAGTCATGTACAGTGCTCTGTGTACACTGCAAGTCTCATATTGCACAGGCAATGCTCTTGCTTACTGTGAGGACCATGGAGAAGGAACGTAGCCACCCTCTAACAGGAAGTGACATCACAGGGAAAACAAAGGAATTTGGAGAATAGGAGGCTGAGACCAACAGAAGGGACTTTTTTGAGTTAAAGTGATTGTAAACGATCACCTAGTAAGACAACCAATTCAGTTAAAAATAAAAAAGAAAGGCAAAACATTTTTGTGTAGATAATGTTTTTTTATAAGTGATCACATTCTGTCTGTTCTCAGCTTCATATGAGCTGGGGGAGGAGAAACAGCGGCACACTGAGCTTCCCAGTGAATTGTTATGTAGACGGGGACGTGTCAGGTCAAGTCTGATCATTGGAGAAGATTACACAGTTCTCAGCACAGCTAAGGGAACTGGCCACGCTGTGCTTTTCTGCTTAGTGTGGACAGTTTATAATAGGAAAACAGAGTGAATGGCAGGAACATCAGGAATTTCACATAAAGGAAGCAATAGAAAGAGAACAGGAGACTTTCTCATACAAGTACATGGTACAGCAGCCACATATCAGGAATATGAAGTGTTGGGGTAACAAACGCTTTAAGAACACATACCTGAACAGAACCTTTATTTTTTTTAACCAGAGTTTAGTGTCTAAAAAAAAGGGGGGGGGGTCACCCGCGCCAACAGACCACCTCTGTGGGTATAACCTACTAAAAAAGTACTAAATGATGTAATATAATATAAAGCAGCTGCTGAACCCCCTCCTGCCATGGAGATAAAATAAAGAGAAAAACAGGGGGTAAAAAAAACCCTCCCAGTTCAGCGCTTGCGAGTACCAGTGCCATTAAGTACTAAAAATATTAGTAGAATGTGGATAAGGATTAAGTGAGTGGTGGGAAGGATTTGCATATAATCATTCTTAGAAAATCAATAAAAAACAATAAAATGTGCTGCATATATTCAGTGCAAACTAAACATAGGCTGCACGTGATATGAATCAGTGGATAAATACCCAAAAAACATCAAATTAAGATTAGAAAGAAATATATAAAAGGAATAGGAAATATTGCATTGACTATAATGACCCACATATATATATATATACATATATATATAGCAAATTTTCAAGCAAGTCTATTGTGCAAGAGTGCATAAAAGGTTATTCACAGGCTGTAGTAAGTCCGCATACAAATAGACAATGTCATGCAGGATTGGTGATAAAAAAACACAAATAGCTCCCAGGAGAAAGAAGGTTGAATGTAGAGGATGAAGATCGGGGTCACCACTATGTGCTCGGGGGATGTGTCAGGAAAACTCATCAGATGTGATGGATCCCCTCTTGCCTTACGGTAAAGGGGATCATTCAGGCTTAAGGTGGTCTCCCCCACCAGGGAGCTGGCCAATACCTCCTGCGATCCTCTCCTGACTCCTCTCCCTTCTCCTTCCTCCTTGTCTCCCAGAGGACTCAGGCGTGTGTGGATATGTGAGAAAGAAGGTACAGATGTCTCATAGTGTAGTCCGGATTTAGAAATCTTTATTGATTAAAAAAGTCAATAAAACACATAACTTTCCATGCAACACACAGTTTACTTCCATGCAACATTTAATAAGTAGATACCCTTCTATTTCATAATAGCAGCAACCCTTCACCATCACACATGCACATATATGTTACTTATGCATTTTTATTTTGTTACTAGAATCTTTCCAACATTGTGCACACTAGAGCATCAATTTATATGATGGGTTCATTTATGCAATATGTTTGCGCGGTTATTATAATATAGCATAATAGAGATTTCTTTTGAAAACAAATACTTTTTGGTAAGATGCGAATCAGTCCATGGAAAGCTATTATTATTGTTTAATACATGTAATCTGTTTATCCAAATTGCCTATTTATATCTATGTGTAGCACCCTCCTAGGTAGGTGCTAGGAAAACCATATTGTGGCCCTGTCTGCTTATCAGGGGGGCCTGATTGTTCAGCTAGGCTGTCATGTGTTTCCAGGTGTGTCTGTTGAGCTTGGGGAGTCTCCCCGCTGTATCCAATAAGGGCTCTTGTTGGACAGTGGAGGAAACCTAACCAATAGCACACCAGGGCTTATATCAGTCTCAGTGGACTGATATAACAGTAGAGCCAGAACCCGTTATACTGTTGGGATATATGGCTGAGGCGGGACTGGCTATGCTCATGTGTGTATAGAACATGATACATGGCTGAAGCCCCCATTCTAGAAGTACTCTGTAAACGGCACTTTGGTTCTGTCTTGGTCCTATAGTGCAGGGGTCCCTAACCCCGGCCACGGACCTGTGATGGTCCACAGCCTGTTGATGACCGGGCTGCACAGCAGGAGATGAGCGGTGACTGCGTTAGACCCGTGCAGACTGCGGTCGCCGCTCATCTCCTGCTGTGTGGCCATGCCTGCATATCCTCTCCCAGCACCTCCACCCACCTGGCCAATGATGTCATCCAATCAGCAGGGTAGGGGGCGAGAGGAGGTGCAGATCAGAATGGAGAGTTTCACATGTGCTCTTCACATGTCTTTCCTTCCTCCTCTACTCCGTGTGCCTTCTTTTTATTTGTCTCCTTCCCTCCTCACTACTTCCACCACTCTATAGCCCTACTGTACTCTTCACATCTTTCCTTCCTCCTCTACTTCTTGTTCCTTCCTTTTCCTTCACTTCTTCTCCACTACTACCGTTCACTGTCCTACTGTGCTTTGCGTGTGTGCATGCCTTTCCATCCTCCTCTACTCCTTGTTCCTTCTTTCTGCTTGGCTCCTTCTCCACTCTTTGGCCTACTGTGCTCCTCACATGTCTTTCCTTCCTTCTCTACTTCTTGTTCTTTCCTTTTCCTTCACTTCTTCTCCACTACTACCGTTCACTGTCATACTGTGCTTTGCGTGTGTGCATGCCTTTCCATCCTCCTCTACTCCTTGTTCCTTCCTTTTCCTTCACTTCTTCTCCACTACTACCGTTCACTGTCCTACTGTGCTTTGCGTGTGTGCATGCCTTTCCATCCTCCTCTACTCCTTGTTCCTTTTTTCTGCTTGGCTCCTTCTCCACTACTCCCTCCACTCTTTGGCCTACTGTGCTCCTCACATGTCTTTCCTTCCTTCTCTACTTCTTGTTTCTTCATTTTCCTTTGCTCCCTCTACACAACTCCCACAATTCTGTCTTTCCTTCCTCCTCTACGCCTTCTTCCTTCGGTCTCTTTTGCTGCCTCTCTGCTACTCCCACAACTCTATGGATTACTGTACTCTTTACGTCTTTCCCCCTCTACTCTCTGGTTCTTCTTTCTCCTTGGTTCTGTATCTGCTACTCCCACCACTCTATGACCTACTATACTCTCCACATCTTTCCTAATTCTTTTACTCCTAGTCCCTTCTGTCTCCTTGTTCCTTATTTCTTTTTGGCTCCCTCTCCACTACTCCCACAAATTTGTCTTTCCTTCCTCCTCTATGCCGCCTTCTTTCTTTTCTCTTTGCAGCTTCTCTGATACTTGCACCAATCGATGGCATACTGCTCTTTCCGCATGTCTTTCCTTCCTCCTCTGCTCGTTATTCCTTCTGTCTCCTTGGCTATTTTTGCCTTTTTTATCTGCTTTAAACACTTGAACCGGCACTAGCGTACCGCAACCTCATGCATCACACAAGGTTGTGGGGTGCCCCCATTTAGTTAAATGGCTCGTGTGACAGCCCGATGAACATCACAGTAGGAATAATTGTGGCAAATTTACCCCCCCCCTCTCCCCTGCCTTTGCAGCATAAGGTAAGAAGAGTTGGGGTGGCGGTAGACGCACATCTTTCCCATTTCCCCTCCCCGACAAACACAAGTGTAAATGAGGCCTAAGGATGGGCTCACCAGTCGCTCAGACTCACCTTCCATTTGCTCTCCTTCTCTCATATAGGCATTATGGAGACAGGAAGTGACAAACAAAAATCTGAAAATTATTCCCCATGCTGTCTAAAACTAAAAACCATAACTAAAGCTGCACCAGACATGGAGCCTCAAATAATATAAGCCCATTTTATGTGTACCAAATTCCTTATCAAAGGCAGATATTACCTTGTAAAAAGTAGCAGTGACATCATCACCGTTCTGTACATAACCTGTGCAGAGAGCAGAGCTGTGGGAGGGGCTGCCTGCAAAGGGGGTGGAGACAAGACCAGTCACCCTGCAGAAGGAGAGAGAGCAGCAGTGAGTGGTCTTTATTACAGGAAGTCTCACACTGGAAGAAATACACAAAGTACACCGAGATACAAGGAAGAATACACATGGCTCTTGTCATTAGACAATATTTGCTGATCCCGGAGTTCAGCTTTAATTGGGGTTGGCTTTAGTCCTGTCTTTCACTTCTGTTTTCTAACCTATTGTGACTTTCAGAAAAATAGAATTGAGCTTTTTTATCTGCCAGTTAGCAATACAAATATCTTATGTGTTTGTAGAGAGCAAAGCGCTGCTGCATGAAGGAGACATCGCTGTGGATCTCGGACGCAATGCTTTAAATTGTGACGACAACTCCTGCAGATGGAGCAAAAACAGCACTGGATTCATGAACGTGCCCGACACCCTCTGCTCCGCCTTCAGTGAGTATTCTGACTCCTCCCATGATGAAACATCAATCTGCAGTACTATGGCCCCGGGGGCCATTTCCCAGCAGGACACTATGAGAATGAAGGCTTTGTCTACTCTCTTTGCCTGTGTGCGGCTCCTGTACAAGACAGTATTTCAGGCGTCTAGAATAGAAGGGGCAACACCTGGATGAAACGTCTATTTTCATTTATTTCTTTTTTTTTAAAAAGTTCTTATGGTTATTGTACGATAACTGTGTGCAGGAAAGGGGTTTAGCTTCTACAGAGGATGGTCACAAGACTCTCTGCAGCTCAAAAGGTACACAGTCATCCTCTCTTTCTCTTTAGGGTGCAGTTTAGCCAGTTGTACTGCCTAATTCAGTGACAGCTTTGGCTTAGCAATGGTATAATGCTAACCCATAGTGCATAGTTGATGTAACTGATACAATAATAAAGCATGTGTATAGCGCCATCATCTGCCATGCCAAACTACAAAGTGATAGATATTACAAGGGAGGATGGGGCGTGTAATACAAGAGCAGGGCTCTCAGATTCTTGCTGTATTGAATTGTATTGTAAACGTACTGTCTGTGCAGATGTTGTAAAGTGCTGCACAGAGCCCTCTTGTATTAAATTGTATTGTTGCTGTATTGTCTCCCTTTATATTGTAAAGCGCTGTGTAAACTGTTGACGCTATATAAATCCTGTATAATAATAATAATACAGAACATGTTCCATAGACTAGAAGATAGAGCTGTTTAGAAAAAAAAAAAAGCAATAAGTGGAAAATAGCTGACAAAAAGGGTGGTATACTGAATGAAGGTGGTCACAAGACTCTCTGAAGCTCAAACGACATTATTATTATTATTATTATTCAGAATTGATATAGTGCTAACTATAGTGACAATACAGCAACAATACAAGAGGGTTAGGAGGGCCCTGCTCCTGGGAGCTTACAATCTAATAGACATGCACTCATCTTTACCTTCTCTTCAGGGTCTTGTACTCTGCAGTTCAGTCAGTTGCACTGCTTAGTTCAGTGGCAGCTTTGGCTTAGCAATAACATACGGTCTGCCCTAGTGCATAGTTGATTTATTTTTCATAATAATAATGTATGTGTATGGCGCCATCATCTGCCATGCCAAATTACAGTGAGGAAGAGTGGACAAGTATAATACAATACAGAAAATAGTCCATAGACTAGTACCTAGAGCTGTTTTGCAAAATAAAGCAATAACAAGTGCAACATAACTGCGACAAAGGGTGGTATACAGAGCAGCATGCTGTATTTTCAGTTCATACTTTTGTTTATTCTTGCATTGTTTACAGTCAAATACAATTTTTTTACGCTAGTTTCACATTTTTAAATGCGTGTCGTTTTATCTTTTGATAGTGCATTGATTAAGTAGATAATTGTTGATCAGCCACTAGAGGGAGCAAACTCTCCATTTGCATTCACCCACTTCAGCTTTCCTCCCATTACCGTTGGGATGGTATGAATATGGCTGAATCCGTGTATATAAAGCGGGTGTGGGAAAACGCAATGCCAATATTATTTCACAAGATGCGCCTAATAAAGATGTCTTCTGGTTCCACAGGTTCCTCCAATATCGCAGTATTCCTCAGCGCCATGCAAGAATTTGCGACTCTCACCTGCGTTCGCTTCATCCTACGTACCACGGAATCAGACTATGTACTATGGATGGGTATGTGAAAAATTCTTCTCCAGCCTCCCTTTCCTTTTTTTCCAATTTGATGTGAATGTGGAGCCAGTACTCGTTTTTGCAGCGGCGCGAGCTAACCGTGACGGGGGCGGCTAACATTTTTTCATTTTTTTTCCTATTTATTTTATTTTTATTTTTTACTTTATTACAGGTTTTTTAAAAAAAAATAAAATCTCATCACTTTTATTGCTGTTACACTCACAAGCAATGTAAACATCCCTTGTGACACCAATATGCAGTGACAGGTACTCTTTATGGAGGGGTCGAGGGTCTAAAAGACCCTCGACCCCTCCACTACACTTTCATGTATGCAAAACGCCAAAAACGTCATTTTTGCATACAGCCGTTTTTTTAAATCTGCCGCCCTTTGCAGCAGACTAACCCGGAAGTGACGTCATGGACGCCGCCTCCGGATTATGTCATCAGAGACCCGATCTAAGCCGCTTCCAGCTTAGATCGGGACTCCATCCAGCCGGCGGACGCGCCAGCTGGGTGCTCGGGTCTCCCGGTGGGACGGAAGGCCCGGGCAAAGTCACGGAAGGCGGCGAGAGGGGGGGTGCTCACCCGGGTAATGATCGAGCGGGTCCCGAGCCGCATCGGTCGTTACCGATGGAAAGCCGACCGTTGGCTGTAAACCACGGTACCGGGATGGTGCCTCTAGCTAGAGGCATCATCCCGGTATAATACCGCAAATCTGCTGACGTACCCCTACGTCACTTTGTGGTAAGTGGTTAAAATCCTTATTTTTTAAAGAAAATTACTTAGAACCCCCAAGCATTTTCTGAAAGCCAATGCCCTGGAGAATAAAATGGTAGCTGTTGCAATTTTTAGTTAGTTACTAGGGATGCCCCTATACTAGTATCGCTGCCTATACCAAGCATTTTGGCAAGTATTGGTACTCACCTAGATGCTCAAAAAGCTCAGGTCCATAAAGACATGGATGAGAGAGTTTGGGATGGGGGAACTTGACTGGCCTGCACAGAGTCCTGACCTTAACTCCATTGAACACCTTTGGGATGAATTAGTGCGGAGACTGTGAGCCAAGCCTTCTCTTCAACATCAGTGCCTGACCTCACAAATGCACTTCTGGAAGAATGGTCAAACATTCCCATAGACACACTCCTAAACCTTGTGGACAGTCTTCCCAGAAGAGTTGAAGCTGTTATAGCTGCTAAGGGTGGGCTAACTCCATATTGAACCCTACGGACTAAGACTGGGATGCCATTGAAGTTCATGTGGGTGTAAAGGCAGGCGTCCCAATACTTTTGGTAATATAGCGTATATAGATTATTTTGCATGTGGCCACATATGTACTGTGAGTTCTGACATTTTCTAAATTGCCCACTAGATGGCGATTTAATACCCATTTATACACACACACAGGAGCAGTGGGGGAAATCCCATATGATAGTTTGCAGTATGATTTGCACCAATTTTTTTTATTGATGCAAATCGCATGGCAAAGTATTGGTACTTGGTATTGGCGAGTACTTGACTGAAAGTATCGGTACTCGTACTCACCAATAAAAAAAACGGTATCGGTGCAACCCTAATAGTTACTATAGTTGCAAATAGTTTTACATTTTCTTGAAAAAAATCACTTAAATGCATTTCAGTGTACTCAAACACAACATAATACCCATTTTTTCGTAAAATATAAAATGTGATGTTGCGCCAAGTAAATATATCCCAAACACAGCAAGATTTCACATTGCTAGTGAATTGCTGCCAAACTACGGCACTTAAAATTGTCCATAGCTGATGATTTACAATGATTCTAAAGTTTTGTCTTTTTTTTTTCTTTATTATTAAAAAATAGAAAATAAAAAAAAATACTTACCTGCTCTGTGTAATGGTTTTGCACAGAGCAGCCCCTCTTCTTCTTGGGTCCCCTGCTGGCGGTCCTGGCTCCTCCTTCCTCTAGCTATGGAGGCACTTGAGCAGGCTCGCTACCGAGTCGCACTCCTGTGAAAGGACATTGCAAAGTGCCAAGTGGCCCCCCGCGCTCTCCTTTTTGGCTCAGAAGTAAGAGCCAATGGTTCCCGCTGCCTTTATGAATCAATGAGGGAAGAGAGACACGGTAGAGCTGATGCTCTTGTGCACATCGCTGGATCAAGAATGGGCTCAGGTAAATATAAGGGGGGCTGAGGGGGAGCTGCACTCCCAGTATATACTCCCTGCATAAGTAAAATGCATTAAAGTAGAACTATAGGCAAAACTGTGGGTGTTTTTTTTCCATTTTGGATAGAGCAAGGGAGGGTTATATTTTATTTTATTTCGACATCTGTGTCCCATTGCAGAGATTTCCCTTCACTTCCTGTCCGATAGCCAAACAGGAAGTGAGAGGAAATCCCTGTAAATTAAGGGAATTCCTTGGGGACCCCCAGGCCACCTAAACTAATGTCCCCATTCAAAGATTTTACCTTTATTTCTTTTCTGAGGACAACCCAAAATTTTGGATTTTATTTCACTTTCAATGATAATGGTAAACAGGACAAATAGAGAGGCTGAATCTTCCAAACAGGGGCACAGACTGCAATATAAACTGACAGGTGTTCTAATCCCTCTTCACGCTATCCAAAACTAAAAAAAATGTTTTGCCTTTAGTTCTACTTTAAGGTAAAAAAAAACCTCCAAAGAACCACTTTGAAAACCAGGAGTTTGTTTTGTTTTCTTAATTTTTCTTTATTTTATATAAATTTGTTTTACACTTTTTTTTTATTTTTCATTTAACTTTATTGCTATCACCAGGAGTGAAGAAGCACCTTGCGATAGCTTTGGGCAGTCACAGGTACTTTTTATGGAGACATCAGGGGCCTATTAGATCCCTGATGTCTCCGCTGCCTTTTAAAACATCTGATTAAGCACAGATTGTGTTTGTTCAGATGCTTCCTTGGCTGTACCGGCCAGACCAAGGCAGTTTCGAAAACCGGAAGTGACAAAATCTTTGTCACTTCCCGCTTCATTGTCACAGAGGAAATGGGGGAATCATGGCTGCAGCAGCCTTGATATACACTGTTCCCTACACTTTAATGTGATTGGTTACTGAATGCAGCTCTTGGCACATCACCCTTTGCGATGACATAATAAAATGGTTATCTTTCGTTCCCTACAGATGTTGCTCCTATGTTGGTAAGCAAGGAGGAAGTCGAGAGGCTTTATGGTACACGGCTCTATCCAGTACGAGCTGAACCACGCTCTGGGATTCTTCCATGAGCACTACATCAATATCATATACAGCAACATCATACCAGGTATCCGACTGGGTGAGATCATTAGACTAAGGGGTGTATCATTACAGTTTCATAGCTGTTCATCCATAGAAACTGCATGTAAATTCGTTCTGTGATAATGAGTTGGATTAAATGTTTTCAGGCTACAATGTATTCTCTGCAAATCATTTGGGTTAATGGGCAAAATACTACATGGTAGCCAGAAGATGGCGCTGAGTAACATAAGAAATAAATATGCCCATCAGTGCCACCCAGTGGCCATAATGCAGTATTCTCCTCATCTATAGATTCAGTCTACAGAGAATATAGCCTAAGAACATTAAATGTTGCAAAAAAAGATTAACACTTAGTTTTGATGGAGAATAAATTATGCAATTTTTTTTTATAAATCGGAGTATATTATATAAATGTAATTAGGGCTGGTTCACACCTGATTTGCACAGGAACGCAGAACGCAGACTCAATGCAGTACAATTTTCAGCCCTTTCATTTGAATGGGCTGATATCGCACTCAATCACACTACTTTTCAAAAATGCACTACACCAAATTGCATGGTAGTGAGTGATCTGCTGCAGCAAATGCAATTTGTGTTTGGGGTTTCATTAGGAATATATTGGCACCCACAGCGATGCATTTTGAAGGTGGTGTGGGAAAAGCTCATTGAACGTGGATTTCCAGCACTGCGTTCTGGTGTGAACAAGCCCTTAGAACATATTTTGGATCATAAAATACACATCTCCGTTTCATATCTCTAGTGTATGAAAAGTAATGTTTTTGGCTACTATGAGCAGCATAAGTCGTACTTTTTAGGTCACTTTCATAAATGAGGGTCATTTAAAGAGTATCTTCCGTCAATTTAAAAAAAATGAGGTCAAAAACTGTAGCTGCTGACTTTTAATAAAGAGATACCTGTCCAGGGATCCAGCGCTGTTCTCACCTGGGCCCGCTCTTCACCAGTCTTTAGGTCCCCGATACCGCCATGTTTACTGTGGGAAGCCAGCTGTGACTTCCTGCAGCTTCAAAGTTAGGTCCTCACTGCGCATGTGCACTGTGCGACTGGTCCCACAGCCTCTTGGAACCTGTGAGGTGTGGAAGTGGGTGCAGGTACCTGCCAGAAATAGGTACTCACTCCCTAGAAAAAAAAAACAAAAGTGCCCAAGGAGAAAGGGATCAGTGGAACTTCTTGGTGAAATCCTGCTTTAAAGTGGAACTCCAGCCTACAATTTTTAGGCCACACTGGGCGGCAAAAATGACACTTTCCAGGGCAGTTGACTTTTTTCTGCCTCTAAATGCCAAACTATGTCAGCCTATGTGTCCATGCAGAAATAGGTGTTTATATTTATATATAGAAAAAAAAAATCACTTGTGCGTTCAGAAGAGGTACATTTGAGCATTAAAAACAGCAAATGCACATTTACGTTAGACGCATACGTACATTAATGCATGCGCATTCACAAGAGGAGTGTTTCAGCAGAAAAAAAATGCCTAACGCTCCCAAACATGCCTAAGCACTAGGTGCGTTCTTTCAAAAATTAATATTCGGGCCAATTGAATAAATAAACACCCGAACGCCGGACACACTTAAAGGCTTCTAATCACATTTGCAAAATATGGCTTTAGGTGCATTTATTACACTGCTTTGCTCTTGCCAGGAGAAAAAGCATTCAAAGAGCTGGACAGGGGGGCGTGTCCAAGATGGCCACTGCAGCGGACGTGTTTTACTGAAGCCTCGTACACACACAACAAATTTTCGCCGACCGGTCGTCCGTCTTTTGTCCAGCGTGCTGTCTGTTGGTTGGAATGTGGTCTAGACTGCACACAAATTTTCCCGCATGACAGAATTCTACTTCAGAAGTGATGTCATGTGTTGGATTGCTTTGTATGCGTTCTTTCATCTCTGAACATGCCTAGTCTTGCTCATAAGATTTTTCCCCATTGAAATCTGTAGTGACTGCACGAAAATCAGACGTGTTTTGACGTAGAACAAGTATTTTATAGCCTGCACACCAGGATTTTTTAGGCCGAAAAGTCGGAGTCGGTTGTCGAGAGCACCATACTAACAAGCCGAAAATCGGCAGATCGTTCGTCGGACGAAAATTCCCAGCCGAATTTCCACTCGTGTGTACGGGGCTTGAGGCTCGAAACCTAGCTGCTGTTTTCACCCTGTTTTCTCTGCAGAACTGGGGCTGATTACCCACCTTTCACACCGCCCGGTTCTACATGCCGTCCAGATTGAAGAGTAGGGACTCTTCCTCCTTCCGCGCCCCTGCTAAATCGCATTCAAGCTCTACTGCGGCCGGCGGGGTGGGATGCTCTCCTGCCACTCTCCTAAATATGGCAACCCAAACAGAGGACACTGAACCGGCTCTGGTGAAGCAAGCCAACTTCACTGCTCTCATGCAGGCTATCGCTGGCGGCCAGGCGGCCCTCACCGGAAAGATCGACCGTGCAGATGGATGTCGGCCTGATCCGGAGAGATATGGACACCTTCCGCTCCAGGCTGAAAGAGGCCGAGAGGCGGGTGGGGGATGCGGAGGATATTCACAATGCCCACGACGGAACCCTCCGCACGCTCACCACCAGGGTGAAGGCCCTGGAGTCCAGGGCTGAGGATGCTGAAAACCACAATAGGAGGAACAACCTGCGCATCGTAGGTCTCCCGGAGGGGGCAGAGGGCGCAGACCTGCGCACACTTCTCCCACAGGCCCAATTCTCCCCCTTCTTTGTGGTGGAGCGGGCGCACAGGATGCCATCGACCCGAGGCACCCCCCCCCTTGCACTCTCATCCTGTGTCTAATTAATTTCCGTGACCTGGTGCTTCGTGAAGCCCGGAAGATGGACTCCCTCCGCTATGAAGCAGCGAAATTGATGATATTCCCGGATTACTTCATTGACACCCAGCGCCTGAGAAGGTCCTTTGACCAGGTCAAGCTGCAACTCTGCAACCGTAGCATTAAATACAGTATGCTGTTCCCTGCAAGACTGAGGGTTCTAGATGGTGAGATGGTGCGATTTTTTACATCCCCTGAGGATACTATGCAATGGCTGGAGTCGCTTCCTAGAGCGCGCCCCTGATTCTCATCCTTAAATGACCTGAGGTTTTACGCTGGATGACCCGCTGAACTGTTTACCTCGTAGTGTCCCCCTTGGTTTGTGAGTATGTTCCCTTTGGGGGGCGGTGAGGTACTTGGCTGGGTGGCCGGACGGTGCTGAACGCTTGCCTTCAGGGCCTGCTCTTGCTGACTTGCGGGTCTGGTTGCCCCTGGTTGCCCCCCCCCCCCCCTTTGGCCCCAGGCCTCTTCCCTACTCCTGCTCACTGTTTTGTTTGTACCAAGTTTAAGGCTGCGTCCCCGGATCAGAGGTCCGTTTAAAGCGCAGAGAGAATCATGAAGAACAAGGAACACACCAGGCAGGTCCGAGATACTGTTGTGGAGAAGTTTAAAGCCGGATTTGGATACAAAAAGATTTCCCAAGCTTTAAACATCCCAAGGAGCACTGTGCAAGCGATAATATTGAAATGGAAGGAGAATCAGACCACTGCAAATCTACGAACACCTGGCCGTCCCTCTAAACTTTCAGCTCATACAAGGAGAAGACTGATCAGAGATGCAGCCAAGAGGCCCATGATCACTCTAGATGAACTGCAGAGATCTACAGCTGAGGTGGGAGACTCTGTCCATAGGACAACAATCAGTCGTATACTGCACAAATCTGGCCTTTATGGAAGAGTGGCAAGAAGAAAGCCATTTCTTAAAGATATCCATAAAAAGTGTAGTTTAAAGTTTGCTACAAGCCACCAGGGAGACAAACCAAACATGTGGAAGAAGGTGCTCTGGTCAGATGAAACCAAAATCAAACTTTTTGGCAATAATGCAAAACGTTATGTTTGGCGTGAAAGAAACACAGCTCATCACCCTGAACACACCATCCCCACTGTCAAACATGGTGGTGGCAGCATCATGGTTTGGGCCTGCTTTTCTTCAGCAGGGACAGGGAAGATGGTTAAAATTGATGGGAAGATGGATGGAGCCAAATACAGGACCATTCTGGAAGAAAACCTGATGGAATCTGCAAAAGACCTGAGACTGGGACGGAGATTTGTCTTCCAACAAGACAATGATCCAGAACATAAAGCAAAATCTACAATGGAATGGTTCACAAATAAACATATCCAGGTGTTAGAATGGCCAAGTCAAAGTCCAGACCTGAATCCAATCGAGAATCTGTGGAAAGAACTGAAAACTGCTGTTCACAAACGCTCTCCATCCATCCTCACTGAGCTCGAGCTGTTTTGCAAGGAGGAATGGGCAAACATTTCAGTCTCTCGATGTGCAAAACTGATAGAGACATACCCCAAACGACTTACAGCTGTAATCGCAGAAAAAGGTGGCACTACACAGTATTAACTTAAGGGGGCTGAATAATTTTGCACGCCCAATTTTTCAGTTTTTAATTTGTTAAAAAAGGTTTAATATCCAATAAATTTCGTTCCACTTCATGATTGTGTCCCACTTGTTGTTGATTCTTCACAAAAAAATACAGTTTTATATCTTTGTTTGAAGCCTGAAATGTGGCAAAAGGTTGAAAAGTTCAAGGGGGCAGAATACTTTCGCAATGCACTGTGTATATATATATATATATATATATATATATATATATATGTATATAAATAAATATAAAATATATATATATATATATATATATATATATATATATATATATACACACACACACATTGGTATGCAAAAACCAATATATTAGTGTTACTTCCTATATCTAACCAACCCAAAAATATATTAATTTCACACATATACAATGTTTTATTTTTGGGGAGGAGCCATATTAGTGTTGCTCAGTGCCATCCTAAGAGCCTTATAGGCCCCTGGGCAATGCAGTGCTCTGGGGCCCTGCCTACACAATCACCCACGAGAATAAAAATGCAAATTATCGATAAGGCGATATTTATTGGTATCTCCAACAAAATCAGCGTTTAAACTTTAACACAACGTTTGGACAATATAACATGGGTTTGAAACACAAGGAATTGAAAAACAAGAAATTACAGTACAAAAACACTTTGGATTATTGAATAACAGAGAGAACATGGCAGGTATACGATGGCACAGAGACAGCGGATGTACATGACAGGTATAGGATGGAATACAGAGGATGTACATAATATATATATATAGGATTACACAGTGTAAGGACTTACAGTGCAGGTACAGGAGGGCACATGGACACAGAGTATACATGGGAGGTATAGGATGGCACACAAGAGGATGTACATGACAGGTATAGGATGGCACACAGAGGATGGCACATAGAGGATGTACAGGACTGATATAGGATAGCACACAGAGGATGTACATGGCAGGTATAGGATGGCACAGACAGAAGTTGTACATGGCAGGTATGGGATGGCACAGAGGATGTACAGGACAGATACAGGATGGCACACAGAGGATGTACAAGAAAGATATAGGATGGCACATAGACAATAGCATACAGAGGATGTACATGGCAGGTAAAGGATGGCACAGACAGAGGATGTACATGGCAGGTATAGGATGGCACAGACAGAGGATGTACATGGCAAGTATAGGATGGTACATAGAGGATGTACATAGCAGGTAAAGGATGTCACTGACAGAGGATGTACATGGCAGGTATAGGATGGCACAGACAGGGGATTTACATGGCAAGTATAGGATGGCACACAGAGGATGTACATGGCAGGTATAGGATGGCACACAGAGGATGTACATGGCAGGTATAGGATGGCACAGACAGAAGTTGTACATGGCAGGTATGGGATGGCGCAGAGGATGTACAGGACAGATATAGGATGGCACATAGACGATGGCATACAGAGGATGTACATGGCAAGTATAGGATGGCACCCAGAGGATGTACATGGCAGGTAAATGATGGCACAGACAGAGGATGTACATGGCAGGTATAGGATGGCACAGACAGAAGATGTACATGGCAAGTATAGGCTGGCACGCAGAGGATGTACATGGCAAGTATAAGATGGCACACAGAGGATGTACATGGCAGGTAAAGGATGGCACAGACAGAGGATGTACATGGCAGGTATAGGATGGCACAGACAGAGGATGTACATGGCAAGTATAGGATGGCACCCAGAGGATGTACGTGGCAGGTAAATGATGGCACAGACAGAGGATGTACATGGCAAATATAGGCTGGCACACAGAGGATGTACATGGCAAGTATAGGATGGCACACAGAGGATGTACAAGACAAGTATAGGATGGCACACAGAGGATGTACATGGCAGGTATAGGATGGCACACAGAGGATGTACATGGCAGGTAAAGGATGGCACAGACAGAGGATGTACATGGCAGGTATAGGATGGCACAGACAGAGGATGTACATGGCAAGTATAGGATGGCACACAGAGGATGTACATGGCAGGTATAGGATGGCACACAGAGGATGTACATGGCAGGTAAAGGATGGCACAGACAGAGGATGTACATGGCAAGTATAGGCTGGCACACAGAGGATGTACATGGCAAGTATAGGATGGCACACAGAGGATGGCCCACAGAGGATGTACATGGCAGGTAAAGGATGGCACAGACAGATGATGTACATGGCAGGTATAGGATGGCATAGACAGAGGATGTACATGGCAAGTACAGTATAGGATAGTACACAGAGGATAGCACACAGAGGATGTACATGGCAGGTAAAGGATGTCACATACAGAGGATGTACATGGCAGGTATAGGATGACACAAACAGAGGATGTACATGGCAGGTATAGGATGGCACACAGAGGATGTACATGGCAGGTATAGGATGGCACACAGAGGATGTACATGGCAGGTAAAGGATGGCACAGACAGAGGATGTACATGGCAAGTATAGGCTGGCACAAAGAGGATGTACATGGCAAGTATAAGATGGCACACAGAGGATGTACATGGCACACAGAGGATGTACATGGCAAGTATAGGATGGCACACAGAGGATGTAAATGGCACACAGATGATGGCACACAGAGGATGTACATGGCACACAGAGGATGTACATGGCAGGTAAAGGACGGCACAGACAGAGGATGGAGAGAGAGAGAGAAAAAAATCAAGCTGCTGCAGCAGTCTAATTACCTTCCACAGTGGCCGCACAGCACATGAAGGGAGGCGGTGGGTGGAGCCATTCTAGGTGCCGAGGACGAGGAGGATCCTCCTCCTGCTGTGCATGCTGGGTCCCCTCTCCTCAGGATGTCACTGGTTGCTAGATGCCAATCGGCGGGCCTTCCTAGCAACCAGTACAGCGTAGACTGACAAACTGGTCAGGGGGGGCCCCTAGACCACCAGGTAAACTAATCTGACCTGGGGGGGGACGACAGATCATTGCCACCCTGTGTGTGGGGCCCCTTGGCAAGTGCCGGGTGTGCCCATTCGGAAAGACAGCCCTGGTGTTGCTTGTCATATAGAACAGAGACAGTTGCAGGTAGTTCAGGGATTTGAACGTCCAAATACACTGTTGCACGACAGATTTGCTAACCACTTAGCCACCTGGTCCTCATGACATTTTTGAAAAGCATGTGTGATTTGGTTATAGACTTCTTTTAAAAATAAAAACAAAAAAATATATATATCTGTGTGCATATCTATATATAGACAGCTGCCCATGCTCAAACAGTTTGCAAATTTTCACATTTTCCTGTGTTTTGATATAGGAATAGATTTGTTGGTTGAGTGGGGAGCCATATTAGTGTTGTTTCTGCTATAAAAAACTCAGATCCGGTGATTTTGGAAAACAAGAGGAATTAGTTTATTTACATGCGCATGGAGATATATACAGAGTTCAGTCAAAGCAGCCTGTCTCATGCATAAAAATCTACCCAGACAATAGGGTTTGCACTTTTTATAGTGATGAATATTTATGAGGTATAGGTGTGTTCTGGGCTGCTCTAAAGTGTAATAGCATTTTTCATCCAATCAATGTCCACTTTTGCATCTGGTAGAGTGACGGTTAAATCAACTGTCCCAACTGTCCCATCCTTTAGCTGTTACCGGTCAGAGTTGGTTCTGGAAATTGGTCTTGGAATGAAGCATCCTGCTTCCTTCTCTCTCAAGGTTTTTTGCTGTAGGAATAGACACACAAACTTTCCTTTCATGCATGCAAAGGGGGATGGGGGCCTCTATCACTAGAAATAGGTTCATCATAAAGCATCACTCTAACTACTGTGATTTATATAAAGTATTCACCTCTATCTACATTTCTAGGTTCACACATATATATATATATATATATATATATATATATATATATATATATATATCTCTACAGGTACATTTAGTGAAAGATTCCTGACTCAGCCAATTCTTCCAACAGTTTCCTATATAGAACCACATTAAACTCTGAAAAAAATGCAAACTGTTTTAGCGTAGCTGAACCCAGAACTCTTTCTTTAAAAACTACATATATATGTGTGTGTTTGATTTTTTTGGCATATTCATATATATATATAAATAAATATATTTATATGTTTTATGCTTAATACGCATAAAGTATGTTTTATGCTTAATACTAAGGTGTCTACAACTTATTTTGCTTGACTGTTGGATATTGTAAGCTCTATCTATTCATCATATGTTGTATCTTTGCACTGTAATTTGAATAAAGAGGACTTGATTTGGGGGTTTTGGCGGGAACATTTCACATTTCATCTGCCTGCTTGAGTGATTACTGATGTTTTATACATGTTCAATAAAGCTTATTCATTTGTACACAGCTCCTGTTTTTTTGTTTTCTTTTCTTCATATTTGTCTGGATGTAATTCAGATATCTTTTGTGTCTTTTGAATGTAATCAATTTCTTGTATTTTTTGTTTGTGTGCAATGCCAGTACAGTATGAACGTGTATGGCTCTGTCCCTGGAAAGCGGCAGGGTTATGGTTTCTCCCTGTACAGCGGCAGGGGTATGGTTTCTCCCTGTACAGCGGCAGGGGTATGGTTTCTCCCTGTACAGCGGCAGGGGTATGGTTTCTCCCTGTACAGCGGCAGGGGTATGGTTTCTCCCTTTACTCTAGCGAAGTGTGTGTGCATGTGTGGGTGTGTGGGTGTATGGGGGTGGGGCGTGTGGGTGTGTGTGTATATGGGTGTGTGTGGGGGGGAGGGATGGGGGTGTATGGGTGGGTGTGTGTGTGGGGGGGTGTGTGCGTGTGTATGGGGGGGTGGTGTGGGGCTAAATTGTAAGAAATAATTAAAGTGTGTATGTATAGATTTAACTAAAAATATATATAAATTAAGGAATAATGCAGAATTTCCGTTCAGCCTCTGTGGATGAATGTAACCAAAAAATGTAATAAAAAAATCACTAAAAACGATTACTGAATAAAAGATTGCTACAGCGCTGTATTCATACATGACTGACTCACCTTTTTTTGGCCTAGGTTAGTGATAATGAACCTTGGCAACACAGGTGTTTTGTAACAACATTTCCCATGATGCTCACCTACACTGTAGAGTACATGAGCATTATGGGAAATGTAGGGCAAAAACATCTAGGAGGGGGTTAAGGATTACCATCACTGGCCTAGGTAAAACATTTCCAATACATATTAGTTGTCTGTGTGCACCACTTTTAAAATAAAGCAAAATCCCTTTAACCACTTGCCTTCTGTGCACTTAAACCCCCTTCCCATCCAGACCAATTTTTAGCTTTCAGCGCTCTCACACTTTGACTGACAATTGCGCGGTCATGCTACACTGTACCCATATGAAATTTTCACACAAATAGAGCTTTCTTTTGGTGGTATTTAATCACCTCTGGGTTTTTTATTTTTTACAAAAAAAAAAAGAAAAAAGACAGAAAATTTTGAAAAAAAAAAGTTTTTCTTATTTTCTGCGAGTAAATTTTGAAAATAAATAAAATTTTCTCCTTCGCTGATGTGCGCTGATGAGGCGGCACTGATAGGCTGCACTGATGAGGTGGCACTTATGGGCACTGATGAGGAGGTACTAATATGCTGCACTGATGAGCACTGATAGGCGGCACTGCTGGGCACTGAGAGGTGGCACTGATGGGCACTTTAGGCGGCACTGATGGGCACTGGCGGATGGCACTGATGAGCACTGGCGGATGGCACTGGCGGATGGCACTGATGGGCAGCACCATCAGTGCCCACACTCAGTGCCCATAGTGCTGCCAGTCAGTGCTCATCAGTGCCTAGATGAGCAGGCACTGACTGGCAGCACTATGGGCACTGAATGTGGGCACTGTGGGCAATTTGTGTATGTTTTTTACCTTTTGTAATCAGGGCACTGGTGATCAGTGCCCTGATTACATTCTTCTGTGTCCCCGGTGCTGGGCAGCTCTCCCTCCTTCCTCACACTGCAGTCTCCGTGTGAGGAAGGAGCGCTGGCGATGAGAGATGATCTCATATGTTTACATATGAGATCATCTCTCATTGGACGGTCCGATCACGTGGTGAATGGCCGCTGTGATTGGCCATTCACCACGATCTGTGATCGGCTGTGTCCAAGGGACACGGCCGACACAGATTTCCCCGATGCGCGCTCTCGGGAGCGCGTGGGGAGACTGTTTCTGGGAGGCCGTTTAAAAACGGCCTCCCGAAAATGTGAGTCCGCGCTGCAGCCGTATATAGGCTATAGCGCGGACCAGAAGCAGTTAAAATAAATTGCAAATGGCACATGGGCGTTCGCCCCTGGACCAGAAATTACACCAGATTGGGTTGCACACATTCCAGGTAGTGGTCACAATCAACTGGCTAATCATGGTGAGGGCCACTTTCAGCCGTGAAGAAATGGCATTCATATGCAAAGTGTGGAGGGTGGGGGGGTCTGTGCTTTTAATCAGAGCATTGATTACCAGTGCAGACCCTTGGGGGATGCCACTAGAGCCACCAGGGATTGCTGACCCATGGCCACCAGGGATGCCCACCCATGCCACTATTGATGCAAATCAGTGCTCAGGGAGCCTGTTAGTGCCTTCCTCATCAGTGCTGCCCATCATTAACATCTATCAGTGCTGCCCACAAGTACATGATCCAAAACTTCCGGGTCTGGGGCATACACAGCAGGAGCTGCTCAGCAGGTACCGTGGACTCGATGTCCGCCGGCAGTCATCCATTGTTCGGTGCAGAGGGAGAACAGCAATCTGTCTATGTAAACAAGGCAGATTGACGTTCTGTCAGTACAGAAGATATAGATCCTGTGTTTCTGCAAAGCAGGGGCACTGATCAATGTGTTACCCTGGTACAAGCACCTCCCCCACAGTAAGACAACAGCAGCTAGGTACACAGTTAACCATTTATTCACCCCTGATGTTAACCCCTTCCCAGCCAGTGTCATTAGCCCAGCGACAGTGTATATTTCTTTAGCACTGTATTAGTGTCACTGGTCCCCAAAAAGTGTTTGTGTACGATTTGTCTGTCAAAAATATCGCAGTCCTGCTATAAGACGCTGATTGCCCCCAATACTAGTAAAAAACAAAAATTCCCCATAGTTTGTAGAAACTATAACCTTTGCACAAATCAATATATGCTTATTGGGATTTTTTTTTTTTTAACCAAAAATATGTAACAGAATACATATTGGCCTAAATTTATGAAGAAATTCGATTTTTTATTGGATGTGTTTTATGGCAGAAAGTAAAAATGTATATGAGTAGTCTAGGAGAGGCTACCTATAGCGCTTGCTCTAAAAGACATACAATAAACAGTGCATAAATAGTCCCATAAATATATTATTGGCAGCTGCTATAGTAAAAGGATATATGTAGATAAGTAGTCTAAGGAGATATAGGCTACCTATAGCGCTTGCTCTTAAAGGACATATAACAAACAGTGTAAAATATTCCCATAAATAAATATATATAAATACAAGTGAATATGTGTAAAACTGATACTAGTTTAGCAGCTGCTATAGTGAAAAGTAGGCTGGAAGGTAAATAGTCTAAAAAATAGGCTACCTATAGCACTTGCTTTAAATACATTCAATAGTGTACACAAATAAAATGACATGTATAAAAAAATAGTCCAATAGATTAAATCTTCAGTGAAAAATAATAGCCAAGTGAAAGTTCCAAAGGAAAAAATGTGCAAACAATTCTTATATAAACGGTGGTTCTTCAGTGCAGGTTCTTTCATAAGTAAAGTGCAGGTGCTGGGTGCCATATTACATCCAAGTGATAATGGTAGAATTCAATCACTCACCAAATGTTGTGGGTCCTGTGTGCCTTATAGCACCAGGACCTATTCAGACTTGTATAGCCCCCTGGGCTAAAGAGCGATCTTTCTGTCTTGCTTCTAAATGGGTAGGGTGATGGGGTCCCCCTCCGTCTCCTCTCACCACGCCAGGGTATATGCAAGAAATGAAGCTCCAGATAGTGTGTTATCTTTTAAAACTCTTTATTCCCAACTGGGCAAAAAATGCATGCACACGAACAAAAAGGTTTTTGAACTTCAAGCAAAAAAGGCAAATTCTCAAATAAAAAGCAAAAAAAGCCAAAAAACCAACACTTCACGTCAAAAGGATTATGCAGGGGGAAGTAAGTTCTTATCCCAATTTTTAGCCTCGTGGGCCGCCTGTGATCGTGTGAGTACGGTGCAAACCGTTTGGTGTGGACGCTCCCAGGAGAGTTTCCGGCTTGCATTCCACCCCTCACTTACGTCACCACGCTATGCGTTCCAATCTTACGCGTTTCGTCACTTCCTGTGACGTCTTTGGAGATAGGAACAAACGGTTTGCACCATACTCACACGATCACAGGCGGCCCACGAGGCTAAAAATTGGGATAAGAACTTACTAACTTCCCCTGCATGATCCTTTTGACGTGAAGTGTTGGTTTTTTGGCTTTTTTGCTTTTTATTTGAGAATTTGCCTTTTTTGCTTGAAGTTCAAAAACCTTTTTGTTCGTGTGCATGCATTTTTTGCCCAGTTGGGAATAAAGAGTTTTAAAAGATAACAAACTATCTGGAGCTTCATTTCTTGCATATACCCTGGCGTGGTGAGAGGAGACGGAGGGGGACCCCATCACCCTACCCATTTAGAAGCAAGACAGAAAGATCGCTCTTTAGCCCAGGGGGCTATACAAGTCTGAATAGGTCCTGGTGTTAGAAGGCACACAGGACCCACAACATTTGGTGAGTGATTGAGTTCTACCATTATCACTTGGATGTAATACGGCATCCAGCACCTGCACTTTACATAAGAAAAATTTGTACTGAAGAACCACCGTTTATATAAGAATTGTTTGCACATTTTTTCCTTTGGAACTTTCACTTGGCGATTATTTTTCACTGAAGATTTAATCTATTTATTGGACTCTTTTTTTATACATGTCATTTTATTTGTGTACACTATTGAATGTATTTAAAGCAAGTGCTATAGGTAGCCTATTTTTTAGACTACTTACCTTCCAGCCTACTTTTCACTATAGAAGCTGCTAAACTAGTATCAGTTTTACACATATTCACTTGTATTTATATATATTTATTTATGGGAATATTTTTACGCTGTTTGTTATATGTCCTTTAAGAGCAAGCGCTATAGGTAGCCTATATCTCCTTAGACTACTTATCTACAGAAAGTAAAAATATATATATATTTTTTTAAATTGTCAGTCTTTTTTTTTATACCGCAAATATTAAAAAAAATGCAGAGGTGATCAAATACCACCAAAAGCTCTATTTGTGGGAAAAAAGAACACACATTTTATTTGGGTACAGCGTTGCACGACTGCGCAATTGTCAGTTAAAGTTAGGCAGTGCCCTATCGCAAGAAATAGCCTGATCACGAAAGAGGGTAAATCTTCTGGAGGTCGAGTGGTTGATATTTAGAGCAACCCCCCCCCCCCTTTCTCCATCCATGTCTCTATGCTTTATTTTGTTGAGAAATCACTTTGAAAAGCCTCTAACATTTCTAGTAGTGGCCATCTTTAATATAAGCAAATGATTTATGTAGAAATTACTTCCTGGAATCCTTCTGCCCTTAGCTCAAGCAGGCATGCAGGAGAGTTTGCTTAGTTGAGAAAACCCCTCCTCCCCTTCGGAAGACACCTGGGATGTATGCCATAATTTGCCTAGGCAAGAAACAAGGAAGTAACTGAAGAGATGGAAAAAACTGAATTTTTGTAAAATCTTACCTGTAAAATTCCTTTCTCTGAGTCCTCCGACAGTCGCCGCCATCTTCATATTCGTCACAATGGGGTATTAGACTTTGCTCCGCAGGAGTAGCTAGGCAACAGAATATGTCAATATTAAAGCTTTTAACATATCCCCACCCCAGGGGGTGGTCCCCTCAGTCTATACCCTCCTGCTTCAGTTTCAGTGGAATAGCAGTAGAGTACCTAAACCCCAAAAGAGGGGCGGGGGCGGCGACTGTCGGGAGGACTCAGAGAAAGGAATTTTACAGGTAAGATTGAAACCTGTAATATGGGCAGCGGATCCGGACTGGCCGGACTTATGCTTACCTGTAATATGGGCAGCGGATCCGGACTGGCCGGACTTATGCTTACCTGACCACGGCTTCTTTTGGGAGCCTTGGCCTATGAATGGTTTGCCCCTATAGGGCGACCGAAAGGCACGAAAGGACCCCTGAGAGGGCCGAAAAAAAAAGCATGCTTCATACCATGAGCAGCCTTAGCCTGGTGGGATTGGGGCAGGAGCGTGCTCTCACCACCCGTGACCCCCTTTATCAGTGCATCCAAGGATTTGCCAAAAAGGCGAGAGCCATCATAGGGCAGATTGGCTAAGGTCTTGCGCGAAGATTGGTCCACAGACCAACACTTCAACCAAACCAGGCGGCGAGACAATACCGCCACACTGTGTACACGTTCAGCCAACGGTACTATATCCAGGTCCGCATCACACAACTACATGACACCCTGATGGATTTGATCCACCAAATCCAATGTCGCCGGTGAGGCTGAATCAGCCACCAGGACGCGCCTGAGTACCTGCGTCCAATTCGCGACAGCCTGGGCTGCCATAAGCGAAGCAAATAGAGCCATTTGCATAGAACCCGTAATAGAGTAAGAATGACGGGCAAGAGACTCCAGCCTCCTGCCCGTAGCATCCCGGAACCCCGGGGTATCCTCTGCAGGAATCGCAGTGGACCTATACAAAACCGCCACCGCGAGATCCACCTGAGGTGGCACACACCACCGCCCATCAGTAGCGGGTGTGACAGGACAACGCAGCTTGAACCTACTTGGTACAGCAAAAGGCTTGCGTATATTGCACCATTGTTTCTTAACAGTGCGCTGAAAATCATCAGTGCAGGGAAAGACCTGCGATGTCTTGCGTCTTTCTGCGTCCCATAAGCTGCCAGGGCAGCAGGAGGACATGGTTCAACCCGTAAACGCAGTGTTTGCTTGATAGAAGCAACCAATTCATCCATGAGTGCAAGCTCTTCAGGCGAGCCAGGGGGAGAATTATCCACCCCTTCTACCTCAGACTCCACAAGACCCAGGGAGGAACGGGACCCCGATAAGGAGACCCCAGCACCCTCTGATCAGAGTAGATTGAAAACTCTGGTTCGTTGTGTGGATTGAGCAGCCACAAGCATTAGCACCCGAGCAGCAAGATTAGACACAACCGCAGCCAAATCCCCCCTTGTGGGGGGAAAACAGCCCTTGGTCACCCACCAAGTGGTAGGAAATCCGTTTCCCTGAGAATCCATTGCCCCAATGATAAGCCGGAAAGTAAAGGGTTAACTGCCCCTTAAACAAGCGCGACGAGCGCTGCCCACCGCACACACACACTGGCACAATTTTTACCCCCACCGGGAGAAAAAGGCTCAACACAGGCAAGGATAAAGGGATAGGGAGGTAAAAACCTGTAGAGACCATCGCTGCTGCTGCCGCCTCGATCGGTGCACCCAGGGAGAGGAAGCGATGCAACACAGGGCGCTCCATGAAACCCTATGGAAGGCTACAAGAAAATGGCCGCCCGCAGTGATACCATGCGGCCGGAGCGAGCGCTGCCAAAATGGCGCCGAAACCGCCGCTCCTCCACCTCAGCAAGGTGGACTAAACACAGCATAGCATGTAAAAACATGACGGACCGCCGCAGCCGTCGCTGAAAGTGCCCCAAACATGATAAAAATCATGCCCCACAGCACACAGCCGTTCACACATACACAAACTGACACAGACAGTGCAGCACAGCCCCCCCTCCTTGCAGCCCACAGCATGCAGCCAGAGAGACAGGGATTTCAATAGTGTGAAACACAGGCAGGGTAACACAGTCCCAGACTGACACCCCCCCCAACAGACAGGTCCCCACATAGATACACTTACCTCCTAATGGCGTGGGGAACCCGCACAGGCGAACAAGCCGCTGCGCATGAGGCAGGGAGAGTCGCATCCAGGACGCAAAAAATCGGGGTTAAGAAACCGCACAGCTTCCAGTGAGGTAGCCAATCATCCCTGCACCGAACAGGGATGGGTCGTTCACTGTGCCAGGAGCGTTACCTGGCTGAACGCTCGATGGCAGGCTGGGAAGCCACTGACCCACAACCTGTGACCAGGGGGATCAGCCCGAGACCCAGCCCGCACGAATCCTCTTCATCAGAAGAACTAACTAATGCTGACAAAAAGAACAGCTAAGTAAAGAGAGAGAAAAAACTCAAACAAAAATAAAAAAAGAAGAGAAAGGCTGAGACAAAATGCCCCAGCATAGAGAGATCCAGCTACTCCTGACAAGCTAGACATTGAAACTGAAGCAGGAAACAGGAAGCAGGAGGGTATAGACTGAGGGGACCACCCCCTGGGGTGGGGATATGTTAAAAGCTTTAATATTGACATATTCTGTTGCCTAGCTACTCCTGCGGAGCAAAGTCTAATACCCCATTGTGACGAATATGAAGATGGCGGCGACTGTCGGAGGACGTAAGAGAAAAAAAAAGTTGAAAACAAGTAAATGTGATATACTTTCTTATCTATTTACAAATGCTAGCAGCATGAGGAATAAATAAATAAATGTTGATTGGGAGAGTGAAGTTCCACGTTAACTGAGACAAGTACACTGTATAGAGGGATATGCTTTATTCATATTTCATGTCTGAGGTTTACAATCACTTTAGGTGTTTTAAAAATCTCACCTTGCCTTGCTAGCAGTGCACGTGGAGGAATCTATCACTGCTGGCTATCACATATAAACAAAGAAGGTTTAAGGTTTAAACATCAGAAAGATGCTTATCTTAATGCATTCTATGCATTAAGATAAAAAAAAACATTCTGTGTGCAGCAGCCCCCCTAATACTTACCTGAGCCCTATCTTGATCCAGGTATGTTGCAGGAAAGTCTCAGCTGCCTGGGACTCTCTCTCCCAATTGGCTGAAACAGCAGCATTGCACCGATGGCTCCTGCTGTTGCCAAAAAAAGTCAGTGAGCCAATGAGGCAAGAGGGGGGCGGAACTGAACTGCAGCTCTGTGTATCCATACAGCTGCTTGCTGTGGGGGCACTTGGCAGGAGGGAGGGGCCAGGAGAGATGAAGAGGAACCCCGAGAAGAGGATCTGGACTGCTCTGTGCAAAACCAACTGGACAGAGGAGGTAAGTATAACATTTTTATTTTTAAATGAAAAAAAAAAAAAGACTTTAGCATCACTTTGACGCCCCTTTCACACGATCGGTCAGTGTTTCAGGCAGACTCAATCGGGCTACCCATTGACCTCTATAGGGAGGCAGATGCCAGCAAACATGTGCCAACTGACAACCAATCTGACAAGATCCACTGAAAACAGACAGATGGCGATACGTTCGCCATCCATCAGGCTGTCTGTTTTCATCCGATCTCCCCGTAGAGGAGAGCGGGACTCTGACAGGTCTGTCTATGCACAGTGAGCGGAGATGGACCTGTCATCCACCTGCTCAGCAGGGATCTACGGAACGATCCCCACTGAGCAAGCAGAGTCCGTGAAAACGGATGAAAGGGGCCCAAATAGATTTATTTTCATAATAAGACAAATGAATCCACTGACAAAAGCTATAAAGATATACATTTTTATTATTTCCTGAACTGAAAAAAACATACAAGATCCTATAATAAAAATCACCAAGCAGTGTTATTTCCACACTTTTTTACCAAAAAGAGGTTTGGGAGGTAATGGAGGAGGATGACAGAAAGAGGCAGAAAGATAGACAATTTCATTAAAGTCACTGGTGCCTTAAGGAAAAAATGTAATGTCCTTCAACCAATGGGTAGGGTGTTGGGTGTTAGTTCACCTTTTTTGAGAAGGTTGTAATTTTAAATAATTTATAACGTGTTTAGCTGTTTATATTTTGAGTTTGTTGCTACGTTTTGTAGTCTGGTTTTGAGTGGATGAACGGTCTCCTTTCTGTGGTAAAAGCCTGGAGTGTTCACCTGAGAGGTGGTGGCTCCATCATGAACGGCCTCCTTTCTGTGGTAGAAGTCTGATATCTAGTATCAAATATTATGTCTACTACAGGCAGATAATAAATAATAATATAAAAAGTAACAGTATCTATCTATCAGCATTATCTACTGTAACTACTAGAAGAAAAAAATAGCTAATAAACTGTATATATTGGTATAGATTACTCCATTTTGTTTTCCAGGCCTTTGAAAGAAAAAGGGGTTATATTATACATATATGAAAACCACATGGGGGTCTACCTTTTCATCAATCCCCAGGAAAACCTGAATAATCACAATGTCTATATCATATGGTTCAGGAATAATTGCCCGGCACACGGGACAAGTTGCAGTTTGTTGAAGCCATGTGTCCATACAAGCAGAGTGGAAACTATGAGAACAGTGAAGTGTTCTCTATCTTCTGCAACATACTCATACAGATGTAAGAGATAGGCTGCGCCATGGCTGGTGGTCCCTGTGGCGCTGGGTGGTGCTCAGCATCCCTGCGATCTTTGGGGGAACGGCTCCTGTTGTTGGCTGTGTCCTCCCATCTCCTCCGAAGTTGGCCTCTCATCCTGTGGGCAACTGGAGACTCTCCGCCCTCCTGACGTGATCGCCTTCCATGGGATCGGCGTCGTAAAAGTCGTGGCATCCCGATGGCGACTGATGTCAGTGTACCTGAAAATAGCAAAAAAAATAATATAATAATAATAATAATAATAATAATATATACAATAATAGTATGGTGGGGGGGGATTGGGGGATTTAAGCTGTGATGGGGAATTTGGGGGAGTAGATTTCAGCTAGGAGGGGGAATTGGGAGTGGGATGTGAGGTGGGATTGGGGGAGGAAAAGATTTGATCTGGGAGAAGGGGCCCCTGTCAGGTAGACTGTTCGAGGCCCCCGTGATTTATAATGGCAGCTCTGATCCTGTGTGAAAAAGTGATTTCTCTTCCCTCCAATCAGAAAGGAGGAGAGGAAAGAAAACACTGACAGCATAGTTGCCAACATTGGGGAAAAAATTGTTAGGGACACTGTTTCTTTGTATCTGGGCAGAAAGAAAGTGAGTGGAGAGTTATGCTAATTAGGGACGGAGCAAGAGATTTTGGGTGTGACCATAGTAAAAGCATGTGGCACACATTGCGGGGAAAATGGGAGTGGCTAAACTCATGCTAAACATTGGGCGTGGCTTAACCACTTACACACTGGGCATTTAAACCCCCTTCCTAACAGACCAATTTTCAGCTTTCAGTGCTCTCACATTTTGAATGACAATTACTCAGTCATGCAACACTGTGCACATATGAAATTTTTGTCGCTTTTTTGACTCAAACAGGGCTTTCTTTTGGTGGTATTTAATCATTGGGTTTTTTATTTTTTGCGCTATAGATGAAAAAAAGACTGAAAATTTGGTTAAAAAAAAAAAAAAACCACAGCATTTTTCTTCGTTTCAGTTTTAAAATTTTATAAATTTAGTAATTTTTCTTCATAAATTTTGGCCAAAATGTATACTGCTACATATCTTTAGTAAAAACAACCCAAATAAGTATACATTCTTTGGTCTTTGTGAAGGTTAGAGTCTACAAGCTATGGTGCTAATCATTGAAAATTGATCACACCTGATGTACTGACGGCCTACCTCATTTCTTGAGACCCTAAGGCCCCTTTCACACAGGCGGACCGTTCAGATCCGCCTGTCCGTTTTTTTGGCGGATCTGAACGGTCCCCCCATGCATCTCTATGGGGGATCGGATATCAGCTGAGACATGTCCGCTGACACCCGATCCGTCAAATCTGGACGGATGGAAACCCTATTTTCCATCCCTCCAGCGGATCGGATCAGATGAGAATGGGCCGACGGTCCGTTCCCATCCGATTTACCCCATAGAGATGCATGGGGACCTGACAGCTGTGTCTCCGCACACAGCGCAGAGACACAGCTGTCAACCTCCTGCTCAGCGGGGGATCTGCGGCTCGATCCCCCGCTGAGAAAAACGGAATCCGTCCAACGGACGGATAGTGTGAAAGGAGCCTAACAAGCCAGTAAAGTTCAAATACCCCCCAAATGCCCCCGTTTTGGAAAGTAGACATTCCAATGTATTTAAGTAAGAGGCATGGTGAGTTTTTTGAAGTTGTGATTTTTTTCCACAATTCTTTGCAAAATTAAGATTCTTTTTTTTTTTTTTTCACAAAATGGCCATATTACAAAGTTATTTCTCACACATTTTATTGTCATACTTGCAACTACACCCCAAAATATATTCTGCTACTCCTCCTGAGTATGGCGATACCACATGTGGGACTTTTCCACAGCCTGACCACATAAAGAGGTCCAACATCCAAGTAGCACCTCCAGGTGTTCTAGGAGCAAAAATTACACAAATAATTTCCTGACAACCTATCACATTTTGAAGGCCCTGGAGCACCAGGACAATGGAAACACCCGCAAAATGACCCCATTTTGGAAAGCAAAACGCACCAACACATAATCTAGGAGCCATAATGCGTCTTTTGAAAATGCCATTTTTTCCACGTTTTTGGAATATGTGGAAAGAAAATGAAAACTTTTTTTTTTTTTTTTAACACAAAGTTGTCAATTTATAAGATATTTCTAACACATAGCAAAAATTACACCCCAAAATACATTCTGCTACTCCTCTTGAGTAGGGCGATACCACATGTGTGACACTTTTATACAGCCTGGCCACATACAAAGGCCCAACATGCAGGGAGCACCATCATTTCCTGACTTCCCATTACAATTGTGAGGCACTGTAGGGCACTGATAATAAGCACTATAGTGACACTGATGTGGCATGGATGAGCAATGATGTGGCGTGGATGTGGCACGGATGAGCACTGACATGGCATGGATGTGGCACGGATGAGCACTGGCATGGCATGGATGAGCACATATGTGGTACGGATGAGCACTGATGTGGCACGGATGTGGTACAGATGATTACTGACATGGCATGGATGTGGCGGGATGATCACTGATGTGGCACGGATGAGCCCTGATGTGGCATTGATGAGCACTGACGTGGCATGAATGTGGCACGGATGAGCCCTGATGTGGCATTGATGAGCACTGACGTGGCATGTATGAGCACTGACGTGGCATTGATGTGGCATGGATGAACACTGGGGTGGCATGTATGAGCACTAATGTGGCATGGATGAGACACGTATGAGCAGTGAGTTAGCATGGGTGGGCACAGATGTGGCATGGATGAGGCACGGATGGGCATAATTGAGGTATGGAGGAGGCAGAGGATGGGTGCAGCTGCAGTTTCTTTCCTCTCCTCGCACGCTATAACGATAGTTGTGTACAGTGTGTGAGAGGAGAGAAATTAACCAGACATGAGCCAGTTTGTTGACAAGTGATCGCTTCGCCATTGGACGGAGTGATCACGTGGTAAAGGGTCGCTGTCTTTGGCCCTTTACCACAATCCCTGATGCGCAGGGTCCCCGGCGCCCGTAAAGCGCGTTTCTGTGAGGAAGTCATAGAATAAGCTGACCGCGCTGTAGCCATCATTCGGCTATGGCCTGGTCGGCAAGTGGTTAAATGGGGTGTGCTTAAATGTCTAACATAGCTTACATCCTGGATTACAAGAGTTTACAAGAGAGGGTCAGAGACTGCTGGCATTGTCCAAGAGAGGGACAGAGACTGCTGGCATTGTCCAAGAGAGGGACAGAGACTGCTGGCATTGTCCAAGAGAGGGACAGAGACTGCTGGCATTGTCCAAGAGAGGGACAGAGACTGCTGGCATTGTCCAAGAGAGGGACAGAGACTGCTGGCATTGTCCAAGAGAGGGACAGAGACTGCTGGCATTGTCCAAGAGAGGGACAGAGACTGCTGGCATTGTCCAAGAGAGGGACAGAGACTGCTGGCATTGTCCAAGAGAGGGACAGAGACTGCTGGCATTGTCCAAGAGAGGGACAGAGACTGCTGGCATTTCCAAAAGGGAGACAGAGACTGCTGGCATTTCCAAAAGGGAGACAGAGACTGCTGGCATTTCCAAAAGGGAGACAGAGACTGCTGGCATTTCCAAAAGGGAGACAGAGACTGCTGGCATTTCCAAAAGGGAGACAGACTCTGCTGGCATTTCCAAAAGAGGGACAGAGAATGATGGTATTGTCCAAGAGAGGGACAGAACCTGCTGGCATTGTCCAAGAGAGACAGAGACTGCTGGCATTGTTCAAGAGAGAGACAGAGACTGCTGGCAATGTATAGAGAGGGCCAGAGACTGCTGGCATTGTGCAAGAAAGGGTCAGAGACTGCTGGCATTGTACATGAGAGGGTCAGAGACCATTGGCATTGAACATGAGAGGGTCAGAGACTGCTGGCATTGTACATGAGGGTCAGAGACCACTGGCATTGAACATGAGAGGGTCAGAGACTACTGGCATTGTACATGAGATGGTCAGAGACTGCTAGCATTGTACAATATAGGGTCAGAGACTGCTGGCTGTAATAGAGAGGCTATTATACAAACAAAACAACACCGGCCAAAGTGGGTGGATCAGCGCTTACTGGTGCATACAAATAATGATAAATAAATACAAAAGGGAATAAGAAACAAATAATAGGTGCATAAAAGTAAACCAATAAAAACAAACATTGATATCAAAAGCCTGAGCTGGCATACGTCCAGGGCAAATGGAGGGGAGGGGGGGGGGGGAGAAGGAAAGTTCCTGTTGATATGATAGCCAAAGGCACTGTCAAACTGTAACCAAAGAAGAGATGCAGGCGACCGGCAGCTCCTATGAGAGGTGTGGGAATCCTCCGGAACAAATATGCAATAGAAAACAAAGGGCGCCAGGTCAGTGAAGGAAGTAATAAAAACACATTTATTATTCGCACACTTACATTGAAATTGGCACAGGTCAATGTGGGGAAAGGCAGGTCATCCTCATGAGTAAAGTGGCGTCACCCTCGCCGGTATCCGTGGAGGATCCGGCGTCTGGGGATGAAGCCATTTCCAGTTACCAGCATCCAGCTGCCGACGCTTCTGTGTGAGGCACGGCAGCAGTTAGACAGCGCCATTCAATACACATCTCCCTGCTGCTGCAATCAGCTCTTTGTACACAGCAGTGCCTGCACTGATACTCACGACTTCTGTGTCACCCTCCAGCCCACACCATCATCTGGACACTTTACTCATGAGGATGAACTGCCTGTCACCACATTGACCTGTGCGAATAATAACGGAATTTTTGTAAAATCTTACCTGTAAAATTCCTTTCTCTGAGTACTCTGACAGTCGCCGCCTCCTCGAAGTCATCACTGTTGGGTATTGTCCTCTGCTCCGCAGGAGTAGCTAGGCATATAGACTTAGTTAAAAACAAAAGGCATTTTCATATACACACCCATGGGGCTGTCCCATCTGGTCAATACCCCCCTTGCAGTATCACTCCCAACTCAGTTTGGTAGCATAGCAGTAGGTAATAAGAACCCCAAAAGAGGGGCGGGGGCGGCGACTGTCGGAGGACTCAGAGAAAGGAATTTTACAGGTAAGATTTTACAAAAATTCAGTTTTCTCTTACGTCCTCCGACAGTCGCCGCCTCCTCTAAGTCATCACTGTTGGGATGTCCCAAAGCAGTATAGACATGAGGGGTGGCAAACGCAACCATAGAAAAGGCAACGCAGTGCCCACATCAGAGAAAGGAATCTTACATGCACCGTAAGAGAACCTACTGGGCAACAGAAAAAAACAATGCTCAACAGGAGCAACAGCCCAGGAAAGCAAATACCAATAGCCAGGGACCCAGAAAAAAAATTCAAGGGTCCTTCATGGCACTGCCGCACTGAGAACTTTGCGGCCAAAAGGAAGCATCAGCTGATGCCAGAACATCTACTTTGCAGAATTTGGAAAAAGTGTGCACCGACGACCAAGTCGCAGCCTTGCACACCTGGGCCACCGAGGCCCGATTCCAATAGGCCCAGGACGCACTCAAAGATCTAGTAGAGTGCGCCTTAACAGGGAAGGGTGGAACCCGTCCCTTCAAAGCATAAGCTTGCTCAATGGTCTGTCTGATCCATTTGGCAATAGTTGCTACAGACGCAGCCATGCCCTTCCGAGATCCCTCAGGAAGGACAAAGAGGGAATCCGTCTTCCGAAAGGATTCCGTAGACGACAGGTAAACCCTGATCGCTCTGACGACATCCAAGGAATGCAAGGCAATCTCCTTTGGATGCTTAGGCTTCGTACAAAGCGAAGGCAGGACAATGTCCTCATTAAGGTGGAACTCAGTGATCACCTTGGGAAGAAAGGACGGGGGTGGTTGCAAAACCACCTTATCCTTGTGAATTATCAAGTAAGGGGAGCGGCAAGACAACGCCGCCAGCTCCGACACTCTGCGAGCCGAAGTGATCGCCACTAAAAAAGCAACCTTTTTTGACAGCAGAGGCAACGATATCTCCCTGATGTTCTCAAAGGGATCATGCTGTGGCACGGACAGAACCAAGTTCAAGTCCCATGGAGGTAAAGGCTCCCTCCTGGGAGGAGCCAAATGTCGCATACCTTGAATGAAGGTGCGAATCAAGGAATGAGACGCCACAGGGCTTTGGAACAGGATAGCCAGTGCAGACACCTGGCCCTTTATTGTGGCCAGCGCCAGGCGCTGGTCCACTCCAGACTGGAGGAAAGCCAAGATTCTCGACACCGAGTAAGAACGAGGGGAGAACCCCCTGGACTCACACCAGGCAAAATAAGCTTTCCAGGTACGGTAATATATCTTACCAGAGGAGGATTTCCTAGCCTTGATTAGAGTAGGGATAACCTCCGGGGAGAGACCCTTGTCCCTGGGTCTCAACAGCCAGGCCGTTAAAGCCAGCGACTGTACATCAGGATGAAAGATCGGTCCCTGAGACAGTAGATCTTCCCGCATTGGCAGCCGCCACGGAGGCGCCACTGCCAGGTGAACGTCGTCGGCGTACCAGGACCGGCGAGGCCAGGCCGGCGCCACCAAAATCACCAGGTGCGGTTCCGAGGCTAACCTGCGGAGGAAACTGGACAGCAACTGAATCGGAGGAAAGGCATACATCAGACGATACTGATGCCAAGGGGCCACTAACGCATCGGCGGATCGCACGTTCTTGCCACTAACCTTTCCAGCTTTCGGTTTAGCCGAGATGCGAACAGATCCCCGTCCGGGGATCCCCACTTCGCACACAGCATTTGGAAGACCTCCGGGTGTAGGGACCATTCCCCCTGGTCCAGGGTCTGGCGGCTCAGATAGTCAGCCTGCCAATTCTCCATACCCGGAATGTGAACTGCTGAGATCGCCGGGACATGAGTCTTGGCCCAAGACAGAATGTCGGTCACCTCCCGGGCCGCCCTAGCACTCCTGGTGCCCCCTTGGTGGTTGATGTAGGCCACTGCGGTAGCATTGTCCGTCTGTACCTGGACAGGACGACCCTGAAGACGGTCCGACCACTGGAAGAGACCGAGTTTTATCGCTCGTAATTCCAGCACATTTATCGGGAGGGAGGATTCCTCCCCCGACCAAGTGCCCTGGGCAGACAAGTTGCCCAGGACCCCACCCCAGCCTGACAGGCTGGCATCCGTGGTAATCACTGTCCACACCAATGGACGGAAGGACTTGCCCCCCGCCACCGACGGGGACTGGAGCCACCACAAAAGAGCCAATCTGGTCTGACGACTCAAGGAGACACACAGATCCAGGGACTGAGGCAGTCCGTCCCACTTGGCCAGGATCTCCGCTTGGAGAGCCCGTGTGTGAAACTGAGCAAAGGGTATCGCCTCAAAGGCCAACACCATTAACCCCAGACACCGCATACAAGTTCTGAGTGACGAGGACGGTTTGTCCCTGAGGGACCTGATCTCGTCCTGCAAGGTCCGGAGCTTGTCCTCCGGCAAGAACACCTTTGCCTGAGCAGAGTCCAGAATCATTCCCAGATAGGGAAGACGAACCGAAGGAGACAATGTCGATTTTTGAACGTTGATGGTCCATACGAACTCCCGGAGCGTCTGTACCGTGGTGGACAGATCGCGCACTAGGTCCTGGCTGACACTCGATCTCAGTAGGAGATCGTCCAGATACCCCAAGACTGCAATGCCCTGTGCCCTTAACAGGCCCAGAACCGGCGCCATCACTTTGGTAAAGATCCTTGGAGCCGAAGCGAGACCGAAAGGTAACGCCACAAACTGATAGTGGTCCTCTGCGATAGCAAACCGAAGGTACCGCTGATGACCCTCGAAAATGGGGATGTGTAGGTACGCATCCTTCAGGTCTATCGAGGCCACCACCGAACGGAGAGATTACATGCGGAACCTCCGAACGCGCACGAAGCGGTTCAGCGCTTTCAGGTCCAGAATAGGACGTACGTTGCCCTCTTTTCTGGGCACATTGAACAGATTGGAATAAAACCCCCGAAACCTGTCCTGATGAGGCACCGGGACAATCACCCCCTGAGCAAGAAGGTCCAGAACCGCTCGTTGCAGGTCCTGCAGGCGCCCCGGAGGCAAATGAAGATTTGAGGGAAAAAAATCTGTCCGCCGGCCGGGAAAGGAATTCGATCTTGTACCCTGATCGAATGATTTCCTGAACCCACCTGTCCGAGATTCGGAGCAGCCAAGGTTGGAGGAAACCGCGCCAACGTCCCCCCACCCCTGAAACGGGTGCCGGACTTCTGCATGCCTGTCCAGGGCTTCTTCTGGCTACCTTGGCCCTTGAAGGGCTTGCCCTTAGTTTGGTTCCGAAAGGCACGAAAGGACCCCTGAGTGGATCGAGAAGTAGAACCCCGCTTGCCGCGAAAGGACTTGTTCTTCGGGTTCTGGGGCAGCAAGGTGCTCTTGCCCCCCGTGACGCCTTTCACCAAGGTATCCAACGCCTCACCAAAAAGGAGAGAACCAGCATAGGGAAAATCAGCAACTGTTTTCCGTGATGACTGGTCAGCCGACCAGCTCTTCAGCCAGATCAGTCGACGGTTAAGCACCGCGACACTAGATAGGTGTGCTACCAAAGGGGCCTCATTCAAGGCCGCATCACACAAATACATGACTCCTTGGTGAATTTGATCCACCATAGCCAGCCGGGCAGGTGGAACCGCATCAGACACGAGGTTGCTCCTAAGCACCTTAGTCCAATCAGCCACCGCCTGAGCCACCAAAACGGACGCGAAAACCGGTTTGAGCAAGGAACCCGCCACCGTAGTAATGGCAGGCTAGAGACTCCAACCGTCGGTCCGTGGGATCCCCAAAAACCGGGGTCTCCTCAGTAGGAATCAAGGTAGCCTTGTTTAACACGGCCACAGTGTGATCCACCTGTGGAGGCACACACCATCGCGATTCTGTAGCCGGTGCAAAGGGATAAAGTAATTTGAACCGACTAGGCACCAGAAATGGATGTTTTAAAGTGCAGTGCAAATAAAGCGCAAAGATAAGTGAAAAAGCTATTTGTCAATATTAAAATTATTGAAAAAATTTCTAGAATGCAGCTGTTCATAAATTGTGGTAACCCAAAATTCACAAATGCAAGAAAAATATATCACAGCGCAAACAATAGGGAATCATATAAAGAATAATTAGGTAATTAGGTTCTACTCAAAAACTCATAAAGTGCAAAAATGGCTGGAGTGTAGAAACCATGTAAACATATACTAAATAAATAAAGTGCCAGTCCAGATAAAATAGTTCTTTAAGATCTCAGTAGATAATAAGATATAAACAGTCCCAAAAATATGTCCCACGAAAGTGCTGGAGTGCCAGGAAGAAAGTGCACAAACATGCAATGGTGACCCCTATGCTGTATAGCTATAGAGATCGACAGGGCTTATGTCGATCTCTATAGCCAAGCCCTGTCGATCTCTATAGCTATACAGCATAGGGGTCACCATTGTCCGGTAAGTGAACACCCAAAGGGGGAGGACCGGCACTTGCTCACTGCACCGCAAAATACTGCATGTTTGTGCACTTTCTTCCTGGCACTCCAGCACTTTCGTGGGACATATTTTTGGGACTGTTTATATCTTATTATCTACTGAGATCTTAAAGAACTATTTTATCTGGACTGGCACTTTATTTACTTAGTATATGTTTACATGGTTTCTACACTCCAGCCATTTTTGCACATATTTGCACGGTGCACTTTATGAGTTTTTGAGTAGAACCTAATTACCTAATTATTCTTTATACGATTCACTATTGTTTGCGCTGTGATGTTTTAAAGTGCGCCACAGTTCATTAACAGTGTAATGAAACTCAGCGGGGCAGGGAAAAACCTGCGCCGACTTGCGGGTCCTGTGTGTCCCAAAAGAGGACACAATGCCTGGAGGACTGGGCTCATCCTCCAAATGTAGTGTTTCCTTCACAGAAACAATCAATGCATCCATGGTCGCGCGTTCTTCATGCGACCCCGGGGGAGAATCATCAACCCCCCTCCGCCTCCCCCTCAGATCCCAGCGGGTCTAAGGATGAGCGAGACCCTGAAAAGGGCACGCCCGCCGCAGCAGCCATATCACCATCTGAATCAGAGGAAAGAGACAATCTGGGCCTCTTTCTAGTAGCACGTTCAGCCATCAGCACCTCCATTTTGGACACTAAGGACGCCACTACAGCGGCCAAATCAGGCATAACAGGGGCCACAGCAGGACTGGGGTCCCCCACCAGGGCTGGAGGGAATTTGTTGTCCTGAGAATCCATTGCCCAAGGTGAAAATAATAGTGCAAGAAAAAGGGTACTGTCCCTTTAACACCGCTGCGGAGTGCGCAGCCCACCGATATGTGAACAATGACAAAAGACCCCCAATAGGAGAAGAAAACTGAGCCAGAAATGACAAAACAGAAGGTTATGGAAGAGACAGTCTGCAGAGCCCACAGAGTGTTACCACCTAGGTAGCTGCTTCAGAGGAAAAGGAAGTGAGGTCATGAGAGGCTGAACTATAAGCTGCAAATGACTCAGGGAAAATGGCTGCCCATAGGACTGAATGGGAGACTTCAGGAAAATGGCCGCCGAACACGTGCCGAAAGATCGTTCGGCCACGCGCAAGATGGCGTCGGAAGGCGCCAAAACAGCATGTAAAGCAGCCCACAGTGAAGCCAACATGCCTGCCCAAAGCAAAAATGGCGGACCGTGCGGTTTTTCCCCGCTGTGGCCGCCAAACACATCGTCTGCACCCCCCCTGAAAACACCAAAGTGACACAGGGAAAAAGGGGCTCCCACAACACACAGCACCATAGTGCAGCATATGTACATACAGTACAAGACCCCCTCAGGGATCACAAACAGGGATGCCCACACCAGCACAGACATGGGGGACACAGCAACACAGGACTGCCACCCCAGACAGAGGCCCCACACAGAAGTACTTACCTGTACCAGATGGCGTGGGGAGCCTCTCAGAACGGAAAGCCGCTGTCCTCATCTGACAGGGTATGCCGTTAGCCAGGGACATTACACTGCAGCACCGCAGATGTGTCCAGTGAGGCAGCCACCTCACGGCTGCATCCCTGCTGCGAGCAGGGATGGGTCGTTCATAATGCCAGGACGAACCACGGCTGAATGCTCGATGGCGGGCTGGGGGTCCCTCTGACCCTATGCCCTGGAAACCCAGGGCGGTCAGTCCAATTCCCAGCTCCGCAGGAATCCATCTTCATCTGAAGAATCAACTAAAACTACAGCTGACAAAATAAACAGCTAGTAAATCAAAGAAAAAAACTGAAATTTTCAAAGAAAAATCAAATAAAAAAAGATAAGAAAGGCTGAGACTGTAGCCGCAACACTGAGAATCCTAACTACTCCTGACGCTAGGCAGAAAGAAAACTGGGTTGGGAGTGGTCACTGCAGGGGGGTATTGACCAGTGGGACAGCCCCCATGGGTGTGTATATGCAAATGCCTTTGTTCTTTTGACTAAGTATTTATGCCTAGCTACTCCTGCGGAGCGGAAGTCAATACCCAGTAGTGATGACTTAGAGGAGGCGGAGGACGTAAGAGAAAAAAAGACGTAAATTTTGTTTGGGTACAGGGTTGCACGACCACGCAATTGTCAGTTAAAGTCGCGCAGTGCCAAGTTGCAAAAAGTGGCCTGGACGTTTAGCAGGAAAATCCTCCGGTGGTAAAGTGGTTAAAGAAAAATCGAACGCTGCGTTCAGTCTATAAAATTGTTATTATACCACACATCCAGTTTTTGTCGTATGAAAATTGGCTGTCGAATACACTATACTCACGATCCAAAAATTGGCAGATCGTTTTGTCGGACGAAATTTTACCTCCTATTTTCTTATCGTGTGTATGGACCTTTAATCACCAGATATGAACTAAGCTAAGGGTGGCCATATACACTACAATTCGATTGCACAATCCCTGTTCCCCTCAATTATCTGACCAATTTCTATCCAATCACCCGGGCCTTTACAAGATAAAGTTATTGGTCCATATTCACGTCAATAAACAAATCGATTTCTTTTACGACTGGAATAATCCAGCTATAGTCGAAAACCCGTTTGATTGCTATGCCACACAAGGGGAAGTGGATTTGGATTTTTAGGATGCCATTTCAACTTATGATCATAAACCATTGATTGCATCTCTGTTTCCGCCCCATATTCTCATAATCTAAATATGGTTGTATCAATGAACAAAGTACCCCAGTCAATCCATTCCGTTTGATTACATTCGATTGAAATGGAGTCTAAAGCTTTGTTCAAACAGTTGAGCTTTTGCTGTACTAAAAACGCAGCTTCGCAGCATGGCAAAAGTGCATGGAAAAAAGTCCCATTTTAATGTGTTTTTATACAATTTGTTGCATTTTTGAAAAGTCCTGCTTGCTACATCTTCCTGCCCTGTTCAAAAACGCATCTTCCATTATAGTCAATAGAAACGCACCCAAAATGCTGCAAAAACTGACCCTACTTTAACCACTGCCGCACGGCTATTTACTGCGGCGGTCAGCCCCTCACAGGCAGAGTGACGTACATCTACGTCGCTAGCCTGTGAGGGTCTAGGGAGCGAGCGCGAGCCCCCAGAGGCGCGCTCCTGCTTCGCGTGGTCACGGACCCCCCCCCCTGCGTGTGACCGGCAGACCCGATGTCCGCCGGTCGCTCGCCGATCGTCGCTGCAAAGGGAGAAAGGCAGGCGGCTAGTGTAAACAAGCCGCCTGTCATTCTCCCCTGTGTAGAAACAGTGATCATACGGTTCTATGTAGGACCGTTGATCAGTGTTTCTACAGCTCAAGCCACAGCCAATCACAGTTAGAATCACGCCCCTAGGGACACACACAGCCCCTCCCTCTCAAATAAAGTTAACCCCTTCACTACCAGTGTCATTTTGCAGTAACAGTGCATATGTATAGCACTGATTACTGCAGTAATGTCACTGGTAACCCCAAAAGTGTCAAAAATGTCAGTCAAGGGTCCGATCTGTCCGCCGCAAGGTCGCAGTACCGAAGAAAAAAAAAAAAAAAAAAAAAAAAAAAAAAAAAAAAAAAAATCGCAGATTGCCGCCATTACGCGTTAAAAAAACAAACAAACAAATATTACAAAAATCTTTCCCTTTTTAGTAAACGCGATAACTTTTGCGCAAACCAATCAAAATACGCTTTTTGTGATTTTTTTTTACCAAACATATGTAGCATAAAACAAATTGGCCGAAAATGTTAAATTTAGAGATTTTTACATTTGGGGGGGGGGGGGGGGGGGTAATTTCATATAAAAAAAGATTGTGAAAAATATTGCTAATTTTTGCAAAATTTACGCTCTTTTTTTGTTTATAGCACATGATCAAAAAATCGCACAGGTAAAGAAAGCTCTGTTTGTGGGAAAAAAAGGACGTCGAATTCGTTTTAGGTACAGCGTCGCACGGCCGCGCAATTGTCCGTTAAAATCACACAGTGCCGAATCGCAAAATAGGCCCTGGTCAGGAAGGGGGTAAAATCCTCCGGGGCTTAAGTGGTTAACCACTTAAGGACTGCCCCATAGCAGATTTACAGCTACAGGGTAGCCCTCCTGTGCAGAATCACATACATACATTATATATATATATACACATACATACATACACATATACACACACACGATTCTGCACTTCCGCCTGGGGGATATGCAAGCTGCCGGTAGCCCGTTTCTGCTGTAATTACAACAGAAGCTGATCTGTGGGTGCTCGTTGGGCAGAGACACAGAACGTTGGGCAGAGACACAGAACGTTGGGCAGAGACACAGAACGTTGGGCAGAGACACAGAACGGAGAGCTCCCTATAATGTAAACAAGGCACAGCTTCCTTCTGACAGGGATTGATGGATTTAACCCCCTCCTTCCCAAGCCTATTCTGACACCTCACTCCTACATGTGAAAATCTACCTTTTTTTTTTTTTTTTGCTAGAAAATTACTTCAAACCCCCAAACATATTTTTATTAAGCAGGGACCATAGAGAATAAAATGGTGTGTGCTGTAATTTTTTTTTATGTCACACAGTATTGCGCAGCGGTTTTTCAAATGCAATTTTTTGGGGGAAAAAAACACATTAATGGAGAAAAAAAAAAAAAAAAAAAAACAGTAAAGTTGGACGGGCGCTTTATCTTTTTTGTACGAACTTTATTGCTATCACAAGTGATGAACAACATCCCTTGTGACAGCTTGGGCTGTCATCCAGTCATGGTGGGTACACCCAGCCCCCCACCTTGGATGCAGTGATGGAGGGTACACCCAGCCCCCACCTTGGATTTAGTGGAGGGTACACCCAGCCCCCCACCTTGGATCCAGTGATGGAGGGTACACCCAGCCCCCACCTTGGATCCAGTCATGGTGGGTACAGCCAGCCCCCACTGATGGGGGGGGGGGGAGGGGTACACCCAGTTCCCACCTTGGATCCAGTGATGGGGGGGGGGGAGGGGTACACCCAGTTCCCACCTTGGATCCAGTGATGGGGGGGGGTGGGGAAGGGGTACACCCAGCCCCCACTGATTGGGGGGGGGGTACACCCAGCTCCCACCTTAGATCCAATGATGGTGTCTGCTGATCACACCCCTATAGAGGTAACCCAGGTAGGTCATGATTTGTGATGACAGCTTGTCTCCTATTCCCAGTAATGCAGACTCCCCTCTTCTATAGAAATCCTACGGTGGAATGTCCTGTGTACTAGTCCAATCAATGTCATCACGTGCATCCCCCCATGACAGCCTCCAATGTGCTGACCATGGAATGATCGTTCACCACCCCGCCCCTCTTACTGCGAAGAAACCCATAGACAGGGTGATGATCGTCATCCACAACAGGCTGGCTCTCTGGAAGTGGGCAGAGGCAGCGCTGCCAGCCGATGCCATGATGTCAGGACCGTGCACAGCTCCAACTACACACCGCCCGGGAACCTACACACAGCTTCCTATCTGACAGCCAATAGGGAGACAGATCGCTGACACTGAGCCAATCGATGTGCGGTCCCGCCCCCCTAATTGAGAGCACCTTGCCTGCTCCTGTATTGGCCGGCTGATGGATCATGTATCTCTATTGTACCATTGACCCCAGGGGGCGGGCTAATAGTCCTCATTGTTTCTTAACCCTTCTGCTGCCACACATACATTATATTTGTACACATACACTATTAGAGCACATATTCAGTATGTGGTCACTTCAAGGCACATCAGAGTACATTACCGATTCTTTTATAAAATATAAAAGTGGTTCTAAAATCATTTTTTATTTACTTTAACCACTTAACGACTGCCTAACGCAGATCTACGTCGGCAGTCAGCCCCTCACAGGCAAAGCGACGTAGGTCTACGTCGCTAGCCTGTGGAGGGTCTAGGGAGCGAGCGCACGCCCCCGGAGGCACGGTCACGCACCCCCCCCCGCGCGTGTGACCGGCTGACCCGATGTCCGCCGGTCACTCGGCGATCGGCAGGGGAGAGGGAGAAAGTCAGGCGGCTTGTGTAAACAAGCTGCCTGTCATTCTCCCCGGTGTATGAAGGATGATCATACGGTTCTACTATGTAGAACCGTCAATCACTCTTCATACATCTGAAGCCACAGCCAATCACAGTAGAAAGCACGCCCCTAGGGACACACACAGCCCCTCCCTCTCAAATAAAGTTAACCCCTTCACTACCAGTGTATTTTTACAGTAACAGTGCATATGTATAGCACTGATTACTGTAGAAATGTCACTGGTAACCCCTAAAGTGTCAAAAATGTCAGTCAAGGGTCCGATCTGTCCGCCGCAATACCGCAAAAAATCGCCGCCATTACGCGTTAAAAAAACAACAAAAATGACAAAAATCTTTCCCTTTGTTAGTAAACGCGATAACTTTTGTGCAAACCAATCAAAATACGCTTTTTGCAAATTTTTTTACCAAACATAGGTAGCATAAAACAAATTGGCCGAAAATGTTAAAAAATTTTGATTTTTACATTTTTTTGGGGGGAATTTCATATAAAAAAAATGTGAAAAATATTGCTATTTTTGCAAAATTGACGCTCTTTTTTTGTGTATAGCGCGTGATCAAAAAAAAAAAAAAAAAAAAATCGCACAGGTGATCAAATACCACCAAAAGAAAGCTCTGTTTGTGGGAAAAAAAGGACTCCAAATTTGTTTAGGTACAGCGTCGCACGACCGCGCGAATTGTCCGTTAAAGTCACGCAGTGCCGAATCGCAAAATACCCCCTGGTCAGGAAGGGGGTAAAATCTTCCGAGGCTTAAGTGGTTAAGGACCGGAAGGATTTGCCCCCTTAATGACCATTTAACAAACAATTGTGCGGTCGTGCGACACTGTACCCAAATACAATTGGTGTCCTTTTTTTCCCCACAAATAGAGCTTTCTTTTAGTGGTATTTGATCACCTGTGTGACTTTGACAATTCTGAAAAAAAAAAAAAAAAAATATTATATATATATATATATATATATATATATATATATATAATATTTTTTTCTTACTTTCTGCTGTATAACATTCCCCAAAAATAAATAAAATAAGATTAAAAATCAAAAGGTTTTCATTCTTTTAGGCCAATTTGTATTCTTGTATGGGAATCACAAAAACACTCGCGCCAAAGAAAAAACAAAATACAAAACAAGATCAATTATGACTGCTAATGCTGCAAGCCACTAAGGGGCATAAGGTATATTTAAATTAACCGCAACTATATATGTGATCAGCAGCGCAAATTTGAAAGCCAACTGATTAATAATTGTGCAAATTGAGTAAACACAATTTAGCAATAATGACAATAAAGTGCTCTGTGCAAGTAAATACGTGGAAAAAGAGAGAAAAATAGAAAAGTATAAAATAGAAAAAAAAAACTGTGCAAATTTAGTCCAAAAGTCCAACAATAACTGTGTGCTGGCTCCTTTAAAAATATCCCACCAAGTGAACACACTCTTCCTAAGGTGCAATAATTCCTGAATATAGTGATGGTGGCACCCTCCATGTTAAATAATGGCAGAGATTCACACTCACCAGATAGTGTTGATCCCTCTTGCCATAAGGTAAGCAGAGATCCAAGCAGTAGCGCATGAAATCACTGTTAGATGACTTAAAGTGTAAAAAGCATGCTTGTCAAAGATACTGCTTGATATTAACATGACCTGTTTTATATGCAGAATGTTACTGGTAATGCTCTGCAGATCCACATCGGCACGGGGTAGTACTCCAAGGAATAATAATGTTATCTTTTTCCCATATTATGTGATTTGGATTGTCATTTTTCAGTGCTAAAGTCAATCTATTATATGGCAGGTTTCCTTACTGTTGTTATTGATGTCGGAAGTTCCACAGTGCGGTGAGCTGGTTAACTTCCGGTTTACTTACCTCATTGCCGATCGGACGCAGAGCGTTCCAGCAGGGCTATTTAGATGCCGGATGTTGTCGTTAAGGTCACGCCTCCAGTTGAAGTCGGACATGACGAAACCGGTCGGGGCGTGACCAGACGACACATCCGACATCACGTGACACGGCAGAGGAGCTACCCGGAAGGGACTGGGCTGGCGTGGAGTTAGCCCAGTACACTGGACGAGTCAGGCTTCCTCTTTGACCGATATGGAATTCAATGCCTATCCATATGCTTTTACATGTGAGTGCAAAATTTATATATTTTAATAAAGCAAGTGTTTTGATGGTACTTCACTATTTGGAGCCCTTCTTTCTCTCCATAATACCATTACATTGAGGAAAGTGTGTGAAGGGTACTTCTATGCGGCAGTGGTGAAGAGACTCTGGTCTTCCATGCGTGTGCTCCCTACATCTGTATGGTATCCCTGCTCAGTTTGCTCTGGTGTGAGAACACTTGAGCATCGTTTTCTGGTGAGTTGCCATTTCTGCTATCTATCGGTGTGACACCTGGTGGTGGATGGTGATCCATTTATATACTTCACGCACTCCTGGATTTTATGGACTTGAAGGACATTGCTTTTCTTTATATTTTTTTGAGTGTTTATCAAGCAGTATCTTTGACAAGCATGCTTTTTACACTTTAAGTCATCTAACAGTGATTTCATGCGCTACTTCTTTTCCATTTCTGTATTTCCAAATATTATCCAGTATTTGTTTAAGTAGCAGCAGTGTTTCCACATTATAGCAGTCAAGTGACTGACTCCTCCTAAAGTGCAAAGATATTTGGACTTGACAGTGGGTGTCTAAGTTTATATATATATATATTAGAGATCCAAGCAGGCTTATTAGATCTCTATGATCTTAGTAGAGGTCCTCAACTTGTCCTCCCAATGGGTCCTCTTCACTAGGTGGACGCTTTATGCGAAAATCCCCGGAAAGGCAAAGAGAGAGAGGTGGACTCCTCATGGTGTAGTACCATAAAATTATAAGTCATTGAATAAAAAAAAAAAAAAAAAAACTTTCCCGATAGGGTCAGATGCAATAGATTACAATAAATATGCAAGCAAAACAGAGCTCCCGGAGGGGGGAGGGGGGAGGAAGATCAGCGGAGTTCCACTTTAAGAAGATATTTGCCACGCTGGGTGCTTACTTAGCTCCCATCGCAACTCCCTTATGTTGACGGAAATATGTTCCATCATGCCAAAAATAGTTGCTACCCATGGCTCGGTCCAACATTTCCCCCAGAAATATCTGTTGTTCCATCTTAAGCGAAGATTTCTCTTTTAAAGACCATTTAACTGCTCGAAGCGCATCGTCCTGGCCAATGTTCCTCTAGAGGGACTTCACATCGCCTTCTACACTCATCTCTTCTAGTATGTTAAGAAGTTGCAAAAAAAAAAAATCCCAATAAACGTATTTTGATTGATTGGTTTGCGCAAAAAAGTTATCACGTCTACTAACTAGGGGAAAGAGTTATGTCATTTTTATTTATATTTTTATTTTTTTTACTAGTAATGGTGGCGATCAGCTATTTTTAGTGGGACTGGGACATTGCAGTGGACAGATCGGACACCTAACTGACATTTGGGGGACCAGTGACATTACTACAGTAATCAGTGCTAAAAATATGCACTGTTACTGTACTGACACTGGCAGGGAAGGGGTTAACCCAGGGGCGATCAAAGGGTTAAGTGTGAGCCTAGGGGGTGTTTCCTAACACCCAGCGGGCGGAAGGAGAACACAACGTGTTTCAGAGCATGCACGGCGGCTCCACTGGGCATGCGCAGTCCTTTTTCAAGTGTACAGGGAGGAGGAAGGACAAGGAATTTATATGCTGTTAGATGGGCGTAAAAGCTACCATTTAAATGGGAAATGGACTAAAGGGAACTTAAAGCGCCAACAGTTAACAGGCACAGAAGGAAATGCGCTGATGAGACGGGACTGATGGGCACTGATAGGCCGCACTGATGGGCACTGATGAGGTGGCACTGATGAGGAGGTACTAATATGCTGCACTGATGGGCACTGATAGCCGGCACTGAAAGGCAGTACTGATGGGCACTAAGAAGCGGCACTGATGGGCAGCCACTGACTGGCAACACTATGGGCACTGATGGTGGGCACTGATGGGCATTGCTTGGGGGGGACTTATGGGCACTGTTTTTTACTTTACAGTAATCAGGGCACTGATGAACAGTGCCCTGATTACCTTTCCTAGGCTTCCCTTTGAGGAGGAGCCGCTGATCGGCTCTCCTCGCCACACACTCTGACAGTGGATGCATTAAAGACCCCAAGCATTGGTGTCGGTGGACGCATTAAACCCCCAGCATTGAATTGAGTGGACACATTAAAACCCCCAGCATTGATGTCAGTGAATACATTAATAACCCCCACCATTGATGTCTGTGGATGCATTAAAGACCTCCAGCATTGGTGTCAGTGGACACAAAAAAGACCCCCTCAGCACTGATGTCAGTGGACGCATTAAAACCCCTCAACATTGGTGTCAGCGGACGCATTAAACCCCCCCAGCATTGGTATCAGTGGATGCATTAAAACCCCTCAGCATTGATGTCAGTGGACGCATTAAAGACCCCCGGCATTAATGTCAGTGGATGCATTTAAGATCCCCTAGCATTGGTGTCAGAGGCTGCATTATTAACCCCTAGCACAGGTGCCAGTATTATTAACCCCCTCCCCCACATTAATAACCTCCAGCATTGGTGCCGATGGACGCATTAAAATCTCCAGCAATGATGTCAGTGGATGCATTAAAACCCGCAGCATTGATGTCAGGGAAGGCATTAAAGACCCCCAGCATTGGTACCAGGGGATGCAATAAAGACCCTCAGCACTGAATTCAGTGGGCGCTATAAAACTCGCAGCATTGATGTCGGTGGATGCATTAAAGATCCCCCAGCATTGGTGTCAGTGGACACAAAAAAGACCCCTAGCATTGATGTCAGTGGACGCATTAAAACCCCTCAGCATTAATGTCAGTGGACGCAGTTAAACCCCCCCCCCCCCCCCCATCCCCCAGCATTGGTGTCAGTGGATGCATTAAAATCTCCCAGTATTGGTGTCAGTGGACGCATTAAAGACCCCCCCCAGCATTAATATCAGTGAACGCATTAACCACTTAAGCCCCGGAAGATTTTAACCCCTTCCTTACCAGGGCCTATTTTGCGATTCGGCACTGCGTTGCTTTAACGGACAATTGCGCGGTCGTGCGACGCTGTACCCAAACAAATTTCACGTCCTTTTTTCCCCATAAACAGAGCTTTCTTTTGGTGGTATTTGATCACCTGTGCGATTTTTTGATCATGCTCTATAAACAACAAAAGTGCGTAAATTTTGCAAAAATAATATTTTTCACATTTTTTTTTTATATGAAATTCCCCAAAAAACAAATTTAAAAATCAAAATTTTTTAACATTTTAGGCCAATTTTTTTCTGCTACATGTTTGGTAAAAAAAAAAAAAAAAAAATGGCAAAAAGCGTATTTTGATTGGTTTGCACAAAAGTTATTGCGTTTACTAAGGGAAAGATTTTTGTCATTTTTTTTAACGAGTAATGGCGGCGATCTGCGATTTTTTTTTTTGCAGGACTGCGACATTGGGGCGGACAGATCGGACCCTTGACTGACATTTTTGACACTTTTGGGGTTACCAGTGACATTACTACAGTAATCATTGCTATACATATTCACTGTTCCTGTAAAAATGACAATGGGAGGGAAAGGGTTAACTTTCATGGAGAGGGAGGGGTTAAGTGTGTCCCTAGGGGTGTGTTTCTAACTATGATTGGCTGTGGCTACTGGTGTAAGAACAGAGATAAACGGTCCTACATAGTAGAACCGTATGATCTCCATTCTTACACAGTGGAGAATGACAGGCGGCTGTGTTTACATTTGCCGCATGCCTTTCTCCCGCTCTAACGGACGATCGCCACTGCCCGGCGGACATCGGGTAAGCTGGGCACACGCGCGGGGAGGGGGGGGGGGTCCGTGAGCGAGCGGGAGCGCGCCTTCGGCAGCGCGCACTTGTTCCCTAGAGCCTCACAGGCTAGCGACGTAGACCTACGTCACTTTGCCTGTGAGGGGCTGACTGCTCACGTAAATAGTCGTGCGGCGGTCGACAAGCGGTTAAAGACCCTCAGAATTAGTGTCAGTGGATGCATTAAAGATCCCCTAGCATTGGTGTCAGGGGATGCATTATTAACCCCTAGCACAGGTGCCAGTATTATTAACCCCTAGCACAGGTGCCAGTATTATTAACCCCTAGCACAGGTGCCAGTATTATTAACCCCCTCCCCCACATTAATAACCCCCAGCATTGGTGCCGGTGGACGCATTAATACCCCCAGCAATGATGTCAGTGGATGCATTAAAACCCCCCAGCATTGATGTCATGGAATGCATTAAAACTTCCCAGCATTGATGTCTATTGATGAAGACCCCCCCAGCATTGATGTCAGTGGACGCATTAAAACCCCCCAGCATTGATTTCAGTGGACGCATTAAAGACCCCCAGCATTCATGTCAGTGGACGCATTAAAGACCCCCAGCATTAATGTCAGTGGCTGCAATAAAACCCCCCAGCATTGATTTCAGTGGACGCATTAAAGACCCCCAGCATTAATGTCAGTGGACGCATTAAAGACACCCCCCCCAGCATCGATGTCACGCATTAAAACCCCGAGCATTGGTGTCAGTGCACGCATTAAAACCCCAAGCATTGGTGTCAGTGGACGCATTAAAGACCCCCCAGCATTGGTGCCAGTGGACGCATTAAAGACCCCCCAGCATTGGTGCCAGTGGACGCAAAAAACACCACCTGCATGGATGTCAGTGGACGCATTAAAACCCCCAGCATTGGTGCCGGTGGATGCATTAAAATCCCAGCATTATATAGAAAAGGAGCAAGAAAGAAACAGTATTCCTTATCCCACCCACTCAGCGCTCATGTGTATGCAATACTCCTAGGATCAAAACGTATGTATCTAGCAATGCAGCAAGATATACTCATATGCCTATATAACCAATAAAGCTGCTGCTATACTCAAAACATAACATAAAAAAGGGGTGCGTATAAGAGCCTCAGCCCATATAAAAACTAGCAGCGCTAAAAACAGCCTCTGACGAGGTTGAAGGTATATGGCAAAAACAAACAGCCTAACAAAATAAGGAATTGTTATAAAGCCTTAAAGTTCATAAGTCCATAATATTCTCAGGGTGAAGTCACACGAAAGAATGGGTGCATAGAAAACTCTCCTTGAGGAGGAGGTGCTGCCTATATCCCTACTAGTTGGAGTGGAATCCTGAGGGGATCACCATCCGGAAGTGGAGGATTATTGATTGAATAAAGCGCTAAACCTTAGCGTTAGGGTACGTGTCCACTCTCAAGGGGGGGGAGCACAGCGGTGAGGTGAAGGATATGATGGTTGCTGAGTGATCGATAAAGAAGTCTTGTGTTTCACCACACAACGAGTTTTCTATGCACCCATTCTTTCGTGTGACTTCACCCTGAGAATATTATGGACTTATGAACTTTAAGGCTTTATAACAATTCCTTATTTTGTTAGGCTGTTTGTTTTTGCCATATACCTTCAACCTCGTCAGAGGCTGTTTTTAGCGCTTCTAGTGTTTATATGGGCTGAGGCTCTTATACGCACCCCTTTTTTATAAAACCCCAGCATTGGTGTCAGTGGATGCAATAAAGACCCTCAGCACTGAATTCAGTGGGCGCAATAAAACTTGCAGCATTGATGTCGGTGGATGCAATAAAGACCCCCCAACATTGATGTCAGTGCACGCATTAAAACTCCCAGCATTGATGTCAGTGCACGCATTAAAACCCCCAGCATTGATGTCAGTGCACGCATTAAACCCCCCCCCAGTATTGGTGTCAAGGGACGCATTAAACCCCCCAGTATTGGTGTCAGGGGACCCATTAAACCCCCCAGTATTGGTGTCAGGGGACGCATTAAACCCCCCAGTATTGGTGTCAGGGGACGCATTAAACCCCCCCAGTATTGGTGTCAGGGGATACATTAACCCCCCAGTATTGATGTCAGTGGACGCATTAAACCCCCCCAGCATTGGTGTCAGGGGATGCATTAAACCCCCCAGTATTGGTGTCAGGGGATGCATTAAACCCCCCAGTATTGGTGTCAGGGGACGCATTAAACCCCCCCAGTATTGGTGTCAGGGGACGCATTAAACCCCCCCCAGTATTGGTGTCAGGGGACGCATTAAACCCCCCCAGTATTGGTGTCAGGGGACGCATTAAACCCCCCCAGTATTGGTGTCAGGAGACGCATTAAACCCCCCCAGTATTGGTGTCAGTGGACGCATTAAAACCCCGCAGTATTGGTGTCAGTGGACGCATTAAAGCTCCCCCAGTATTGATGTCAGAGGCTGCATTATTAACCCCTAGCACAGGTGTCAGTATAATGAAAGAAGAAGTAAACCCTCCTCTGACACTTTTACCTATAGGTGATCCTATAATAAGGCTTACCTATAGGTACTGTAAATATATCTCTTGAACATGCACGGTTTAGGAGATATTTACCTTACATGCATCCAGTGACGTCACTGGCGCATGCGCTCTGAAGGAACGGCCGCTGGTGCTGTTTCTTCAGAGCCCCGTGCCGTGACTGTCGGCTCCCGCGCGTGACGTCACCGCGGCTCCGGCCAATCAGATGGCCAGATGCCGCGATCCCGGAAGACGTGTCGCCCGTCATACAGGTAAGCGGACGGCACGGCGGGGGCTCGTTCTAAGGTAAGTATTTCATAATGAGCTAGTATGCAATGCATACTAGCTCATTATGTGTTTCTCTTACAGGTTGCAAGAAAAGAAAAAAAAGGTTGTATGGGTTTACAACCTCTTTAACCCCCTTCCCCACATTGGTGGTCAATGGCATTGAAATGTAACCCCTTCCATGACCACCAATGTGGGGGGAGGGGGTTATTAATACTGACAGTACCACAAATGCAGAAGAGAGGAGGTGGGTTAAAATTAGTGGTGATCGACGGATATCGTTTTTTTAATGCAGATACCGATATTTTGGTGATCAGATATCGGTATCAGCGGATATTTTCACACATGTAAAAAATATATATATTTTTTTTCTACAGGTACTCCTTCTGGAGGGATCCGGCGGTCTAAAAGACCCCAAACCCCCCTCAGCACCGAAAAGCATTCCAAACGCCAAGTTTGGCTGTTTTGATGCAGTCAGTTTTTTTAATTCGGCGCAGAGTACCCAGAAGTGACGTCATGACATCACTTCCGGAGATCTGGGTCTTCTCTTGGGCGGCGGCGGTAGGATGGTAGACCAGGGGCGAGCCGCGGAAGGCGGCAGGAGGGGGGGGGGAGGGGTGGACGTCCCATCCCGCTCCTTGTAATAATAGCTGAGCGGCTTCTCAGCCGCATTGGTTGTCATTACAAGTCAGCCAACCGTCGGCTATGGACGCCGGTACCGGGGGGATGCCTCTAGCTGCAGGCATCACTCCGCTACAGCACTTTCCCGAAATATCGGCAAATCAAAAGGCCGATTCGGATATATCGGGGAAAGTGCATATCGGCCCCCCGATATATCGGTGTTGCCGATATTCGGTCGATCTCTAGTTAAAATGCCACTGCCATGAGGACAATGCAAAGTGGGGGATGGGGGGGGGAGGGTAACTTCACTGCCACTGACTCCCCCCATCCTCCACCTGCATCAGTGAACACAGCAAAGTTAACCCCCTCCTCACTTCCAGTCTACTGCAGTACCATTTACCTGGTTCTCTGGCAATTAGGTACAGCTGAGCTTACCTCACACATTTGCTCCAGGTCGGCTGCTCCCTCCTAGTGCCAAAGGACTGGCAGTCAGACAGACAGGTGGGCGGCCAGATGGGCAGACAGGCAGGCCAGCGAGCGGGCGGCAGGGGGGTTCAGGTGGGTGGGATCTCCAAAGCTGGCCGCATTCCCATCCCGCCCACACAACAAGAGCTGACACAGCACTCACAACAAGAAGTCCTGCAGCTGGGGAAAGGGGAGGGAGCAAAATCCTCCCTCCAGCAGCCATTTAGGCCTTTACAGTGCTGTATGGAACGAGAGGAAGTCCCCTTTCCATTAGGCTGTCCCCAACTCACACAGCCGAGGAGGCAACGGGGGAACCTCCAGCGCCCCCTACTGATGTGCGCTCTAGGCCGGTGCCTACCTTGCCTTTAGGTAGCAACAGCAAGTACACCGTTCATGTCAGTATACACAGTGCAGCACACATACAGCTCAGTACACCGTTCATACATGTCAGTATACACAGTGCAGCACGCATACAGCTCAGTACACCGTTCATACATGTCAGTATACACAGTGCAGCACACATACAGCTCTGTACAACGTTCATACATGTCAGTATACACAGTGCAGCACGCATACAGCTCAGTACACCGTTCATACATGTCAGTATACACAGTGCAGCACACATACAGCTGAGTACACCGTTCATACATGTCAGTATACACAGTGCAGCACACATACAGCTCAATACACCATTCATACATGTCAGTATACAAAGTGCAGCACACATACAGCTCCGTACACCGTTCATACATGTCAGTATACACAGTGCAGCACACATACAGCTCTGTACACCGTTCATACATGTCAGTATACACAGTGCAGCACACATACAGCTCAATACACCATTCATACATGTCAGTATACATAGTGCAGCACACATACAGCTCCGTACACCGTTCATACATGTCAGTATACACAGTGCAGCACACATACAGCTCAGTACACCATTCATACATGTCAGTATACACAGTGCAGCACACATACAGCTCAGTACACCGTTCATACATGTCAGTATACACAGTGCAGCACACATACAGCTCAGTACACCGTTCATACATGTCAGTATACACAGTGCAGCACACATACAGCTCAGTACACCGTTCATACATGTCAGTATACACAGTGCAGCACACATACAGCTCGGTACACCATTCATACATGTCAGTATACACAGTGCAGCACACATACAGCTCAGTACACCGTTCATACATGTCAGTATACACAGTGCAACACACATACAGCTCAGTACACCGTTCATACATGTCAGTATACACAGTGCAGCACACATACAGCTCAGTACACCGTTCATACATGTCAGTATACACAGTTCAGCACACATACAGCTCAGTACACAGTTCATACATGTCAGTATACACAGTGCAGCACACACACAGCTCTGTACACCATTCATACATGTCAGTATACACAGTGCAGCACACATACAGCTCAGTACACCGTTCATACATGTCAGTATACACAGTGCAGCACACACACAGCTCAGTACACCGTTCATACATGTCAGTATACACAGTGCAGCACACATACAGCTCAGTACACCGTTCATACATGTCAGTATACACAGTTCAGCACACATACAGCTCAGTACACAGTTCATACATGTCAGTATACACAGTGCAGCACACATACAGCTCTGTACACCATTCATACATGTCAGTATACACAGTGCAGCACACATACAGCTCAGTACACCATTCATACATGTCAGTATACACAGTGCAGCACACATACAGCTGAGTACACCGTTCATACATGTCAGTATACACAGTGCAGCACACATACAGCTCAGTACACCGTTCATACATGTCAGTATACACAGTGCAGCACACATACAGCTCAGTACACCGTTCATACATGTCAGTATACACAGTGCAGCACACACACAGCTCAGTACACCGTTCATACATGTCAGTATACACAGTGCAGCACACATACAGCTCAGTACACTGTTCATACATGTCAGTATACACAGTGCAGCACACATACAGCTCAGTACACCGTTCATACATGTCAGTATACACAGTGCAGCACGCATACAGCTCAGTACACCGTTCATACATGTCAGTATACACAGTGCAGCACACACACAGCTCAGTACACCGTTCATACATGTCAGTATACACAGTGCAGCACAGATATACTATACTTTGCGGCTTGCTATTGGGGAGCTCTATACTATACTTTGTGGCTTGCTACAGGGGCACTCTATACTATACTTTGCGGCTTGTTATAGGGGCACTCTATACTATACTTTGCTGCTTGCTATAGGGGGCACTCTATACTATACTTTGTGGCTTGCTATAGGGGCACTCTATACTATACTTTGTGGCTTGCTATAGGGGCACTCTATACTATACTTTGGGGCTTGCTATAGGGGCACTCTATACTATACTTTGCGGCTTGTTATTGGGGCACTCTGAAAGCAGGAGGAGCCAGAAGCACCGGTGGGGGACCCCAGAAGAAGGAGGATGGGGGCTGCTCTATGCAATACCATTACACACAGCAAGTAAAATAAGTGATACTTAAAATCTCTCTAACACCCTCCCACTGATCAAGGCGACTAATAGTCATTGGCTAGTGCTGGGGCCCAGAGTCCTGCGTTGGAGCTCTCAAAAAAAAAAAATTGTAATCCAACAGTAAAGGGAAGAAAAACCCCAAACTGAATCCCAAATTAGTGTGGTACTGTCTCTTTAAGAGAAGCGTAACAAGACTGTAACCAACGGCCTCTCACTAGTATGCAGTCTGCTGTAACGCCGTCTCCCTTTCTCTGCTCTACGGAACCCGGGACATTCAAGGCCTGAGTCTGTGGAAATAGCAGTGACTCTGGACTCTGTAGTAAGGATCTGTTACAAAGCCAGTGCTCTCCTATCCTCCAGCTTGCTTGGTCCCTCTGATGGTAGTGGCCTCTGAGCAAGTGTACCAGCACAGTCCCATCCTGATAGAAGTAGGAATTTTAGAATAATAAACAGTAAAGTTAGCCCCATGTTTTTGTATAATGTGAAAGATGATGTTACGCCGAGTAATTAGATACCTAACATGTCATGCTTTGAAATTGCGCACACTCGTGGAATGGCAACAAACTTCGGTCTAACACCTATATAATCTCTATAGGTGACAGTTTAAAAAATGATTCCGGTTATCTGTTTAGAGTTACAGAGAAGATCTTGTGCTGGAATTATTGCTCTCAATCTAACGATCCGGGCGATGCCTCACATGTGTGGTTTGAAGTTGAACACTTTACATTTTTGGGCGCGACTTACGTATGCGTTACTTTGGCACGCAAGCATGGAGGGATGGGGTGCTTAAAAAAAAAGTTATTTTTTACACTGTCCCTATAAAAAAAAATTTGGATCACTTTTATTGCTGTCACAAGAAATGTAAACATCCCATGTGACAGCAATAGTCACATGTCAGTTATTTGTTTGGAGAGATCGGAGGTCTAGAAGACCCCAAATCCATCCTTCGCACTTCAAAGCATTCAAAACACCAAGATCGGCGGTTTACTGACATTTAATTAAAACTGGCGCTGTTGGCTGCCGAGTAAACTGGAAGTGACATTGTGACATCGTTTCCAGGTTACTATATCCGAGACCCAATCAAGGAGGGGAGGAGTGAGGAGGAGAGGGGTGGGTCTGAGGAAGAGGGTGGTTCTAAGGAAAGGGGTGGGGGGGGGTCAAAAGAAGAGAGGGGGGGTGAGGAAGAGAGGGGGTTCTCTACTAAGACAGATAAATTATTTTTACTGCACAGCCTGCAAATAGGAATTGGTGACAAAGAACAATAATGATCCTGAAGTCCCCTATATATCTAACATTAGCTGGAAAATGTCACAATGGGGGTACAGGGTCAGAGCCAACAGCCCCCCCCCCTCCCCCACCCAGGCACCATAGCAGCTGCATGGACTGCGGTGGCAATTGTTACTTCACTGCATAAAAAATCCACGAGACCCCCTCTTTTCAATCAACGGGTGTCCTCATTTCTGAGCATACATCCCCTCCCCCACCACTATTATTATTGATGCATAAAATATATATTTAAAGTCATTTTATTGTTGGCTATTTTTAATTACAATGTATTTTTACTCATGGATTTTCATAAATATACATTAAAAATTATTGTATAAGTGCCGGTTCACATTTCTGCAATGTAGGAACGCTGCGAATATACAGCGTGTTCCCGCATTGCATCCGCACCCCTGGCAGTTCACACTGCCATATGCCATACACTGGGGGTGTCAATTAAAGGTTAACGACACCCCCAGATCAGATGGCATATCGCAGTGCAATCTATAAGTTGGCACAGAATCGGATCGCACTAGTGTGAACCACCATGCCATCCGATTCTGCTGCGGACCAAAAAAAGGGTCCTGTGCGAGATGGGTGCGATTGCGGTGGGAATTCAGTCATACAATCTGTATGGGTGAATCTGCAGCGCACAGAGATGGCATGTTATTTTAGGAGCGCTCAGAATTACATGCCATCTCTGTGATGGCAGAAATGTGAAGCGGCACTAAGCCAACATTTATGGTTTTGCTGTTGTTTTGGATAAAGTGGTGAAGGGTTCGTCCAGAGGGGGGCTTTAGCAGAGAAATGCTTTATAAATGCAAGAAAGTCATGGAAATAAAAAAATAAGATGAAAATGTAGAAAATAAATGTCTGCTTTCATGGTAAAATAAATCAATAAATAAAAAGAGAATAGACTGACAGGCTGATGGGAAAAGCACTGATATATTTACTGGGAGACTTTACCAAGGATTACCAATGACATTTTCTGGGCTCCATATAATATAAGCCTGGGGGGGGGGGTAGGTGAGGATTTGAGGAGATGGGGGGGGGGGGGTATGTGAAGATCTGAGGAGATGGGGGGGGGGGGTATGTGAAGATTTGAGGAGATGGGGGGGGGGGTATGTGAAGATCTGAGGAGGAGATGGGGGGGGGTATGTGAAGATCTGAGGAGGAGATGGGGGGGGGGTATGTGAAGATCTGAGGAGATGGGGGGGGGTATGTGAAGATCTGAGGAGGAGATGGGGGGGGGGGTATGTGAAGATATGAGGAGGAGATGGGGGGTGTATGTGAGGATCTGAGGAGGAGATGGGGGGGGGAGGGTAGGTGAGGATCTGAGGAGGAGATGGGGGGGGTATGTGAGGATCTGAGGAGGAGATGGGGGGGGGAGGGTAGGTGAGGATCTGAGGAGATGGGGGGGGGGGGGTATGTGAAGATCTGAGATGGGGGGGGGGGTATGTGAAGATTTGAGGAGATGGGGGGGGGTATGTGAAGATCTGAGGAGGAGATGGGGGGGGGGGTATGTGAAGATCTGAGGAGATGGGGGGGGGGGGTATGTGAAGATCTGAGGAGGAGATGGGGGGGGGGGTATGTGAAGATATGAGGAGGAGATGGGGGGTGTATGTGAGGATCTGAGGAGGAGATGGGGGGGGGGAGGGTAGGTGAGGATCTGAGGAGGAGATGGGGGGGGTATGTGAGGATCTGAGGAGGAGATGGGGGGGGGAGGGTAGGTGAGGATCTGAGGAGGAGATGGGGGGGGTATGTGAGGATCTGAGGAGGAGATGGGGGGGGGGGTAGGTGAGGATCTGAGGAGGAGATGGGGGGGGGGGAGGGTAGGTGAGGATCTGAGGAGGAGATGGGGGGGGGGGGGGTATGTGAGGAGATGGGGTTCTAGGGAAGAGAGGGGATGGGTAGTTGAGAGAACTCTCAGGATGAGGAGGAGAGGAGAGGTGTGAGGAGGAGAGAGGGAAGGTCTTGAGCTGAGTTCTCCCCCCTTGTACTTAACACACCAGGAAGCATCGATTTCCTCCCTCCAGTCATGTGACCAGGGTGATAGAGGGAGGACGGCTGCCTCCCCTCACTACACAGTGGCGCTCTCTATTGCCACCTGCAGGCTGGAGGGAGGAGAAAGTCTAATCCTCTCCCCAGCTCTGTCACTCCTGTCAGTGGGCCTCACGGATGAGCGGCCTCACTGGCAGCGCGCGGAGGTGGGCTCGCGCTTCCTCTGATTGGTGCAGGGGGCAGGCGGATCATGTGATTTTATAGCACGCGGAGGCGGAGCGGCGCCATTTTTACTGTGGTTGCCAGGGAGAGGGAGTGTCTCCTGTCACTGCCGTCACAGCGCCCTATAGTGGAATCTTCTAGCACTACAGCCACAGCTTCTATATCAAATCGTCTGTATCCAGGAGAGACGGTAAGTGTCATTAGCTGTCATGTCACCTTACCAGTGAGACCGGGTCCAGTGTCTGGATATGTGTGTGTGTGGGGGGGAGGACAATAGAGACCTGGACCCGGTTTGTACTGTAAATGATCTGTCAGTGTTTTATCTCCTCCTTTCTAGTTGGAGGGAAGAGAAATCACTTTTTCACACTCAGGATCAGAGCTGCCATTAGAAATCACAGGGGCCCCGAACAGCCTCCTGACAGGGGCCCCAAACAGCTTACCTGACAGGGCCCCCCTCCCCCTCACAGGTATAAATATTTTTCCCAACTCACTTCCCCCCCCCCAATTCCCCCTCCTAGCAGAAATCTACTCCCCTAAATTCCCCATCACAGCGCAAATCCCCCAATCCCTTCCTTCCAGCACAAACCTCCCCCCAAATCACAGCACAAATCCCCTCCTCCCAGCACACATCCCACCAATCCCTTCCTTCCAGGACACATCCCACCAATCCCTTCCTTCCAGCACAAATCCCCCAATCCCAGCACACATCCCACCAATCCCCTCCTCCCAGGACACATCCCACCAATCCCTTCCTTCCAGCACAAATCCCCCCCAAATCACAGCACACATCCCACCAATCCCCTCCTCCCAGCACACATCCCCCCAATCCCCTCCTCCCAGGACACATCCCACCAATCCCTTCCTTCCAGCACAAATCCCCCCAATCCCCTCCTCCCAGCACACATCCCACCAATCCCCTCCTCCCAGCACACATCCCACCAACCCCTTCCTTCCAGCACAAATCCCCCAATCCCAGCACACATCCCACCAATCCCCTCCTCCCAGCACACATCCCACCAATCCCTTCCTTCCAGCACAAATCCCCCCCCCCCCAATCCCAGCACAAATCCACCCAATCCCCTCCTCCCAGCACACATCCCACCAATCCCTTCCTTCCAGCACAAATCCCCCCCCCCCAATCACAGCACAAATCCCCCCAATCCCCTCCTCCCAGCACACATCCCACCAATCCCTTCCTTCTAGCACAAATCCCCCAATCCCAGCACAAATCCACCCAATCCCCTCCTCCCAGCACACATCCCCCCAATCCCTTCCTTCCAGCACACATCCCCCCAATCCCTTCCTTCCAGCACAAACCTCCCCCCAAATCCCAGCACAAATCCCCTCCTCCCAGCACACATCCCCCCAATCCCTTCCTTCCAGCCCAAACCTCCCCCCAAATCACAGCACAAATCCCCCCAATCTCCTCCTCCCAGCACACATCCCCCCAATCCCTTCCTTCCAGCCCAAACCTCCCCCCAAATCACAGCACAAATCCCCCCAATCCCCTCCTCCCAGCACACATGCACCGAATCCCTTCCTTCCAGCACAAATCCCCCACCCCCCAATCCCAGCACAAATCCACCCAATCCCCTCCTCCCAGCACAAACTCCCCCAATCCCCGCCTCCCAGCACACATCCCCCCAATCACCTCCTCCCAGCACAACCCCCCCCCCATTCCCCGCCTCCCAGCACAAATCCTCCAATCCCCGTCTCCCAGCACAAATCCCCCCAATCCCTTCCTTCCAGCACAAATCCCCCCATTCCCCGCCTCCCAGCACAAATCCCCCCATTCCCCGCCTCCCAGCACAACCCCCCCAATCCCCTCCTCCCAGCACAAACCCCCCCAATTCCCCTCCTCCCAGCACAAATCCCCCCATCTCCTCCCAGCACAAATCCCCCCATCTCCTCCCAGCACAAACCCCCCCAATTCCCCGCCTCCCAGCACAAATCCCCCCATCTCCTCCCAGCACAAATCCCCCCATCTCCTCCCAGCACAAACCCCCCCAATTCCCCACCTCCCAGCACAAATCCCCCCATCTCCTCCCAGCACAAATCCCCCCATCTCCTCCCAGCACAAACCCCCCCAATTCCCCGCCTCCCAGCACAAATCCCCCCATCCCCTCCTCCCAGTACAAATCTTCCCAATCCCCTCCTCCCATTACAAATCTCCCAATCCCCTCCTTCCAGTACAAATCCCTCCAATCCCCTCCCAGCACCAAGTCACATTGTCCAATTGTGTCGCCTGCGATTAACTGCGATTATTAGCATTTTTATTCAAATATATTGCTATCAAACTATTATTTTATATATTACTATTATTACTAACTTTTAGCTATTTTCAGGTACACCAACATCAGTCAGCATCAGAATGCCACGTCATTCACGACAACGTACCCGTGGAAGGCGACCACGTCAAGAGGGCGGAGAGTCTCTAGTCGCCCACAGGACGAGAGGCCAACTTTGGAGGAGACGGGAGGACGCAACCAACAACAGGAGCCGTTCTCCCAGAGACCGCAGGGATGCTGAGCACCACCCAGCGCCACAGAGACCACCAGCAGTGGAGCGGCCTATCTGTTCCATCTGCCTGAGTGAGTATGTCACAGAGGACACCAGAACACTAGGCTGTTCTCATACATTCCATTCTGTTTGTATCCACAGATGGCTTTTACACTCTGCTACTTGTCCCTTGTGCCGGGCAAGTATTCCTCTACCATGTGAGATAGACGTTCTGAACATTCATGTCATCCTGGAGCTTGGTGAGGATGGAGACCCCCAAGTGTTTTTCTGGTATGTATAACACCTTTCTCTTCAGATGCCTGTATAACAACATGCAGTAATTTAGACCAATATATATATATATATATATATATATATTTTAGCTATTTTCTCCTTATAGTAGAAAATGCTTAGAAAAAAAAAAATATATATATATACTGTTAATTTTTATAGTAATATTATTTTTATTTATTATCTGCCTGTAGGCATAATATGTGATAATAGACTACTAGATATCAAACTATTACCAGAGAAAAGGGGTCTGTTCATTCGGATCAACCCACCACCGCTCAGGGGGACATTCCAGACGTCTATCGCAAAAAGGAGTCCGTTCATTCTGATGAAGCCACCACCTCTCAGATGAACACTCCAGACTTTTTACCACCGAAAGGAGTCCGTTATCCTGATGAGGCCACCACCTCTCAGATGAACACTCCAGACTTTTTACCACAGAAAGGAGTTTGTTATCCTGATGAGGCCACCACCTCTCAGATGAACACTCCAGACTTTTTACCACAGAAAGGAGTTCATTATCCTGATGAGGCCACCACTTCTCAGATGAACACTCCAGACTTTTTACCACAGAAAGGAGTTCGTTATCCTGATGAGGCCACCACCTCTCAGATGAACACTCCAGACTTTTTACCACCGAAAGGAGTCCGTTATCCTGATGAGGCCACCACCTCTCAGATGAACACTCCAGACCTCTACCACAGAAAGGAGTTTGTTATCCTGATGAGGCCACCACCTCTCAGATGAACACTCCAGACTTTTTACCACAGAAAGGAGTTCGTTATCCTGATGAGGCCACCACCTCTTAGATGAACACTCCAGACTTTTTACCACCGAAAGGAGTCCGTTATCCTGATGAGGCCACCACCTCTCAGATGAACACTCCAGACTTTTTACCACAGAAAGGAGTTCGTTATCCTGATGAGGCCACCACCTCTCAGATGAACACTCCAGACTTTTTACCACCGAAAGGAGTCCGTTATCCTGATGAGGCCACCACCTCTCAGATGAACACTCCAGACTTTTTACCACCGAAAGGAGTCCGTTATCCTGATGAGGCCACCACCTCTCAGATGAACACTCCAGACTTTTTACCACAGAAAGGAGTTCGTTATCCTGATGAGGCCACCACCTCTCAGATGAACACTCCAGACTTTTTACCACCGAAAGGAGTCCGTTATCCTGATGAGGCCACCACCTCTCAGATGAACACTCCAGACTTTTTACCACCGAAAGGAGTCCGTTATCCTGATGAGGCCACCACCTCTCAGATGAACACTCCAGACTTTTTACCACAGAAAGGAGTCCGTTATCCTGATGAGGCCACCACCTCTCAGGTGAACACATTTTATCCTTGAGGCACCAGCGACTCTTATGAAATTGTCTCTGTAGGTTTCTGCCTCCTTATGTCATCCTCCTCCATTACCTCCCAAACTTCTTTTTTAGCCCGCAACCCAAAACCCATTTCAGGAAGTTAGATCGGAAAAAAGATAAAATAAATAGATATGTGGAGGAGTCTAAGATCAGTAAAAAAGTACTTGTTTGGGTAAAGAACACATACCTGAATTATATATTTTTAAACTAGATTTAAGTGTCACTTCAACATCTTACAAAAAAAGGAGAGTGATTGGCCGGCTGTAGGGGAGGAGGAGGCCGGACTTTTTTTTTTTTTTTTACACTAAACAATATCCTTTTCCCCTTCAGTTCTGCTTCTTTGGAACGAGCAGTACACTTTAGTTGCAGTTATGTGCACTGCTCCATATACACTGCAAAGCCCATAGCCTACAGTCCATGGCCCACCGCTGATAGTCCATGGCCCACCGCCTACAGTCCACCCCCTCAACACAGTGGCGGAGCTAGACTTTTAAAACAGGGGTGGCAAGGTATTATTTTGGGGGGTCAATATACAAAGTGTTCAATTACACCGCAATGTCGCAGTCCCTCTAATAATCGCTGATCGCTGCCATTACTAGTAAAAACAATTAAAAATATAAAAAGTTCCATAGTTTGTAGACGTAGTAACTTTTTTGCAAACCAATCAAAATACACTTAGGATTTTTTACAAAAAATATGTGGCAGAATAAATATTAGCCTAAATTTATGAAAAAATTTGATTTTTTTCATTGGGAATGTTTTATAGTAGAAAGTAAAAAGGATTTGTCGCTAATTTAATTTTTATAGCGCAAAATATAAAAACTGCAGAGGGGATCAAATACCACCAAAAGAAATCTCTATTTGTGGGAAAAAAATACATCAGTTGTATTTGGGTACAGCGTCACACAACCTCGCAATTGTCAGTTAAAGCAATGCAGTGCCGTATCGCAGAAAATGGCCTGGTCATTAAGGGGGAGCTGAGGTAGTTAAAGGGTCAGTTTTTTCAGATAATCTTGCCCATTTAAGACTTTTTTCTGAGTGGTCAGGGGATGGTAAAAACAGACAACTCGAAGTCTAGATCACAACTGGAACCCCTCTACATGTGCCACAGCTTTGATGGTTTATGTTAAGCCTATGAGAAATTTGGCTATCCAGGTCAATGGGGCCATGCCACAACCATAAGCCAAACACTTGGCTTGCTGTTGTGGCTTATTAGCCCCATAAAAAATCTGCCACTCTGCTAAAAATAAAAAAAGCAGGATTTAGGAGAATTATTATAAATAATTTTGCCCCCCTTTAATAAGTCATTGTAATGCCACCCATATTCCTGTCCTTTTAAACAGGGTGACTGACAGTAAGCTGACACTAATGCTGCACAGGTGTTACTTTCACCCTGGTAAAAGGGCAAGAATATGGGTGGCATTACAATGACTTATTAAAGGGGGAAACATTTTTGGTAAGGAGCATAGACTGTACAGGAACAGGCGCTTCTGCTACTTGGGCTAAACTGTCCCTCACCTCAGTCACTGCAGGCTGCCCAGGAACTCCTTTCAGAGCTGATCCATCCCACAAGACCCACACCAAGACAGGAAGACCGCGGGAATCGGGATGAAGATTTAAGGCATGTGATTGACAGACAGCGCTTCTGATGCACCCATTGGCTGTGTAAGTAGCAGGAGGCGGTGCAGCCTGCAAGATTTAGGCTGCACCGACTCCTGCTGCCTCCCCAGCCAATGGGTATTTGAGGTTCTCCTTAGTCCCTCCCTTATGACATCACCCAGAATTGGGAGGACACAATGTAAGATACAGGACAATTGTCCGGTCTTCTTGTCTTGGTGTGGGATGGATCGGCGCTCCCCTGTGATTACTCCGCTCCTCCTCTCTCCCTCTGCCTACCAGCTCTCCATCCGCCTCCCTCCGCAGCTCTCGTACAGCGATCCCAAGATTCCTCTGCTGCCATGCACCCGCCCAGGATCGGGGTGGCAACAGGGGTGGCAAGGACTTTGTCTGGGGTGGCAATCGCCACCCCAGCTAACGCTCTGGCTCCGCCACTGCCTCAACAGGAAGTCAGATCACAAAAAAAAAAAAATGGAGATTTGGAGGAGTCTGAGATCAGTAAAAATCATTTTTTTGGAGCCCAAAACCCACAGCCCGCAGCCAAAAACCCACAGCCTGCAGCCAAAAACCCACAGCCTGCAGCCCAAAACCGGCAGCCCAAAACCCACAGCCTGCAGCCAGGGCCGTACCAAATGGTAGGCTAAACCGGCGCCCACAAGGGGCGCAGGCTGAGTGGGGGGGGTGCAAAAACATTGGCAGTGTAGCTCCTTCGGCCGGCGCCCCCCCTCCCGTCACAAGGCTGTGTGTGTCTCACATAGCCCAGTGAGCGAGCGCAGCTCCCCTCCTCCAGGAATGGGAGAGGCTGCATCTGCTCGGCCTTCTCCCGCCCCTCTCTCTCTCTCCCTGTGCCCGCCCATACATTCAGTGCAGCCCGTGCGTGCTGTCTGTGAAGGAGATGTGTGGGCGGGAAAGTTACTACATGGTGAACATGGCCCCTGACTGAGTAAGATGAGCACTGTGACCGAACTTACTTCTCCCTACCCTCTCACCCCCCTCTGTCCCTGTCACCCCTCTGTCCCTGTCTCTCCGTGTCAGCCCCCTTTCCCTCTCTCCATGTCAGCTCCCTGTCTCTCCCTGTCACCCGCTCTCTCTCCCTGTCACCCCCTTCCCTCTCTCTCTGTCACCCCCCTCTCTCTCTCTCTGTCACCCCCCCCCGTTTCTCTCAGTCAAACCCCCTCTCTCTGTCGAACCCTCTCTCTCTCTCTCTCGGGGGAGGCGTCGATACAGCTTCTCGCCAAGGATGCTGGAGACCCTAGGTACGCCTCTGCCTGCAGCCCAAAACCCACAGCTTAAAACCCACAGACCACAGCCCAAAACCCAGAGCCCGCAGCCCAAAACTCACAGCCTGCAGCCCAAAACCCACAGCCCGCAGCCCAATACCCACAGTCTGCAGCCCAAAATCCACAGCCTGCAGCCCAACACCCGCAGCCCAAAACCCACAGCCTAAAACCCGCAGACCACAGCCCAAAACCCAGAGCCCGCAGCCCAAATCCCAGAGCCCGCAGCCCAAAACCCAGAGCCCGCAGCCCAATACAGACAGTCTGCAACCCAAAACTGGCAGCCCAAAGCTCACACCCTGCAGCCCAAACCCACAGCCCAAAACCCGCAGCCTGCAGCCCAAAACCCACAGTATATTTTTTAAACTAGATTTAAGTGTCACTTCAACATCTTATAAAAAAAAAGGAGCGTGATTGGCAGGCTATAAGGGGAGGAGGATGCCAGATTTTTTTTTCTTTTTTACACTAAACATTATCCTTTTTTTTTTCAGTAAAAATCCATACACATCCACTAGGTAATGACCCTGTTACCTATTTTTCAATAAATAATTTCTTACTTTTTTTCTGCTTCCTTGTTCTGTAACATCCTCCATGAGCTCCCACACCTCTCCTTTTCCCCTTCACTTCTTCTTCTTTGGAACGAGCAGTACACGTTAGTTGGAGTTATGTGCACTGCTCCGTGTACACTGCAAAGCCCATATCCATGGCCCACCACCCATTGGCTACAGTCCACGGCCCACCGCCCATTGGCTACAGTCCACAGCCCACCGCCCATTGGCTACAGTCCACAGCCCACCGCCCATAGCCTACAGTCCACGGCCCACCGCCCATAACCTGCGGCCCACTGCCCATACCCTACAGTCCACGGCCCACCGCCCATACCCTACAGTCCACGGCCCACCACCCATACCCTACAGTCCACCCCCCACCCCCCCCACAGCAGGAAGTCGGAACACAAAAAAAAATATGGAGATTTGGAGGAGTCTGAAATCAGTAAAAATCACTTTTATGGAGCACAAAACCCGCAGGCCAAAACCCACAGCCCAAAACCCACAGCCTGCAGCCCAAAAGCCACAGCCCGCAGCCCAAAGCCCATTTCAGGAAGTTAGATCAGAAAAAAGTTAAAATAAATAGATACGTGAAGGAATCTGAAATCAGTAAAAAGCATTTTTATAGGTAAAGAACACATACCTGAATTAGATATATATTTTTTAACCAGTTCCAGACCGCACGCCGCAGATATACAGCGGCAGGCAGCACCTCCTGCGCGAACCGGCGTAGGGCTACGTGGGGTCGTGAGCACTGCTCGGGGCGAGTGGGAGTGAGCCCTCCGTCCCGTGATGGTCTGATTCGGTACAGAACCGATCAGTCATCAGGTCCAGGCCAATGATTTTTGGCCTGGTCCTGGCGATCGGTTATGACGAATGGCAGAACATCCTGTGTCTGTGTTTTGCAAACACAGGCACAGGAAATGCTGCTCTTTCCCCTCGTGGAGCCCTTTTCGGTTCCAGCTTGAGAGGAGAGAGCATCTAACCCTGAGTACACCAATCACTATACGTACACCACCTCAGATAGGCACATTGAACCCCCTGATCACCCCACAGTTAACCCTTTCACTCCCTGTCACAGTGCACACTATATACAGTATATAGCTGTTTTGCTGATTACTGTAATAGTGTGCCTTGTGACTTCATTTAGCGCTAGCGGCTGTTAGTTTCTGTCCCAAATAGGTTTAGGGTACCCGTCAGCCCCCCCATAAAGATTTAACCCCCTGATTACCCCCAGTTAACCCCTTCATTGCACTGTCACAGTGTCACTTTTATAGTGTACAGATCTCTTTTCTGATCACTATATTAGTGTCACAGGTGACATAAGTTAGCGTTAACGCTAGTTAGCGTCAATCTAGGACAGCGTCAGATCCCCGCCGCATATTTAGAAATATAAATCTAACCCTTTGATTGCCAGTGACACACACATACACACACTATACACCTCCATTACTAGTATAGTGTCTGAACGGATCAAAATCTTTGATCTGATCAGAACTATACTAGCGTCCCCAATAGTTTAGGGTTCCCAAAATGCAGCGTTAGCAGGATCGGCCATGGCACCTGCCAGCACCTGCGTTTAGCCCCTCGCCCAGCCCACCCCACCCGAGCAAGTGCAGTAATCAATAGATTACTGTTACTTCCAAAAACACAACACACAAAACCACAGCACTAGCAGAGTCAGGCCTGATCTCTGCTAGCACTAGCAGGTTTTTTTTCGTAGCGATTCAACCAGGGGCTTTTTTACCTGTGAGCCACACTACGTACCTGTAAATTTATTGGCCAAAATGTCCAAACGGAGGTACACTAGTGAAGAGGCCTACAGGATACTGACCATGTCAAATGAGAGCGATGGGGAGGCCTCACTGGCAGAATCAGGGTCAGTATACGAACCTGTAGAGAGCAGCGGCACCCTGACAGATAGCGCTGACCACGGATTGGTCCCTGCTAAGGTTAGGCATACCCAACCCCGTTCTAGAGTTGCTGATGTGCAACAATCGCAGAGTTCTTGTATGGAGCAGAGTGTCGGTACTAGTGCCGCTCAACCTTCTGGTGAACTGGCAAGCACCAGCTGCCGAGTACATCCTGGTCGTAGACAAACCAGCACTGCAGTATCACTTGGTGACGTGGTGAGTCCCATAAGTGCAGTTCAAGCTGGTGCGGTGGCTAGCACGAGTAGTGGCCCACAGCCAAAGAGAATTTAAAGACAGGCCTGTAGAGCCCATAGTGCCCTCCCTGATGCGCTGGCAAATCCTGATTGGCAGCCCACAGATTCTGCAGCGCCCGTACTTCCCCCATTCACTGGCCAACCCAGGATTTAAGGGGAAACATCCAATTTTACTTCCCTTGATTTTTATGAGCTGTTTTTCATGGAAGATCTGTACAGATCTATTGTGGACCAAAGCAATTTATATGCTAATCAATTAATCACCGCAAACCCAAATTTGTCCCTTGCCAGAGAATTCGGATGGAAACCTATAACTGTTTCCGAGTTTAAGACCTTTCTGGGCCTATCCCTCAACATGGGCATTACTAAAAGTAGTGAGTTGCGGTCATATTGGTCCACTGACCCAATTCACCATATGCGCGTGTTCTCTGCTTCCGTGGCCAGGACGAGATACGAGCAAATCCTGCGGTTCATGCACTTCAGTGACAATGAACTCTGTCATCCTTGGGGTGACCCTGGATATGACTGGCTCCACAAATTCAGCCCCTCGTAAACCATTTCAATCAAAGATTTGCAGCCTTGTTTATCCCCCAACAAGTTGTCTGCTATGATGAGTCCCTGATTAAATTTTCTGGCTGCCTTGCTTTAAAGCAGTTTATCCCCAGCAAGCGTGCCAGATTCGGGGTCAAGATGTATAAGCTATGTGACAGGGCCACAGGCTATACATGTAGTTTCCGTGTTTACGAGGGAAGAGATAGCAATGTGGAGCCCCCCAACTGCCCAGACTATATAGGGAGCAGCGGCAAGGTTGTTTGGGACTTGGTGTCACCCTTTTTTGGAAGGGGGTACTATTTATACGTGGATAACTTTTACACAAGCGTGCCACTTTTTAGTCACCTGCTTGAATTTAAAATTGGCACATGTGGCACCGTGCGACATAATCACCGGGGCTTCCCCCAACAGCTTGTAGATACCCAACATAGACAGGGGGAGAGAGCCTGCTTGAAAACAAACAGATTGCTTGCAGTGAAGTGGAGGGATACACGGAATGTTTTCGTTCTGTCCTCCATTCACGCAGACATGACAGTCCAAATTTCTACGGCAACTGGTGTTTTGGAAAAGCCCCTCTGTGTCCACAACTACATCCTTAATATGGGAGGGGTGGACCTCAATGACCAGATGATGGCGCCGTACTTAATTGCTCGTAAGGCCAGACGCTGGTACAAAAAGTGTCTGTTTATGTATTTCAATTGGCTCTGCTGAACGCTTATGTGCTATACAAAGCGTTAGGACGAAGTGGATCCTTCCTACAATTCCAGGAAGAGATCATCAGAGACCGTCTGTATCCAGGAGGTGCTTTGGCCCAACTTCCCCTACCAGATGCAGTGATCCGGCTGCATGAGAGGCATTTTCCGTATGTCCTCCTGACCCAACTCCTACCCAAAGATACCCCCAAAGAACATGTCGTGTCTGTAGGAAACACGGATTTAGACGTGACACCAGTTATTATTGTCCCTCCTGTCCTGGCCAACCTGGTCCCTGCATGAATGTTTCCATCGCTACCACACACTAGTGGATTATTACTATAGGGTACAGCACGGCACAGTCTAGGGCAAACTTACACAGGGTCTCCAAAGATGTTCGATGGCGATCACATTTTGAGAGACCCTAACCTGGAACGTTTTAAAGTTACAGAAAAAAAAAGTTACAAAAAAAAATTAAATAAAAAAAGCCAAAAATAGTTGTAGTTTTATTGAGTTAATTTTCTGTTCTTACTCTGCTCTTTTACTTCTACTCTTTCTACTTTTACTGTACTTTATTGTTGCTGCTTTTCATTGTTAACCATTTTTTATTTTTCAGATACCAACATTCCATGCTATTATAATGTAATGTTTTATTCTTATTGTTAACCATTGTTTGCCTTGCAGGTACGCCCATCAGCTGCCACACTGATTTATATATTCTGACAGCAACAGCGTTTGCACTCAGCATATATGTAAGTCTAGGATGGCAGCGCTGTAGGAGGAGATTTAACCACCGCAGTTTAAAAAAAAGGCATACATGGCTTTCATCATGTATGCCCATCATTAGAAGTGGGTGGATGTTGGGCGGTCTAATGATGGGTATACCACACATTTTCTGGCAGAGATTTCTTCATCCACATCGATTGATGTGGATGGAGGAATCTGTTAGGTTCTCTTTTTTCGTTCAGCCCACAGGCTGCATGTAAAAAAAAAAAAAACCTACAATATATGCCGAACTAAGACCAGCAATGTACTAGTACGTCGCTGGACTTTGAGTGGCTATACCAGGATGATGCATGCAGATTTAGGCATCATCTTGGTATAGTTTTTTACAGCCAGTGGTCGGCTTACATGTAAAAGCGATCCTAGCAGGTAACTAGCCGCTAGACTGCTTTTACAGTCTAGCAGCTAGTTGCTTCCCCCCCCCCCCCCCCACTGCCTTCCGTGGTTTTTCTCTGGATCACCTGTCCCACCGGGCAACCTGAGAGTGCAGCCAGTGGTTCCATTATCTGACCATAGAGCTGATCAGAGACGAGAATGGCTCCAATCATCTCTATAGCCTAAGATACCCGAAGTTTCGAGCATCGGGTCCGCCAGGCACACGCGTGGGGGGGTCCGTGACCGAGCGGGAGCGTGCATCCGGCGGCGCTAGCTCGCTCCCCAGAGCCTCTGAGGCTAGTGACATACCCCTACGTCACTTTGCCTGTGAGGGGCTGACTGCCGCCGTATATAGTCGGACGGCAGTCGGCAAGTGGTTAAAAATAAAATATGTTTTCATGTAAAAAAGTCACAGAAAAGGCTTGGTCTTACCCCATTTTGGAAAGTAGACACCCAAAGCTATTTGCTGAGAGGCATGTTGAGTCCATGGAGTATTTTATATTTTGCTCTAAGTTTCGGGAAAATTACAATTTTTTTTTTTAAACAGAGTAGTCACTAAATGATATATTGCTCACGCATGCCATGGGTATATGTGAAATGACACCCCAAAATACATTCTGCTGCTTTTCCTGAGTACAGGGATACCACATGTGTGAGACTTTTTGGGAGCCTAGCTGTGTACGGAACCCTTAAAACCAATCACCAGCTTCAGGTTTTCTAATGCCGTAAATTGTCCTGATATTTCAAGACAGCACAAACCCCCCCCCCCCCCCAAATGACCCCATTTTGCAAAGTAGACACCCCAAGCTATTTGCTGAGAGGCATGGTGAGTCCATGGAATATTTTATATTTTGCCACAAGTTTCGGAAAAATTATTATTATTTATTTTATTTTTTTACACAAAGTTGTCACTAAATGATATATTACTTACACATGCCATGAATATATTTGAAATGCCACCCCAAAATACATTCTGCTGCTTCTTCCAAGTATGGAGATACCACATGTGTGAGACCTTTTGGCAGTCTAGCCGCACACAGGCTACCGAAAACCAATCACCACCTTCAGGCTTTCTAAGGGCATAAATTGTTGATTTCACTCCTCGCTACCTATCACAGTTTTGGAGGCCATGAAATGCCAGGATAGCACAACCCCCACTCCCCAAATTACCCCTTTTTGAAAAGTAGACACCCCAAGGTATTTGCTAAGATGCATGGGGAGTATTTTGCAGCTCTCATTTATTTTGGAAAAGAAAAAAGGAAAATGCATTTTTTTCCTTTTTTTTTTTTCCATTTTCAAAACTTTGTGACAAAAAGTGAGATCTGCAAAACACTCAACATGCCTCTCTGCAAATAGCTTAGGGTGTCTACTTTCCAAAAAGGGGTCATTTGGGTGGGGGGGTGGTTGTGCTGTTTTGGCATTTCATGGCCTCCGAAACTGTGATAGGTAGTGAGGAGTTCCAATCAACAATTTGCGCTCCTTGGAAAGCCTGAAGGTGGTGATTGGTTTTCGGGGTCCTGTACGCGGCTAGACTGCCAAAAAGTCTCACACATACTCAGGAGAAGCAGCAGAATGTATTTTGGGGTGTCATTTCACATATACCCATGGCATGTGTGAACAATATATCATTTAGGGACAACTTTGTGTAAAAAAATAAAATAATGATTTTCCCGAAACCTGTGGCAAAATATAAAATATTCCATGGACTCACATGCCTCTCAGCAAATAGCTTGGAGTGTCTACTTTGCAAAATTGGGCCATTTGGGGGAGAGTTGTGTGCTATCTTGAAATTATAGAGCCTCCGAAACTGTGATGGGCGATGAGAAAGTAGAATGTGCAATTTACACCCTTAGAGAGCTTGAAGGCGGTGATTGTTTTTTGGAGTCCTGTACACAGCTAGGCTCCCTAAAAATCTCACACATGTGGTATCTCTGTAGTCAGGAGAAGCAGCAGAATGTATTTTGGGGTGTAATTACACATATACCCATGGCATGTGTGAGCAATATATCATTTCAATGACAAATTTGTGTAAAAACAAACATTTTTTTTTTTTGTCATTTTTCAAACACCTGTGACAAAAAAATAAAATATTCAATGGGCTTAACGGACCTCTCAGGACATTCCTTAGGATGTCTACTTTCCAAAAAGGGGTAATTCTGGGGGGGTTTTGTACTGCCCTGCCATTTTAGCACTTCAAGAAATGAGATAGGCAGTCAGAAAGTAAAAGCTGCATAGATTCCAGTATAAACACCATTGTTTGTAGACGCTATAACTTTTGCGCAAACCAATAAAAATACGCTTATTGAGATTTCTTTTTGTCAAAGACATGTAGCTAAATACATGTTGGCCTAAATATATCTCAGAAATTTAGTATATTGGATATTTTTTATAAGAAAAATTAGAAAATGTCATTTTTTTCTCAATATTTTCGCTTTTTTTTTATTAATATCGCAAAAAATAAAAAGCACAGAGGTGATCAAATACCAACAAAAGAAAGCTCTATTTGTGGAAAAAAAAGGACGTAAATTTAGTTTGGGTACAGCAATGCATGACCGTGCAATTGTCAGTTAAAGTCACACAGTGCCAATTTGAAAAAAGTGGCCTGGTCATTAACCACTTTACCACCGGAGGATTTTCCTGCTTAAAGACCAGGGGTTATTTTGCGATTTTTTACTGCGTGACTTTAACGGACAATTGCGCGGTCGTGCGACGCTGTACCTAAACGAATTTCACGTCCTTTTTTTCCCACAAACAGAGCTTTCTTTTGGTGGTATTTGATCACCTGTGCGATTTTTTGATCACGCGCTATAAACAAAAAAAGAGCGTAATTTTTGCAAAAACAACAATATTTTTCACTTTTTTTTATATGAAATTCCCCCAAAAAAAAATGTAAAAATCAAAATTTTTTAAAATTTTCGGCCAATTTGTTTTACGCTACCTATGTTTGGTAAAAAAAATCGCAAAAAGCGTATTTTGATTGGTTTGCGCAAAAGTTATCGCATTTACTAACAAAGGGAAAGATTTTTGTCATTTTTGGTGTTTTTTTTTTTAACGAGTAATGGCGGCGATCTGCGATTTTTTTTGCGGTACTGCGACATTGCGGCGGACAGATCGGACCCTTGACTGACATTTTTGACACTTTTGGGGGTACCAGTGACATTACTGCAGTAATCAGTGCTATATATATGCACTGTTACTGCAAAAATGACACTGGCAGGGAAGGGGTTAACAGTATTGGACAGGGAGGGGTTAAGTGTGTCCTAGGGGCGTGATTCTAACTGTGTAGGGACAGGTCTACTAGTGTAAAAACAAAGATCAACAGTTCTACATAGTAGAACTGTTTGATCTTCACTTTTACACAGGGAGAACTGACAGGTGGCTTGTTTACACAAGCCGCTCTGTCTTTCTCCCGCTGTAGCGGCGATCGTAGTGTGACCGGCGGACATCGGGTCCGCCAGTCACACTCCCGCACTCCTCCGTGAACGAGCCGAGGCGGGCGCGCGCCCGCCCGCTATTGGCTCTGGAAGGAGTGACAGGCGAGCGACGTAGACCTACGTCACTCTGCCTGGCCGGGGCCGACTGCCGCAGTAAATATACTGTGCGCAGTCGGCAAGCGGTTAAGGGGCAAATCTTTCCGGTCCAGAAGTGGTTAAACTAAATTTAAAGTGGTTGTAAACTCCCCATTTCAACTTTAGCTCATTCTAATCTGCCTAACCAAAGCTATAGATCGGTGCCTATAAAACATTACTTACTTGTATAATCTTCCTGCAATCCATGCAGAAAACATTTATGACGTCATCGGCGCATGCTCAGTTTGTCTTTCAATTCACGGCACAATATGTGTGCCGTTTCCATAACAACAGCATGACTGGTCTCAGTTCGTCCGAAAACGGCACAGCTAGGAAGATACTGTGCCTTTCTCCTCAGCTTCCTGGTTCTCCCCTTGTGACTGTGAAACGTCACACAGGGGGAGTGAACCAGGGCAGCATCTGCTTTAGCAATACAGAGTGCCATACTGCGGGGCTCGGTTGCCGTAGTAACGGCGGTCGAGAAAGAGGCTTGGAAAGCACCAGATCGCAGAAACGTCCGCAGGGGGAGCCGACAGCAGTAGCTAAGATGGCGCAGCCGAGTCCAGGAAGAAGCTAAAAGTAAACTTCAACAAAAAGGTATTTTCTAAACTTTTTAATATAACTATTTAATGTGCAATTCATTAACATTGTTTGTTCTATACATACATTAGAAAAAAATGATTATTAAAGCTGAGTTTACTTCCTCTTTAAGTGTCACTTTGACATCTTACAAAAAAAGGAGTGTGATTGGCCGGCTATAAGGGGTGGAGGAGGCCGGATTTTTTTTTTGTGATGCTAAATAATATATATATTTTTTAAATAATCCATACACATCCACTATTTAATGTCTCTGTAATTTATTTTCAATGAAGTCATTTCTTATTGTGTTTTCTACCTTACATCCGTAACATCCTCCATGAGCTCCGACACCTCTCCTTTTCTCTCTCACATCTGTTTGTTTGGAATGAGCAGTGCACATTAGTTGCAGTCATGTACAGTGCTCTGTGTACACTGCAAGTCTCATATTGCACAGGCAATGCTCTTGCTTACTGTGAGGACCATGGAGAAGGAACGTAGCCACCCTCTAACAGGAAGTGACATCACAGGGAAAACAAAGGAATTTGGAGAATAGGAGGCTGAGACCAACAGAAGGGACTTTTTTGAGTTAAAGTGATTGTAAACGATCACCTAGTAAGACAACCCATTCAGTTAAAAATAAAAAAGAAAGGCAAAACATTTTTGTGTAGATAATGTTTTTTTATAAGTGATCACATTCTGTCTGTTCTCAGCTTCATATGAGCTGGGGGAGGAGAAACAGCGGCACACTGAGCTTCCCAGTGAATTGTTATGTAGACGGGGACGTGTCAGGTCAAGTCTGATCATTGGAGAAGATTACACAGTTCTCAGCACAGCTAAGGGAACTGGCCACGCTGTGCTTTTCTGCTTAGTGTGGACAGTTTATAATAGGAAAACAGAGTGACTGGCAGGAACATCAGGAATTTGACATAAAGGAAGCAATAGAAAGAGAACAGGAGACTTTCTCATACAAGTACATGGTACAGCAGCCACATATCAGGAATATGAAGTGTTGGGGTAACAAACGCTCTAAGAACACATACCTGAACAGAACCTTTATTTTTTTTAACCAGAGTTTAGTGTCTCAAAAAAGGGGGGGGGGGGTCCCCAGCACCAACAGACCACCTCTGTGGGTATAACCTACTAAAAAAGTACTAAATGATGTAATATAATATAAAGCAGCTGCTGAACCCCCTCCTGCCATGGAGATAAAATAAAGAGAAAAACAGGGGGTAAAAAAAACCCTCCCAGTTCAGCGCTTGCGAGTACCAGTACCATTAAGTACTAAAAATATTAGTAGAATGTGGATAAGGATTAAGTGAGTGGTGGGAAGGATTTGCATATAATCATTCTTAGAAAATCAATAAAAACAATAAAATGTGCTGCATATATTCAGTGCAAACTAAACATAGGCTGCACGTGATATGAATCAGTGGATAAATACCCAAAAAACCATCAAATTAAGATTAGAAAGAAATATATAAAAGGAATAGGAAATATTGCATTGACTATAATGACCCACATATATATATAGCAAATTTTCAAGCAAGTCTATTGTGCAAGAGTGCATAAAAGGTTATTCACAGGCTGTAGTAAGTCCGCATACAAATAGACAATGTTATGCAGGATTGGTGATCAAAAAACACAAATAGCTCCCAGGAGAAAGAAGGTTGAATGTAGAGGATGAAGATCGGGGTCACCACTATGTGCTCGGGGGATGTGTCAGGAAAACTCATCAGATGTGATGGATCCCCTCTTGCCTTACGGTAAAGGGGATCATTCAGGCTTAAGGTGGTCTCCCCCACCAGGGAGCTGGCCAATACCTCCTGCGATCCTCTCCTGACTCCTCTCCCTTCTCCTTCCTCCTTGTCTCCCAGAGGACTCAGGCGTGTGTGGATATGTGAGAAAGAAGGTACAGATGTCTCATAGTGTAGTCCGGATTTAGAAATCTTTATTGATTAAAAAAGTCAATAAAACACATTACTTTCCATGCAACACACAGTTTACTTCCATGCAACATTTAATAAGTAGATACCCTTCTATTTCATAATAGCAGCAACCCTTCACCATCACACATGCACATATATGTTACTTATGTATTTTTATTTTGTTACTAGAATCTTTCCAACATTGTGCACACTAGAGCATCAATTTATATGATGGGTTCATTTATGCAATATGTTTGCGCGGTTATTATAATATAGCATAATAGAGATTTCTTTTGAAAACAAATACTTTTTGGTAAGATGCGAATCAGTCCATGGAAAGCTATTATTATTGTTTAATACATGTAATCTGTTTATCCAAATTGCCTATTTATATCTATGTGTAGCACCCTCCTAGGTAGGTGCTAGGAAAACCATATTGTGGCCCTGTCTGCTTATCAGGGGGGCCTGATTGTTCAGCTAGGCTGTCATGTGTTTCCAGGTGTGTCTGTTGAGCTTGGGGAGTCTCCCCGCTGTATCCAATAAGGGCTCTTGTTGGACAGTGGAGGAAACCTAACCAATAGCACACCAGGGCTTATATCAGTCTCAGTGGACTGATATAACAGTAGAGCCAGAACCCGTTATACTGTTGGGATATATGGCTGAGGCGGGACTGGCTATGCTCATGTGTGTATAGAACATGATACATGGCTGAAGCCCCCATTCTAGAAGTACTCTGTAAACGGCACTTTGGTTCTGTCTTGGTCCTATAGTGCAGGGGTCCCTAACCCCGGCCACGGACCTGTGATGGTCCACAGCCTGTTGATGACCGGGCTGCACAGCAGGAGATGAGCGGTGACTGCATTAGACCCGTGCAGACTGCGGTCGCCGCTCATCTCCTGCTGTGTGGCCATGCCTGCATATCCTCTCCCAGCACCTCCACCCACCTGGCCAATGATGTCATCCAATCAGCAGGGTAGGGGGCGAGAGGAGGTGCAGATCAGAATGGAGAGTTTCACATGTGCTCTTCACATGTCTTTCCTTCCTCCTCTACTCCGTGTGCCTTCTTTTTATTTGTCTCCCTCCCTCCTCACTACTTCCACCACTCTATAGCCCTACTGTACTCTTCACATCTTTCCTTCCTCCTCTACTTCTTGTTCCTTCCTTTTCCTTCACTTCTTCTCCACTACTACCGTTCACTGTCCTACTGTGCTTTGCGTGTGTGCATGCCTTTCCATCCTCCTCTACTCCTTGTTCCTTCTTTCTGCTTGGCTCCTTCTCCACTCTTTGGCCTGCTGTGCTCCTCGCATGTCTTTCCTTCCTTCTCTACTTCTTGTTCTTTCCTTTTCCTTCACTTCTTCTCCACTACTACCGTTCACTGTCATACTGTGCTTTGCGTGTGTGCATGCCTTTCCATCCTCCTCTACTCCTTGTTCCTTCTTTCTGCTTGGCTCCTTCTCCACTCTTTGGCCTACTGTGCTCCTCACATGTCTTTCCTTCCTTCTCTCCTTCTTGTTTCTTCATTTTCCTTTGCTCCCTCTACACAACTCCCACAATTCTGTCTTTCCTTCCTCCTCTACGCCTTCTTCCTTCGGTCTCTTTTGCTGCCTCTCTGCTACTCCCACAACTCTATGGATTACTGTACTCTTTACGTCTTTCCCCCTCTACTCTCTGGTTCTTCTTTCTCCTTGGTTCTGTATCTGCTACTCCCACCACTCTATGACCTACTATACTCTCCACATCTTTCCTAATTCTTCTACTCCTAGTCCCAACTGTCTCCTTGTTCCTTATTTCTTTTTGGCTCCCTCTCCACTACTCCCACAAATTTGTCTTTCCTTCCTCCTCTATGCCGCGTTCCTTCTTTTCTCTTTGCAGCTTCTCTGATACTTGCACCAATCTATGGCATACTGCTCTTTCCGCATGTCTTTCCTTCCTCCTCTACTCGTTATTCCTTCTGTCTCCTTGGCTCTTTTTGCCTTTTTTATCTGCTTTAAAACACTTGAACACCGGCACTAGCGTACCGCAACCTCATGCATCACACAAGGTAGTGGGGTGCCCCCATTCAGTTAACTGGCTTGTGTGACCGCCCAATGAACATCACAGTAGGAATAATTGTTTCCGTGTGGCAAATTTACCCCCCCCCCCGCCCTCTCCCCTGCCTTTGCAGCATAAGGTAAGAAGAGTTGGGGTGGCGGTAGACGCACATCTTTCCCATTCCCGACAAACACAAGTGTAAATGAGGCCTAAGGATGGGCCTTACCCGTCGCTCAGACTCACCTTCCATTTGCTTCCATTTGCTCTCCTTCTCTCATATAGGCATTATGGAGACAGGAAGTGACAAAAAAAATCTGAAAATGATTCCCCATGCTGTCTAAAACTAAAAACCATAACTAAAGCTGCACCAGACATGGAGCCTCAAATAATACAATAATAATATAAGCCCATTTTATGTGTACCAAATTCCTTATCAAAGGCAGATATTACCTTGTAAAAAGTAGCAGTGACATCAAAAATAACCTGTGAGGTTTGGTCCCAACCAAGGACCTCCTCCAGGGAAAAAACGGGGGAACAGAATGTTTTGATGCTTTAATGTAAAAGACGTACGGACAATGATACAGATGAAGCAGAAGATGTAGATAGATTAAAAAATATTATTTATTAACATATAAAAAATCAGATAAATAGACAGTACAAAATGTGAAAGAATATACACATTCCTCAAGAAGCCTAATAAAGGCCAAAAGCAGATCAGATTCCAGATATAACATACATGCACATGTACTAAGGAACTGAATGTAGGACCCAAAACCCCTACGCGTTTCAACTATTTTGTCTTCCTCAGGGGGAGAGATGGTCCAAAATTCCTCAGAACATATATCTATACAAATAGTACAGAAAAGGGAATTTATATTAGTTATTAACATTGAATAAGTGAAGATGTACACGAAAGAGCATTTTATGCTGTACACTTACATCTAAATGTTTGATGGTTTTAGATCAAAGGTTTGCGCATGTAGCACGTACTGCAGATCTCCCAGCTCAAAGGCCCCAAAAGGGAAAACAGATCCCGACCCGGAGACTACAAGGGGCAGGAGCACTGAGAAGGTTGGAGCCGAACCTGATGGAGACATGGCGGTACGGGAGGAGGGGGTGGGGAAGAGAAACAGAAGCCAGGACAGAGAAGAGAAAAAAAAAGAAGAAGGAAAGGTAGAAATTGCAGGAAGAAAGAGAAAAAATATAATAATGTGTGAAAGAAAAAAATGAAAAAAATGAATGAAAAAAATGAAAAAAAAAATATAAAAAAAAGAGGGTTACCAATATTCAAAGAAACAGTAAAACATAAATAAATACATAAATAACCAGAAAGGACTTGTCAGTCCAAGTACCTGCTTAGATTTTTTAGTCACTAATACCGAAAGCATAAATAATGCAAGGGGTGACTATATAAATAGAGGAAAATAGGTGATGGAACTAAAAAAGGGTTTGTTCCTTAAAAACAAGAAAAAGAGAAAGAGTCTCTCCTGGACGAAAAAAAAAAAAAGGAGGGGAAGAAAGGAGGGGGAAGGGATAGAAGAGAATGAGAGACAGAAAGTGGAGTGAAGGAAAATAAAAAAAAGGCATTACAATTTTGTAACATAATAGTATTGGGTGATACAGAGATCCAAGATCAAACATACCTGCTTTTAGAGACTCGACACGCATGCCTCCCCACAGAAAGTAGGGTCGAGAAGCCAGGTATATAAGGAAGAGAAAGAACGCACCTCTTGCCTCAATCAACCAATTCCCGCCATGTTGTACCAGCAGGAACCGCCTCCAGCTCTCGCCCACTGGTGGAGAGAAACTTCACCTGCCCCCCGCAGCTGACATCTCCCGGACCACCCCGAACCACGACGGTCATGTGACGCCGATGGAGGGGCGTGACAGTCTCGGGAGGAGCCCCCATCGAGGGGGAAAGTCCACATCCGGCCTGGCAAACCGGAAGTGACCTCGTCCCACGGACCAGAAGTGGTCCGGCAGCCATCTTGGGACAGGGCAGACCAAGGGAAAGAGAGCTGCGCCGACACAGGATTCGGTGTAGAGGCACCGGAAAGGAGGAGACCTGCCCAGCAAAGGGAGAGAACCTTTTTTTTTGTCCAGGAGAGACTCTTTCTCTTTTTTCTTGTTTTTAACCACTTTACCACCGGAGGATTTTGCTGTCTTCCGTCCAGGCCACTTTTTGCGATTCGGCGCTGTGCGACTTCAACTGACAATTGCGCGGTCGTGCGACGCCGTACCCAAACGAAATTTACGTCCTTTTTTTCCCACAAACAGAGCTTTCTTTTGGTGGTATTTGATCACCTGTGCGATTTTTACTTTTTGCGCTATAAACAAAAAAAGAGCGTTTATTTTGAAAAAATAACAATATTTTTAACATTTTTTTTATATGAAATTCCCCCCAAAAAAGATGTAAAAACCAATTTTTTAAAAAATTTTTGGCCAATTTGTTTTCTGCTACCTATGTTTTGTAAAAAAAATCACAATAAGCGTATTTTGATTGGTTTGCGCAAAAGTTATTGCGTTTACTAACAAAGGGAAAGATTTCTGTCATTTTTGGTGTTTTTTTTTTAACGCGTAATGGCGGCGATCTGCGATTTTTTTTGTGGGACTGCGACATTGCGGCGGACAGATCGGACCCTTGACTGACATTTTTGACACTTTTGGGGTTACCAGTGACATTACTGCAGTAATCAGTGCTATATATATGCACTGTTACTGTAAAAATGACACTGGCAGGGAAGGGGTTAATTTTATTGGAGAGGGAGGGGTTAATGTATGCCTGGTGCTTACTGACGTGTAAGGGGGGAGCTATGCTGAACAGTCCGATCTGTCACTCCCTGTCACTATGGAGATCCGCCCGCTGTGTTTACACACAGCGGGCGGATCTCCACACTAGATCCCCGCTGCTCCTCCCCTGGCCCGACTCCCGCTGTGAATGAAAAACAGCGGGAGCGAGCCTCCGGCGGCGCGCAAGCGCCGCCCAGAAGGGGGAGTGTCTGACGACGTTAATACTACGTTGTCAGACGATAACGAACCACTTTGCCGCAGTACTATTGCCATACTCGGTCGGCAAGTGGTTAAGGAACAAGCCCTTTTTTAGTTCCATCACCTATTTTCCTCTATTTATATAGTCACCCCTTGCATTATTTATGCTTTGGGTATTAGTGACTAAAAAATCTAAGCAGGTACTTGGACTGACAAGTCCTTTCTGGTTATTTATGTATTTATTTATTTTTTACTGTTTCTTTGAATATTGGTAACCCTCTTTTTTTTATATTTTTTTTTTTTCATTTTTTTTCATTCATTTTTTTCTTTCACACATTATCATATTTTTTCTCTTTCTTCCTGCAATTTCTACCTTTCCTTCTTCCTTTTTTTTTTTTTTTCTCTTTTCTGTCCTGGCTTCTGTTTCTCTTCCCCACCCCCTCCTCCCGTACCGCCATGTCTCCATCAGGTTCGGCTCCAACCTTCTCAGTGCTCCTGCCCCTTGTGGTCTCTGGGTCGGGATCGGTTTTCCCTTTTGGGGCCTTTGAGCTGGGAGATCTGCAGTACGTGCTACATGCGCAAACCTTTGATCTAAAACCATTAAACATTTAGATGTAAGTGTACAGCATAAAATGCTCTTTCATGTACATCTTCACTTATTCAATGTTAATAACTAATATAAATTCCCTTTTCTGTACTATTTGTATAGATATATGTTCTGAGGAATTTTGGACCATCTCTCTCCCTGAGGAAGACAAAATAGTTGAAACGCGTAGGGGTTTTGGGTCCTACATTCAGTTCCTTAGTACATGTGCATGTATGTTATATCTGGAATCTGATCTGCTTTTGGCCTTTATTAGGCTTCTTGAGGAATGTGTATATTTATTCACATTTTGTACTGTCTATTTATCTGATTTGTATATGTTAATAAAGAATATTTTTTAATCTATCTACATCTTCTGCTTCATCTGTATCATTGTCCGTACGTCTTTTACATTAAAGCATCAAAACATTCTGTTCCCCCGTTTTTTCCCTGGAGGAGGTCCTTGGTTGGGACCAAACCTCACAGGTTATTTTTGCTTCATAAATCTTGGGATGGATGCACCTTTAACTTAATATACCATTCTACACCCCTCCAACTGAGCCCTCTTTCAAATAGCAGTGACATCATCACCATTCTGTACATAACCTGTGCAGAGAGCAGAGCTGTGGGAGGGGCTGTCTGCAGAAAACTGCAGGAGGGGGGCGGAGACAAGACCAGTCACCCTGCAGAAGGAGAGAGAGCAGCAGTGAGCGGTCTTTATTACAGGAAGTCTCACACTGGAAGAAATACACAAAGCACACCGAGATACAAGGAAGAATACACATGGCTCTTGTCATTAGACAATATTTGCTGATCCGGGAGTTCAGCTTTAATTGGGGTTGGCTTTAGTCCTGTCTTTCACTTCTGTTTTCTAACCTATTGTGACTTTCAGAAAAATAGAATTGAGCTTTTTTATCTGCCAGTTAGCAATACAAATGTCTTATGTGTTTGTAGAGAGCAAAGCGCTGCTGCATGATGGAGACATCGCTGTGGATCTCGGACGCAATGCTTTAAATTGTGACGACAACTCCTGCAGATGGAGCAAAAACAGCACTGGATTCGTGAACATGCCCGACACCCTCTCCTCCGCCTTCAGTGAGTATTCTGACTCCTCCCATGATGGAACATCAAATCTGCAGTACTGGGGCCCCGGGGGCCATTTCCCAGCAGGACACTATGAGAATGAAGGCTTTGTCTACTCTCTTTGCCTGTGTGCGGCTCCTGTACAAGACAGTAGGTCAGGCGTCTAGAATAGAAGGGGCAACACCTGGATGAAACGTCTATTTTCATTTATTTATTTATTTTATTTTTTGTAAGTTCCTATGGTTATTGTACGATAACTGTGTGCAGGAAAGGGGTTTAGCTTCTACAGAGGATGGTCACAAGACTCTCTGCAGCTCAAAAGGTACACAGTCATCCTCTATTTCTCTTCAGGGTGCAGTTTAGCCAGTTGTACTGCTTAATTCAGTGGCAGCTTTGGCTTAGCAATGGTATAATGCTAACCCATAGTGCATAGTTGATGTAACTGATACAATAATAAAGCATGTGTATAGCGCCATCATCTGCCATGCCAAACTACAAAGTGATAGATATTACAAGGGAGGATGGGGCGTGTAATACCAGAGCAGGGCTCTCAGATTCCTCCTGTATTGAATTGTATTGTAAACGTACTGTCTGTGCAGATGTTGTAGTGCTGCACAGGGCCCTCTTGTATTAAATTGTATTGTTGCTGTATTGTCTCCCTTTATATTGTAAAGCGCTGTGTAAACTGTTATATAAATCCTGTATAATACTAATACAGAAAATGTTCCATAGACTAGAACCTAGCTGTTTAGAAAAAAAAAAAAAGAAGCAATAAGTGGAAAATAGGTGACAAAAAGGGTGGCATACTGAATGAAGGTGGTCGCAAGACTCTCTGAAGCTCAAACGACATTATTATTATTCAGAATTTATATAGTGCCAACTATAGTGACAATACAGCAACAATACAAGAGGGTTAGGAGGGCCCTGCTCCTGGGAGCTTACAATCTAATAGACATCCACTCATCTTTTCCTTCTCTTCAGGGTCTTGTACTCTGCAGTTCAGCCAGTTGCACTGCTTAGTTCAGTGGCAGCTTTGGCTTAGCAATAACATACGGTCTCCCCTAGGGCATAGTTGATTTCTTTTTCATAATAATAATGTATGTGTATGGCGCCATCATCTGCCATGCCAAATTACAGTGAGGAAGAGTGGACAAGTATAATACAATACAGAAAATAGTCCATAGACTAGTACCTAGAGCTGTTTTGCAAAATAAAGCAATAACAAGTGCAACATAACTGCGACAAAGGGTGGTATACAGAGCAGCATGCTGTATTATCAGTTCATACTTTGGTTTATTCTTGCATTGTTTACAGTCAAATACAATTTTTTACGCTAGTTTCACATTTTTAAAGAAAATATTTTTATTTTTTATCCACTTAAGCCCCGGAAGATTTTACCCCCTTCCTGACCAGGGTTTTTTTTGCGATTTTTTACTGCGTGACTTTGACGGACAATTGCGCGGTCGTGCGACGCTGTACCTAAACGAATTTCACGTCCTTTTTTTCCCACAAACAGAGCTTTCTTTTGGTGGTATTTGATCACCTGTGCGATTTTTTGATCATGCGCTATAAACAAAAAAAGAGCGTAATTTTAGCAAAAATAACAATATTTTTCACTTTTTTTATATATGAAATTCCCCCCCAAAAAAATTTAAAAATCAAAATTATTTAACATTTTCGGCCAAATTGTTTTACGCTACATATGTTTGGTAAAAAAAATTGCAAAAAGCGTACTTTGATTGGTTTGTGCAAAAGTTATCGCGTTTACTAACAAAGGGAAAGATTTTTGTCATTTTTGGTGTTTTTTTTTTTTAACGAGTAATGGCGGCGATCTGCGATTTTTTTTTTTTGCGGTACTGCGACATTGCGGCGGACAGATCGGACCCTTGACTGACATTTTTGGGGGTACCAGTGACATTACTGCAGTAATCAGTGCTATATATATATGCACTGTTACTGCAAAAATGACACTGGCAGGGAAGGGGTTAACTGTATTGGACAGGGAGGGGTTAAGTGTGTCCTAGGGGCGTGATTCTAACTGTAGGGGGACAGGTCTCCTAGTGTAAAAACAAAGATCAACGGTTCTACATAGTAGAACCGTCTGATCTTCATTTTTACACAGGGGAGAATGACAGGCGGCTTGTTTACATAAGCCGCTCTGTCTTTCTCCCGCTGTACCGGCGATCGTAGTGTGACCGGTGGACATCGGGTCCGCCGGTCACACGCCCGGACTCCTCTGTGAACGAGCCGAGGCGGGCACGCGCCTCAGCGGGCGCGCGCTCGCCCGCTATTGGCTCTAAAAGGAGTGACAGGCGAGCGACGTAGACCTACGTCACTCTGCCTGGCCGGGGCTGACTGCCGCAGTAAATATACTGTGAGCAGTCGGCAACCGGTTAAAGAACATTACTTAGAACCCCCAAGCATTTTCTGAAAGCCAATGCCCTGAAGAAAAAAATGGTAGCTGTTGCAATTTTTAGTTAGTTACTAGGGATGGATGCGCCTATACTAGTATCGCTGCCTATATTAAGCATTTCGCCAAGTATTGGTACTCACCTAGATGCTCAAAAAGCTCAGGTCCTTAAAGACATGGATGAGAGAGTTTGGGATGGAGGAACTTGACTGGCCTGCACCTCAACCTCATAGAACACCTTTGGGATGAATTAGAGCAGAGACTGTGAGCCAGGCCTTCTCTCCAACATCAGTGCCTGACCTCACAAATGCTCTTCTGGAAGAATGGTCAAACATTCCCATAGACACACTCCTAAACCTTGTGGACAGTCTTCCCAGAAGAGTTGAAGCTGATATAACTGCAAAGGGTGGGCTAACTCTATATTGAACCCTACGGACTAAGACTGGGATGCCATTGAAGTTCATGTGGGTGTAAAGGCAGGCGTCCCAATACTTTTGGTAATATAGTGTATATAGATTATTTTGCATGTGGCCAGATATGTACTGTGAGTTCTAACATTTTCTAAATTGCCCACTAGATGGCGATTTAATCCCTATTTATACACACACGCACACACAGGAGCAGTGGGGGAAATCGCATAAGATTCTTTACCGTATGATTTGTACCAATTTTTTTTATTGATGCAAATCGCAGGGCAAAATATTGGTACTTGGTATCGGCAAGTACTTGACTGAAAGTATCGGTACTCCTACTCACCAATACAAAAACGGTATCGGTGCAACCTAATAGTTACTATAGTTGCAAATATTTTTACATTTTCATGAAAAAATTCACTTAAATGCATTTCAGTGTACTCAAACACAACATAATACCCATTTTTTCGTAAAATATAAAATGTGATGTTGCTCCAAGTAAATATATCCCAAACACAGCAAGATTTCAAATTTCACATTGCTAGTGAATTGGTGCCAAACTACGGCACTTAAAATTGTCCATAGCTGATGATTTACAATTATTCTAAAGTTTTTTTTTTTGTCTTTTTTTCTCTTTATTATTTAAAAAAAAATAAAATTGAAAATAAAAAAAATACCTGCTCTGTGTAATGGTTTTGCACAGAGCAGCCCCTCTTCTTGTTGGGTCCCCTGCTGGTGGTCCTGGCTCCTCCTTCCCCTAGCTATGGAGGTACTTGAGCAGGCTAGCTACCGAGTCGCGCTCCTGTGAAAGGACATTGCAAAGTGCCAAGTGACCCCCCGCACTCTCCTTTTTGGCTCAGAAGTAAAAGCCAATGGTTCCTGCTGCTGTGTGAAACAATGAGGGCAGAGAGACACGGTAGAGCTGATGCTCTTGTGCACATCGCAGAATGAAAGACAGGCTCAGGTAAATATAAGGGGGGCTGAGGGGGAGCTGCGCTCCCAGTATATACTCCCTGCATAAGTAAAATGCATTACATGGCAGGTATAGGCTGGCACACAGAGGATGTACATGACGGGTATAATGTACAGGTATGTACATAACATATATAGGATTGCACAGTAAAAGGACTTACAGTGCAGGTACAGGAGGGCACATGGACACAGAGTATACATGGGAGGTATAGGATGGCACATAGAGGATGTACAGGACTGATATAGGATAGCACACAGAGGATGTACATGGCAGGTATAGGATGGCACAGACAGAAGTTGTACATGGCAGGTATGGGATGGCACAGAGGATGTACAGGACAGATATAGGTTGGCACACAGAGGATGTACAAGAAAGATATAGGATGGCACATAGACAATAGCATACAGAGGATGTACATGGCAGGTAAAGGATGGCACAGAGGATGTACATGGCAGGTATAGACTGGCACACAGAGGATGTACATGGCATTGGCAAGTATAGGATGGCACACAGAGGATGTACATGGAAAGTATAGGATGGCACCCAGAGGATGTACATGGCAGGTAAAGGATGGCACAGACAGAGGATGTACATGGCAGGTATAGGATGGCACAGTCAGAGGATGTACATGGCAAGTAAAGGATGGCACAGACAGAGGATGTACATGGCAAGTATAGGATGGTACACAGAGGATGTACATGGCAGGTAAAGGATGTCACTGACAGAGGATGTACATGGCAGGTATAGGATGGCACAGACAGGGGATTTACATGGCAAGTATAGGATGGCACACAGAGGATGTACATGGCAGGTATAGGATGGCACACAGAGGATGTACATGGCAGGTATAGGATGGCACAGACAAAAGTTGTACATGGCAGGTATGGGATGGCGCAGAGGATGTACAGGACAGATATAGGATGGCACACAGAGGATGTACAGGAAAGATATAGGATGGCACATAGACGATGGCATACAGAGGATGTACATGGCAGGTAAAGGATGGCACAGACAGAGGAGGTACATGGCAAGTATAGGCTGGCACACATAGGATGCACATGGCAAGTATAGGATGGTACACAGAGGATGTACAAGACAAGTATAGGATGGCACACAGAGGATGTACATGGCAGGTATAGGATGGCACAGACAGAGGATGTACATGGCAGGTATAGGATGGCACAGACAGAGGATGTACATGGCAAATATAGGATGACACCGAGAGGATGTACATGGCAGGTAAATGATGGCACAGACAGAGGATGTACATGGAAGGTATAGGATGGCACAGACAGAGGATGTACATGGCAAGTATAGGCTGGCACACAGAGGATGTACATGGCAAGTATAGGATGGCACACAGAGGATGTACAAGACAAGTATAGGATGGCACACAGAGGATGTACATGGCAGGTATAGGATGGCACAGACAGAGGATGTACATGGCAGGTATAGGATGGCACAGACAGAGGATGTACATGGCAAGTATAGGATGGCACCCAGAGGATGTACAAGACAAGTATAGGATGGCAGCACACAGAGGATGTACATGGCAGGTATAGGATGGCACACAGAGGATGTACATGGCAGGTAAAGGATGCCACAGACAGAGGATGTACATGGCAGGTATAGGATGGCACAGACAGAGGATGTACATGGCAAGTATAGGCTGGCACACATAGGATGTACATGGCAAGTATAGGATGGCACACAGAGGATGTACATGGCAGGTAAAGGATGCCACAGACAGAGGATGTACATGGCAGGTATAGGATGGCACAGACAGAGGATGTACATGGCAAGTATAGGATGGCACACAGAGGATGTACATGGCAGGTAAAGGATGGCACAGACAGAGGATGTACATGGCAAGTATAGGCTGGCACACATAGGATGTACATGGCAAGTATAGGATGGCACACAGAGGATGTACATGGCAGGTAAAGGATGGCACAGACAGAGGTTGTACATGGCAGGTATAGGATGGCATAGACAGAGAATGTACATGACAAGTACAGTATAGGATGGTACACAGAGGATGGCACACAGAGGATGTACATGGCAGGTAAAGGATGTCACTGACAGAGGATGTACATGGCAGGTATAGGATAACACAGACAGAGGATGTACATGGCAAGTATAGGATGGCACACAGAGGATGTACATGGCAGGTATAGGATGGCACACAGAGGATGTACATGGCAGGTAAAGGATGGCACAGACAGAGGATGTACATGGCAAGTATAGGCTGGCACAAAGAGGATGTACATGGCAAGTATAAGATGGCACACATAGGATGTACATGGCACACAGAGGATGTACATGGCAAGTATAGGATGGCACACAGAGGATGTACATGGCACACGGATGATGGCACACAGAGGATGTACATGGCACACAGAGGATGGCACACAGGGGATGTACATGGCAGGTAAAGGATGGCACAGACAGAGGATGGAGAGAGAGAGAGAGAAAAAAAAAATCAAGCAGCTGCAGCAGTCTAATTACCTTCCACAGTGGCCGCACAGCACATGAAGGGAGGCGGTGGGTGGAGCCATTCTAGGTGCTGAGGACGAGGAGGATCCTCCTCCTGCTGTGAATGCTGGGTCCCCTCTCCTCAGGACGTCACTGGTTGCTAGATGCCAGTCAGTGGGCCTTCCTAGCAACCAGTACAGCGCAGACTGACAAACTGGTCAGGGGGGGCCCCTAGACCACCAGGTAAACTAATCTGACCTGGGGGGGGGGGGGGACAGATCATTGCCACCCTGTGTGTGGGACCCCTTGGCAAGTGCCGGGCGTGCCCATTCGGAAAGATGGCCCTGGTGTTGCTTGTCATATAGAACAGGGACAGTTGTAGGTAGTTCAGGGATTTGAACGTCCAAATACACTGTTGCACGACAGATTTGCTAACCACTTAGCCACCTGGTGCTCATGACATTTTTCAAAAGCGTGTGATTTGGTTATAGACTTCTTTAAAAAAAAAAAACGGAATTTTTGTAAGATCTTACCTGTAAAATTCCTTTCTCTGAGTCCTCCGACAGTCGCCCCCTCTTATATTCGTCACTAATGGGGTTATTGACCTTTGCTCCGTAGGAGTAGCTAGGCAACAGAATATATTAATATCAAAGCTTTTAGCATATCTCACCCCCAGGGGGTGGTCCCCTCAGTCAATACCTTCCTGCTTCCTGCATTTCCAACTCAGTTTCAGTAGCATAGCAGTAGAGTACATAAACAAACCCCAAAAAGAGGGGCGGGGGCGGCGACTGTTGGAGGACTCAGAGAAAGGAATTTTACAGGTAAGATCTTACAAAAATTCCGTTTTCTCTTACGTCCTCCGACAGTCGCCGCCTCTTCATATTCGTCACTAATGGGGACGTCCCATAGCAGTGTAGACATGAGGGGTGGGAAAAAAGCAGCCGCGCCTAAAGCAACACAGTACCCACATCAGAGAAAGGAACCTTACCAAAGTAAGAGAACCAACTGGGCAACAGGAAAAACGTGCTCAACAGGAGCAACAACCCAGGAAAGAACAAGTAACCTAGGGGTAAAAACACCCCAACAGCCAAGGGCCCAAACAAGGGACCCTAAGGCACCGCCGCACTAAGAACTTTATGGCCAAAGGAAGCATCTGCCGATGCCTGAACATCCACTTTGTAAAATTTCGAAAAGGTGTGAACGGACGACCAAGTCGCCGCCTTACACACCTGGGCCACAGAAGCCTGATGACGATAGGCCCAAGACGTACTCAGAGACCTGGTAGAGTGCGCCTTCACAGGAAAAGGAGGATCTTCCCCTTCAAAGCATAGGCTTGCACAATCGTCTGTCTGATCCATTTGGCGATGGTCGCAGCCGACGCCGCCATGCCCTTCCGAGGTCCCTCAGGAAGGACAAAGAGAGAATCCGACTTGCGAAAGGATTTAGTCGATGACAGGTAAACCCTGATCGCCCTAACAACATCCAAGGAATGCAAGGCCACCTCCGTCGGATGCTTAGGCTTCGCGCAAAGCGAAGGCAGAACAATATCCTCATTGAGGTGAAATTCCGAGATTCTCTTCGGAAGAAAAGACGGGTTAGGTCGCAAGACCACCTTATCCAAGTGAATCACCAAATACGGAGATTTGCAGGACAAGGTCGCCAGCTCCGACACCCTGCGAGCCGAAGTGATCGCCACCAAGAAGGCAACCTTCTTGGACAACAGAGACAACGAGATCTCCCTGATCTTTTCAAAAGGAGCATGTTGCAACACGGACAGAACAAGGTTCAAATCCCATGGAGGCAAAGGCTCCCTCCTAGGAGGGACCAAATGTCGCACCCCTTGAACAAAGGTGCTAACCAAAGAGTTAGACGCCGCAGGGCGTTGAAAGAGAACAGCCAGCGCAGAAATCTGACCCTTAATCGTGGCCAACGCCAAACGCTGGTCCACGCCCGTTTGAAGGAAAGCCAACACTCTCAACACCGAGTACGAGCGAGGGGAATACCCCCTGGACTCACACCAGGCAAAGTAAGCCTTCCAAGTACGGTAGTAAATCTTCCCCGAAGAGGCCTTCCTAGCCTTGATCAAAGTGGGAATGACCTCAGGGGAAAGACCCCTATCCTTCAGGACCTGGCTTTCAACAGCCAGGCCGTTAAAGCCAGCAACTGTAAAGCAGGATGGAATATCGGTCCTTGAGACAGGAGATCTTCTCGAAGTGGCAGACGCCACGGAGCGTCGACCGCCAGATTCACGAGGTCTGCGTACCAAGACCGGCGAGGCCAGTCTGGTGCCACTAGAATCACTGTGTGCGGTTCCGAGGCCAACCTGCGAAGGAGCCTGGACAGCAGCTGAATCAGTGGAAAGGCATACATCAGGCGATACTGATGCCAGGGCGCCACCAACGCGTCTGAGGCGTCTGCCCGAGGATCGCGCGTCCTTGCCACGAACCTTTCCACCTTGTTGTTTAGACGAGACGCGAACAGGTCCACATCTGGGGACCCCCACTTCACGCACAACATCTGGAAGACATCCGGGTGAAGGGACCATTCTCCCTGGTCCAGGGTCTGGCGGCTCAGATAATCCGCCTGCCAGTTCTCCACCCCCGGAATGTGAACTGCAGATATCGCCGGGACGTGCGTCTCGGCCCAAGACAGAATGTCGGCTACTTCCCGCGCCGCTCGGGCACTCCTGGTGCCCCCTTGGTGGTTGATGTAGGCCACCGCTGTGGCATTGTCCGTCTGTACCCGAACTGGACGGCCCAGAAGCCTGTCCTTCCAACGCAGAAGACAGAGATTTATCGCTCGCAATTCCAGAATGTTGATCGGAAGGGAGGATTCCTCCTCCGACCAAGTTCCCTGGGCGGACAGAACGCCCAGAACACCACCCCAGCCCGACAGGCTGGCATCCGTGGTGATCACTGTCCACGACAAAGGACGAAAGGACTTGCCCCCCGACACCGCCGGGGACTGGAGCCACCACAAAAGACCCCTGCGGGTGAGACGGCTCAACGACAGCCGCAGATCCAGAGATTGTGGACGCCCGTCCCACTTGGCCAGGACCTCTGCCTGAAGCTCCCGTGTGTGAAACTGGGCGAAGGGAATCGCCTCGAAAGCCGAAACCATCAATCCCAGACACCTCATACACGTCCGGAGTGACGAGCACTGATTGTCCCTGAGGGACCTGACTTCGCACTGAAGCGTCCGAAGCTTGTCTTCCGGCAGGAAGACCTTCGCTTGAACAGAGTCCAGAATCATCCCCAAGTAGGGAAGACGAACCGACGGACACAACGTTGACTTTGGAAAATTTATCGTCCAACCGAATTCCTGCAGAGTCTGCATCGTGATGGACAGGTCGTTCACCAGGCCCTGACTGGACGCGGACCGAATCAGGATATCGTCCAGATACCCCAGGACAGAAATGCCCTGGGCCCTCAATAAGGCCAGAACCGGCGCAAGCACCTTGGTGAAAACCCGCGGAGCCGAAGCGAGACCAAAAGGCAACGCCACGAATTGATAATGATCCTCCGCAATGGCAAATCGAAGGTACCTCTGGTGACCCTCGAAAATGGGGATGTGAAGGTATGCATCCTTCAAGTCGATGGAGGCCATGAATTCCCCCGGAACCAGGGCAGCCACCACTGATCGCAGGGATTCCATGCGGAACTTGCGAACCCGCACAAAGCGGTTCAGAGCTTTTAAGTCCAGAATCTGACGCACTTTGCCCTCCTTTCTGGGCACAGTGAACAGATTGGAATAGAACCCCCGAAATCTGTCCCGATGAGGCACTGGAACCACCACTCCCTGTGCCCGCAGGTCCCGCACCGCCAGATGCAGATCCTGCAAGCGCTCCGGAGTCAGCTGAAGGTTTGAGGGGAAAAATCTGCCCGCCGGCCGAGAGAGAAACTCGATCTTGTATCCAGATCGAACGATTTCCTGAACCCATCTGTCCCGAATGCGGTCCAGCCAGGGTTGAAGAAAACCGAGCAAACGTCCCCCCACCCCAGGTGAGGGCGCACCTTCAGGCCGCATTGTTATGGGCAGCGGACCTGGACTGGCCGGACTTCTGCTTACCCTTCCACGGCTTCTTCTGGGAGCCTTGGCCCTTAAAGGGCTTGCCCTTATAGTGCGACCGAAAGGCACGAAAGGACCCCTGAGAGGGCCTAAACCAGGCATTCTTCTTACCACGAACAAACTTATTCTTGTGAGATTGGGGCAAGAGAGTGCTCTTACCCCCAGAAATACCCTTTATCAGAGTATCCAAAGATTCGCCAAAAAGGCGCGATCCCGCGTAGGGCAAATTAGCCAAAGTCTTGCGGGAAGATTGGTCAACAGACCAACATTTCAGCCATATCAGGCGACGGTTCAATACCACCACACTAGAAAGACGCGCAGCCAAAGGGACCATATCTAAGTCCGCATCACACAAATACATGACACCCTGATGAATCTGATCTACCATAGCCAAAGTTGTCGGAGGGGCAGAATCAGCCACCAGGGTGCGCCTGAGCACCTGCGTCCAATCTGCAATAGCCTGGGCTGCCATAATGGAAGCAAAAATAGGCTTCAGCATAGAGCCAGCAACCGTATAAGAATGACGGGCCAGAGATTCCAATCTCCTGTCCGTCAGGTCCCGGAACACCGGGGTATCCTCAGCAGGGATCGCAGTCGATTTATTCAAAATCGCCACCGCGTGATCCACCTGAGGCGGCACACACCAACGCTCATCAGTGGCGGGTGTAAAGGGTAACGCAGCTTGAACCTACTCGGCACAGCAAAAGGCTTTTTTAAATTGCGCCATTGCTCATCAACCGCGCGCTGAAATTCCGTAGAGCAAGGAAAAACCTGCGATGTTTTGCGTTTCCTTTGCGTCCCATAAGAGGACATCAAAACAGGAGGACTTGGTTCATCCTGCAAATGCAGCGTTTGCTTGATAGAAGCAACCAACTCATCCATGAGTGCAAGCTCTTCAGACGAGCCAGGGGGAGAATTATCAACCCCTTCCACCTCAGCCTCCCCCTCAGACCCCACAAGGTCAAGGGATGAGTGAGACCCTGAGAAGGGCACTCCAGCCATAGCAGCCCCATCGCCCTCTGAATCAGAGGAAATAGACACCCTGGGCCGTTTTATGGATCGATCAGCCACCAGCATCTGCACCTGAGCAGCCAAATTTGCCACAATAGTAGCCAGATCAGCCCCCTCGGGGGAAGCAGCAGCCCCTTGGCCCCCCACCAAGGCGGGAGGAAACTTGCAATCCTGAGAATCCATGCCCCAGTAATATTAGGAAAAAAAGGGGTACTGCCCCTTTAAGATCGCGGCGAGCGTAGCCCACCGCACCCACTGAATACACCGACCCCCACAGGGACAAGAAACTGGGCAAGGAATACAGGAAAAATGGGAAGATAAAAACCTGGAGAGATCACACAGGCTGCTGCCACCGATCGCTGTCCCAGAGCAAAGAAGTGATGCAAGACTGACCGCCCCTATGAAGCCTATGCAAGGCTACACAAACATGGCCGCTCGGCTGAGGATTCCTTGGGCAAATAGAAAATGGCGCCGACATGTGGCCTGATCGATCGCCGCCAAAATGGCAGCGTTTGGCGCCAAAACGCCGTGCAATACCACACAGGACCGGCCACCATGATTTTGCCGCAAAAAAATGGCGGGTCGCCGCAGCGATCGCCGCACAGCATGCCCAAAATCTGACTGCTTCATGCTGACACCCAGCAGAGTGGGAGAGCCCCCCCCTTCACAGCCCACACACAGGCAGCAAGTCCACACAGGAACTGACAGGGAGCACAGCAGCCACACAGACATGCAGGGTCACACAGTTCCAGACTGACACCCAAATAGACAGGTCCCCACATAGAGTTATACTTACCAGTCCGGATGGCGTGGGGAGCCTGCTCCAGCGACCAAACCGCTGCACTGAGGACAGGGAGTGTCGCAAGCATGACGCAGTGGAACTGCGGTGCGAAACCGCAATGGCGTCCAGTGAGGTAGCCACCTCACCGATAGCATCCCTGCAGCGAACAGGGATGGGTCGTTCAATGTGCCACGGTAAAACCTAAGCTGAACGCTCAATGGCAGGCTGGGAAGCCCCTGGCCCTGAGCCCTGGGATCCAGGGTGGCCAGACTGAGACCCAGCTCCGCACGATCATCTTCATCAGAAGAAGCTAACTAACGCTGAAAATAAACAGCTAGGTAAAAGAAAGAGAAAAAAACTCCAAATAAAATCAAAAAGAGAAAAGAAGCTGAGACTAAGAGCCCCAGCACAGGAACAGCCCAACCTACTCCTGAGCTAGGCATTAGAAACTGAGTTGGAAATGCAGGAAGCAGGGAGGTATTGACTGAGGGGACCACCCCCTGGGGGTGGGATATGCTAAAAGCTTTGATATTAATATATTCTGTTGCCTAGCTACTCCTACGGAGCAAAGGTCAATAACCCCATTTGAGGCGGCGACTGTCGGAGGACATAAGAGAAAAAAAAAATATATATATATATATATATATATCTGTGTGCATATCTATATATAGACAGCTGCCCATGCTCAAACAGTTTGCAAATTTTCACATTTTTCTGTGTTTTGATATAGGAATAGATTTGTTGGTTGAGTGGGGAGCCATATTAGTGTTGTTTCTGTTATAAAAAACTCAGATCCGGTGATTTTGGAAAACAAGAGGAATTAGTTTATTTACATGCGCATGGAGATATATACAGAGTTCAGTCAAAGCAGCCTGTCTCATGCATAAAAATCTACCCAGACAATAGGGTTTGCACTTTTTATAGTGATGAATATTTATGAGGTATAGGTGTGTTCTGGGCTGATCTAAAGTGTAATAGCATTTTTCATCCAATCAATGTCCACTTCTGCATCTGGTAGAGTGACGGTTACATCAACTGTCCCAACTGTCCCATCCTTTAGCTGTTATCTCTCCGGTCAGAGTTGGTTCTGGAAATTGGTCTTGGAATGAAGCATCCTGCTTCCTTATCCCTCAAGGTTTTTTGCTGTAGGAATAGACACACAAACTTTCCTTTCATGCATGCGAGGGGGATGGGGGCCTCTATCACTAGAAATAGGTTCATCATAAAGCATCACTCTAACTACTGTGATTTATATAAAGTATTCACCTCTATCTACATTTCTAGGTTTATATATATATATATATATATATATATATATATATATATCTACAGTTACATTTAGTGAAAGATTCCTGACTCAGCCAATTTTTCCAACAGTTTCCTATATAGAACCACATTAAACTCTGAAAAAATGCAAACTGTTTTAACGTAGCTGAACCCAGAACTCTTTCTTTAAAAACTACATATATATGTGTTTCATTTTTTTGGCATATATATATATAAATATATGGAAAGAAAACCAAACTAAAAAAAAAAAAAATAGAAAAATTATATATATATATATATATATAGATAGAGATATATACACACACACATATATATATATATATATATATATATATATATATATATATATTTTTTTTTTTTTTTAAAGACAGAAGTCTACCCAAATCACACATGCTTTTCAAAAATGTCATGAGCACCAGGCTGGCATGCCTAAGGACCCATATTGCAGTAAGTGTATTTTGTTGGATGAATACTTTTCATGCTCTAAATGTTTTGTATAGTTTTTGCAAAGTGTGTTTTTATGCACTCTATACAAGTGTTTTTTCTTTTCATGCCTCTGTGTAGCTGTATGTTCTAGTGATTTGATGGTATTTAAAATGGAAAAGTAGGTTCATGCAAACAATAACCATAAAAGTATGTTGGGTATGTTTTATGCTTAATACTAAGGTGTCTACAACTTATTTTGCTTGACTGTTGGATATTGTAAGCTCTATCTATTCATCATATGTTGCACTGTAATTTGAATAAAGAGGACTTGATTTGGGGGTTTTGGTGGGAACATTTCACATTTCATCTGCCTGCTTGAGTGATTACTGATGTTTTATACAGGTTCAATAAAGCTTATTCATTTGTACACAGCTCCTGTTTTTTTGTTTTCTTTTCTTCATATTTGTCTGGATGTAATTCAGATATCTTATGTGTCTTTTGAATGTAATCCATTTCTTGTATTTTTTGTGTGTCTGCAATGCCAGTACAGTATGAGCGTGTATGGCTCTGTCCCTGGAAAGCGGCAGGGTTATGGTTTCTCCCTGTACAGCGGCAGGGGTATGGTTTCTCCCTTTACTCCGGCGAAGTGTGTGTGTGTGTGGGGGGGGGGGCGTGTGTATGGGTGTGTGTGGGGGGGGGGAGGGATGGGGGTGTATGGGTGGGTGTGTGTGGGGGGGGGGGGGGGTGGTGTGGGGCTAAATTGTAAGAAATAATTAAAGTGTGTATGTATAGATTTAACTAAAAATATATATAAATTAAGGAATAATACAGAATTTCCGTTCAGCCTCTGTGGATGAATGTAACCAAAAAATGTAATAAAAAAATCACTAAAAATGATTACTGAATAAAAGATTGCTACAGCGCTGTATTCATGCATGACTGACTCACCTTTTTAGTTGGCCTAGGTGATAATGAACCTTGGCAACACATGTGTTTTGTAACAACATTTCCCATGATGCTCACCTACACTGCAGAGTACATGAGCATTATGGGAAATGTAGGGCAAAAACATCTAGGGGGGGGGGTTAAGGATTACCATCACTGGCATAGGTAAAACATTTCCAATACATGTTAGTTGTCTGTGTGCACCATTTTTAAAATAAAGCAAAATCCCTTTAAAATAAATTGCAAATGGCACATGGGCGTTCGCCCCTGGACCAGAAATTACACCAGATTGGGTCGCACACATTCCAGGAAGTGGTCACAATCAACTGGCTAATCATGGTGAGGGCCACTTTCAGCCGTGAAGAAATGGCATTCATATGCAAAGTGTGGAGGATGGGGGGGGGGGGGGTCTGTGCTTGTAATCAGAGCATTGATTACCAGTGCAGACCCTTGGGGGATGCCACTAGGGTGACCAGGGATTGCTGACCCATGGCCACCAGGGATGCCCACCCATGCCACCATTGATGCCAATCAGTACTCAGGGAGCCTGTTAGTGCCCTCCTCATCAGTGCTGCCCATCATTAACATCTATCAGTGCTGCCCACAAGTACATGATCCAAAACTTCCGGGTCTGGGGCATACACAGCAGGAGCTGCTCAGCAGGTGCCGTGGACTCGATGTCCGCCAGCAGTCATCCATTGTTCGGTGCAGAGGGAGAACAGCAATCTGTCTATGTAAACAAGGCAGATTGACGTTCTGTCAGTACAGAAGATATAGATCCTGTGTTTCTGCAAAGCAGGGGCACTGATCAATGCGTTACCCTGGTACAAGCACCTCCCCCACAGTAAGACGACAACAGCAGCTAGGTACACAGTTAACCATTTATTCACCCCTGATGTTAACCCCTTCCCAGCCAGTGTCATTAGCCCAGCGACAGTGTATATTTCTTTAGCACTGTATTAGTGTCCCCAAAAAGTGTTTGTGTACGATTTGTCTGTCAAAAATATCGCAGTCCTGCTATAAGACGCTGATTGCCCCCAATACTAGTAAAAAACAAAAATTCCCCATAGTTTGTAGACACTATAACCTTTAAACAAATCAATATATGCTTATTGGGATTTTTTTTTTTTTAACCAAAAATATGTAACAGAATACATATTGGCCTAAATTTATGAAGAAATTAGATTTTTTTATTGGATGCGTTTTATGGCAGAAAGTAAACTTCTTTTTTTTTTTTTTTTAAATTGTCTGCCTTTTTTTTTTTTATACCGCAAAAATTAAAAACCGCAGAGGTGATCAAATGCCACCAAAAGCTCTATTTGTGGGAAAAAAAGAACACACATTTTATTTGGGTACAGCGTTGCACGACTGCGCAATTGTCAGTTAAAGTTAGGCAGTGCCATATCGCAAGAAATAGCCTGGTCACGAAAGAGGGTAAATCTTCTGGAGGTCAAGTGGTTGATATCTAGAGCAACCCCCCCCCCCCCCCCCTCCTCCATCCATCCATGTCTCTATGCTTTATTTTGTTGAGAAATCACTTTGAAAAGCCTCTAACATTTCTAGTAGTGGCCATCTTTAATAAAAGCAAATGATTTATGTAGAATTTACTTCCTGGAATCCTTCTGCCCTTAGCTCAAGCAGGCATGCAGGAGAGTGTGCTTAGTTGAGAAAACCCCTCCTCCCCTTCTGAAGACTCCTGGGATGTATGCCATAATTTACCTAGGCAAGAAACAAGGAAGTAACTGAAGAGATGAAAAAAAAAAGTTGAAAACAAGTAAATGTGATATACTTTCTTATCTATTTACAAATGCTAGCAGCATGAAGAATAAATAAATAAATGTTGATTGGGAGAGTGAAGTTCCACATTAACTGAGACATGTACACTGTATAGAGGGATATGCTTTATTCATTTTTCATGTCTGAGGTTTACAATCACTTTAGGCGTTTTAAAAATCTCACCTTGCTAGCAGTGCACGTGGAGGAATCTATCACTGCTTGCTATCACATATAAACAAAGAAGGTTTAAACATCAGAAAGATGCTTATCTTAATGCATTCTATGCATTAAGATAAAAAAAACATTCTGTGTGCAGCAGCCCCCCTAATACTTACCTGAGCCCTATCTTGATCCAGGTATGTTGCAGGAAAGTCTCAGCTGCCTGGGACTCTCTCTCCCAATTGGCTGAAACAGCAGCATTGCACCGATGGCTCCTGCTGTTGTCAAAAAAAAAGTCAGTGAGCCAATGAGGCAAGAGGGGGGCGGAACTGAACTGCAGCTCTGTGTATCCATACAGCTGCTTGCTGTGGGGGTACTTGGCAGGAGGGAGGGGCCAGGAGAGATGAAGAGGAACCCGAGAGGAGGATCTGGACTGCTCTGTGCAAAACCAACTGGACAGAGGAGGTAAGTATAACATTTTTTTTTTCATTTAAAAATAGATTTTAGCATCACTTTGACGCCCCTTTCACACGATCGGTCAGTGTTTCAGGCAGACTCAATCGGGCTACCCATTGACCTCTATGGGGAGGCAGATGCCAGCAAACATGTGCCAACTGACAACCAATCTGACAAGATCCACTGAAAACAGACAGATGGCGATACGTTCGCCATCCATCAGGCTGTCTGTTTTCATCCGATCTCCCCGTAGAGGAGAGCGGGACTCTACAGGTCTGTCTATGCACAGTGAGCGGAGATGGACCTGTCATCCACCTGCTCAGCAGGGATCTACGGAACGATCCCCACTGAGCAAGCAGAGTCCGTGAAAACGGATAAAAGGGGCCCAAATAGATTTATTTTCATAATAAGACAAATGAATCCACTGACAAAAGCTATAAAGATATATATTTTTATTATTTCCTGAACTGAAAAAAAACATACAAGATCCTATAATAAAAATCACCAAGCAGTGTTATTTCCACACTTTTTTACCAAAAAGAGGTTTGGGAGGTAATGGAGGAGGATGACAGAAAGAGGCAGAAAGATAGACAATTTCATTAAAGTCACTGGTGCCTTAAGGAAAAAATGTAATGTCCTTCAACCAATGGGTAGGGTGTTGGGTGTTAGTTCACCTTTTTTGAGAAGGTTGTAATTTTAAATAATTTATAACGTGTTTAGCTGTTTATATTTTGAGTTTGTTGCTACGTTTTGTAGTCTGGTTTTGAGTGGATGAACGGTCTCCTTTCTGTGGTAAAAGCCTGGAGTGTTCACCTGAGAGGTGGTGGCTCCATCATGAACGGCCTCCTTTCTGTGGTAGAAGTCTGATATCTAGTATCAAATATTATGTCTACTACAGGCAGATAATAAATAATAATATAAAAAGTAACAGTATCTATCTATCAGCATTATCTACTGTAACTACTAGAAGAAAAAAATAGCTAATAAACTGTATATATTGGTATAGATTACTCCATTTTGTTTTCCAGGCCTTTGAAAGAAAAAGGGGTTCTTTATACATATATGAAAACCACATGGGGGTCTACCTTTTCATCAATCCCCAGGAAAACCTGAATAATCACAATGTCTATATCATATGGTTCAGGAATAATTGCCCGGCACACGGGACAAGTTGCAGTTTGTTGAAGCCATGTGTCCATACAAGCAGAGTGGAAACTATGAGAACAGTGAAGTGTTCTCTGTCTTCTGCAACATACTCATACAGATGTAAGAGATAGGCTGCGCCATGGCTGGTGGTCCCTGTGGCGCTGGGTGGTGCTCAGCATCCCTGCGATCTTTGGGGGAACGGCTCCTGTTGTTGGCTGCGTCCTCCAATCTCCTCCGAAGTTGGCCTCTCATCCTGTGGGCGACTGGAGACTCTCCGCCCTCCTGACGTGATCGCCTTCCATGGGATCGGCGTCGTAAAGGTCGTGGCATCCCGATGGCGACTGATGTCAGTGTACCTGAAAATAGCAAAAAAAATAATATAATAATAATAATAATATTATATACAATAATAGTATGGTGGGGGGGATTGGGGAATTTAAGCTGTGATGGGGAATTTGGGGGAGTAGATTTCAGCTAGGAGGGGGAATTGGGGGTGGGATGTGAGGTGGGATTGGGGGGGAGGAAAAGATTTGAACTGGAAAAAGGGGGCCCCTGTCAGGTAGGCTGTTCGAGGCCCCCGTGATTTATAATGGCAGCTCTGATCCTGAGTGTGAAAAAGTGATTTTTCTTCCCTCCAATCAGAAAGGAGGAGAGGAAAGAACACACTGACAGCATAGTTGCCAACATTGGGGAAAAAATGATTAGGGACACTGTTTCTTTGTATCTGGGCAGAAAGTTAGTGTGAGCGGAGAGATATGCCAATTAGGGGCGGAGCAAGAGATTTTGGGTGTGAGCATAGTAAAAGCATGTGGCACACTTTGCGGGGGAAATGGGTGTGGCTAAAATCATGCTAAACATTGGGCGTGGCTTAACCACTTACCCACTGGGCACTTAAACCCCCTTCCCACCAGACCAATTTTCAGCTTTCAGTGCTCTCACATTTTGAATGACAATTACGCAGTCATGCACCACTGTGCCCATATGAAATTTTTGTCCCTTTTTTGACACAAACAGGGCTTTCTTTTGGTGGTATTTAAATCATTGGGTTTTTTATTTTTTGCGCTATAGATGAAAAAAGACTGGAAATTTGGTAAAAAAAAAAAAGCATTTTTCTTCGTTTCAGTTTTAAAATTTTATAAATTTAGTAACTTTTCTTCATAAATTTTGGCCAAAATGTATACTGCTACATATCTTTAGTAAAAACAACCCAAATAAGTATACATTCTTTGGTCTTTGTGAAGGTTAGAGTCTACAAGCTATGGTGCTAATCATTGAAAATTGATCACACCTGATGTACTGACGGCCTACCTCATTTCTTGAGACCCTAAGGCCCCTTTCACACAGGCGGACCGTTCAGATCCGCCTATCCTTTTTTTTTTGCGGATCTGAACGGTCCCCCCATGCATCTCTATGGGGGATCGGATATCAGCTGAGACATGTCCGCTGACACCCGATCAGTCAAATCTGGACGATGGAAACCCTATTTTCCATCCCTCCAGCGGATCGGATCAGATGAGAATGGACCGACGGTCCGTTCCCATCCGATTTACCCCATAGAGATGCATGGGGACCTGACAGCTGTGTCTCCGCACACAGTGCAGAGACACAGCTGTCATCCTCCTGCTCAGCGGGGGATCTGCGGCTCGATCCCCCGCTGAGAAAAACGGAATCCGTCCAACGGACGGATAGTGTGAAAGGAGCCTAACAAGCCAGTAAAGTACAAATACCCCCCAAATGACCCCTTTTTGGAAAGTAGACATTCCAAGGTATTTAAGTAAGAGGCATGGTGAGTTTTTTGAAGTTGTAATTTTTTTCCACAATTCTTTGCAAAATTAAGATTTTTTTTTTTTTCCACAAAATGGTCATATTACAAAGTTATTTCTCACACACTTTATTGTCATACTTGCAACTACACCCCAAAATATATTCTGCTACTCCTCCTGAGTATGGAGATACCACATGTGGGACTTTTCCACAGCCTGACCACATAAAGAGGTCCAACATCCAAGTAGCATCTCCAGGTGTTCTAGGAGCAAAAATTACACAAATAATTTCCTAACAAGCTATCACATTTTGAAGGCCCTGGAGCACCAGGACAATGGAAACGCCCGCAAAATGACCCCATTTTGGAAAGCAAACGCACCAACACAATCTAGGAGCCATAATGCGTCTTTTGAATATGCCATTTTTTTCCACGTTTTTGGAATATGTGGAAAGAAAATGAAAACTCATTTTTTTTTTTTTTACGCAGTTGTCCATTTATAAGATATTTCTAACACATAGCAAAAATTACACCCCAAAATACATTTTGCTACTCCTCTCGAGTAGGGCGATACCACATGTGTGACACTTTTATACAGCCTGGCCACATACAGAGGCCCAACATGCAGGGAGCACCATAATTTCCTGACTTCCCATTACAATAGTGAGGCACTGTAGGGCACTGATAATAAGCACTATAGTGACACTGATGTGGCATGGATGAGCCATGATGTGGCGTGGATGTGGCACGGATGAAAACTGATGTGGCACGGATGAGCACTGACGTGTCATGGATGTGGCATGGTAGAGCACTGACATTGCATGGATGTGGCACGGATGAGCACTGGCATGGCATAGATGAGCACATATGTGGTACGGATGAGCACTGATGTAGCACGGATGTGACATTGATGTGGCACAAATGAGCACTGATGTGGCAAGGATGAGCACTGACGTGGCATGGATGTGGTACAGATTAGGGATGCACCGAAATTTCGGCCACCGAAATTATCGGCCGAAAATGAGCCTATCTCATTTCGGCCGATAATGGGTTAACATTGCCGAAAATAATGGCCGCCGTGGAGAAGGAGGAGGGCGCAGCGCAGGGCAGGCTTTAAAAGTCCCGCCTCTGGCCGGCCGTCCGCCTCTCAATGACGTCCCTACTACTCTGTGCATTAGTGAATGGACATACCAGGCGGGAGGGCGGGGCGAGCGGCCGCTATAGATATTACTATGTGATCCTTCCCTGTGCATCCCTGTCAGCCTGTCAGTGTCAACTATGTATGAATGAGAACAGAACTGACCTAACACCGGGCGGGGGGGCGGGGCGAGCGGCCGCTATAGATATTACTATGTGATCCATCCCTGTGCATCCCTGTAAGCCTGTCAACTATGTGTGAATGAGAACAGAACAGAACTGACCTGACACCGGGCGGGGGGAGCGGCCGCTATTAGCTGTAACTATGTGAGCGTTTCACTTCCCTGACAGGCATGTATCTCCGCTGACAAGGAAGTGAAACGCTCACATAGTTACAGCTAATAGCGGCCGCTCCCCCCGCCCGGTGTCAGGTCAGTTCTGTTCTCATTCACACATAGTTGACAGGCTTACAGGGATGGATCACATAGTAATATCTATAGCGGCCGCTCGCCCCGCCCCCCTGCCCGGTGTTAGGTCAGTTCTGTTCTCATTCACACATAGTTGACACTGACAGGCTGACAGGGATGCACAGGGAAGGATCACATAGTAATATCTATAGCGGCCGCTCGCCCCGCCCTCCCGCCTGGTATGTCCATTCACTAATGCAGAGTAGTAGGGACGTCATTGAGAGGCGGTGTCCCCGGCCAGAGGCGGGACTTTTGAATGAAGGACACCCGAGGAGGGGTAGCTGAGGCAGTGGGGGGGGGGGGGGGGGAGAGCTGAGGCAGCTTACCAATGATATTTGTATTATGAAGCATGAGGGGTTAATGTATTGCCACTGCTGGTCACTCATCTATTAGTGACTGACCAGTGGCAGGTAATTAACCCCTTTGTGCTGCATTAGTGCAACCAATATCAGTGCAACCAGTGTTAATTAACACTGATACTGGTTGCACTAATGCAGCACAAAGGGGTTAATTACCTGCCACTGGTCAGTCACTAATAGATGAGTGACCAGCAGTGGCAATACATTAACCCCTCATGCTTCATAATACAAATTACCATTGGTAATTAAATTAACCTCTTGCCAACCCGTCACAGTACATATACTGTGACAGGGTGGCAGCGACAGGTGTACGCCTGCCTGTTTTTGGTGTATGCCCCTGTTCTATCCATTTTACATTTTTTTGGGGGAAAAAGTCATTTTCGGTTTTCGGCCAAGGGCATCCTGCATTTTCGGTTTCGGCCCAAAATTTTCATTTCGGTGCATCCCTAGTACAGATGATTACTGACGTGGCATGGGTGTGGCGGGATGATCACTGATGTGGCACGGATGAGCACTGACGTGGCATGAATGTGGCACGGATGAGCCCTGATGTGGCATTGATGAGCACCGACGTGGCATGAATGTGGCACGGATGAGCCCTGATGTGGCATTGATGAGCACTGACGTGGCATGAATGTGGCACGGATGAGCCCTGATGTGGCATTGATGAGCACTGACATGGCATGTATGAGCACTGACGTGGCATTGATGTGGCATGGATGAACACTGGGGTGGCATGTATGAGCACTAATGTGGCATGGATGAGACACGTATGAGCAGTGAGTTAGCATGGGTGGGCACAGATGTGGCATGGATGAGGCACGGATGGGCATAATTGAGGTATGGAGGAGGCAGAGGATGGGTGCAGCTGCAGTTTCTTTCCTCTCTTCGCACGCTGTAACGATAGTTGTGTACAGTGTGTGAGAGGAGAGAAATTAACCAGACATGCGCCAGTTTGTTGACAAGTGATCACTTCGCCATTGGACGTAGTGATCACGTGGTAAAGGGTCGCTGTCTTTGGCCCTTTACCACAATCCATGATGCGCAGGGTCCCCGGCACCCGTAAAGCGTGTTTCTGGGAGGAAGTCATAGAATAAGCCGACCGCGCTGTAGCCATCATTCGGCTATGGCCTGGTCGGCAAGTGGTTAACCACTTAAGCCCCGGAGGATTTGGCTGCTAAAAGACCAGGGGGTATTTTGCGATTCGGCACTGCGTGACTTTAACGGACAATTGCGCGGTCGTGCGACGCTGTACCTAAACAAATTTGACGTCCTTTTTTTCCCACAAACAGAGCTTTCTTTTGGTGGCATTTGATCACCTGTGCGATTTTTTGATCACTCACTATAAAATAACAATATTTTTCACATTTTTATATTTAATTCCCCCCCAAAAAAAAGTAAAAATCAAAATTTTTTAACATTTTTGGCCAATTTGTTTGGTAAAAAAAACCCGCAAAAAGCATATTTTGATTGGTTTGCGCAAATGTTATCGCGTTTACTAACGAAGGGAAAGATTGTCATTTTTGCTGTTTTTTTTTTAACGCGTAATGGCGGCGATCTGCGATTTTTTTTGCGGTACTGTGACATTGGGGCGGACAGATCGGACCCTTGACTGACATTTTTGGGGTTACCAGTGACATTTCTACAGTAATCAGTGCTATATATATGCACTGTTACTGTAAAAATACACTGGCAGTGAAGGGGTTAACTTTATTTGAGAGGGAGGGGCTGTGTGTGTCCCTAGGGGCGTGATTCTAACTGTGATTGATTGGCTGTGGCTTGAGCTGTAGTTACACTGATCAACTTTCCTACATAGTAGAACCGTATGATCAGTGTTTCTACACAGGGGAGAATGACAGGCAGCTTGTTTACACAAGCTGCCTGCCTTTCTCCCTCTCCCCCGACGATCGCAGAGTGAGCGGCGGACATCGGGTCCGCCGGTCACACGAGCGGGGGGGGTCCGTGACCGCGCAGGAGCGCGCTGCCGGCGGCACGCACTCCCTCCCCAGAGCCTCACAGGCTAGTGACATAAATATACGTCACTTTGCCTGTGAGGGGCTGACCGCCGCAGTAAATCTACTTGCGTCGGTCGGCAAGCGGTTAAATGGGGTGTGCTTAAATGTCTAACATAGCTTACATCCTGGATTACAAGAGAGGGACAGAGACTGCTGGCATTGTCCAGGAGAGGGACAGAGACTGCTGGCATTGTCCAAGAGAGGGACAGAGACTGCTGGCATTGTCCAAGAGAGGGACAGAGACTGCTGGCATTGTCCAAGAGAGGGACAGAGACTGCTGGCATTGTCCAAGAGAGGGACAGAGACTGCTGGCATTGTCCAAGAGAGGGACAGAGACTGCTGGCATTGTCCAAGAGAGGGACAGAGACTGCTGGCATTGTCCAAGAGAGGGACAGAGACTGCTGGCATTGTCCAAGAGAGGGACAGAGACTGCTGGCATTGTACAAGAGAGGGTCAGAGACTGCTGGCATTGTACAAGAAAGGGTCAGAGACTGCTGGCATTGTACATGAGAGGGTCAGAGACCATTGGCATTGAACATGAGAGGGTCAGAGACTGCTGGCATTGTACATGAGGGGGTCAGAGACCAGTGGCATTGAACATGAGAGGGTCAGAGACTGCTGGCATTGTACATGAGAGGGTCAGAGATTGCTGGCATTGTACATGAGAGGGTCAGAGACTGCTAGCATTGTACAATATAGGGTCAGAGACTGCTGGCAATGTAATAGAGAGGCTATTATACAAACAAAACACCGGCCAAAGTGGGTGGATCAGCGCTTACTGGTGCATACAAATAATGATAAATAAATACAAAAGGTAACAAGAAACAAATAATAGGTGCATAAAAGTAAACCAATAAAAACAAACATTGATATCAAAAGCCTGAGCTGGCATACGTCCAGGGCAAATGGAGGGGGAAAGAAGGAAAGTTCCTGTTGATATGATAGCCAAAAGGCACTGTCAAACTGTAACCAAAGAAGAGATGCAGGCGACCGGCAGCTCCTATGAGAGGTGTGGGAATCCCCTGGAACAAATATGCAATGGAAAACAAAGGGCGCCAGGTCAGTGAAGGAAGTAATAAAAACACATTATTCGCACACTTACTTGAAATTGGCACAGGTCAATGTGGGGACAGGCAGGTCATCCTCATGAGTAAAAGTGGCGTCACCCTCGCCGGTATCCGTGGAGGATCCGGCGTCTGGGGGTGAAGCCATTTCCAGTTACCAGCATCCAGCTGCCGACGCTTCTGTGTGAGGCACGGCAGCAGTTAGACAGCGACATTCAATACACATCTCCCTGCTGCTGCAATCAGCTCTTTGTACACAGCAGTGCCTGCACTGATACTCACGACTTCTGTGTCACCCTCCAGCCCACACCATCATCTGGACACTTTACTCATGAGGATGATCTGCCTGTCACCACATTGACCTGTGCGAATAATAACGGAATTTTTGTAAAATCTTACCTGTAAAATTCCTTTCTCCGAGTCCTCCGACAGTCGCTGCCTCCTCACTGTTGTCATCACTGTTGGGTATTGTCCTCTGCTCCGCAGGAGTAGCTAGGCATATAGACTTCGTTAAAAACAAAAGGCATTTGCATATACACACCCATGGGGGCTGTCCCATCTGGTCAATACCCCCCCCCCCCTGCAGTATCACTCCCAACTCAGTTTGGTAGCATAGCAGTAGGTAATAAGAACCCCAAAAGAGGGGCAGGGGCGGCGACTGTCGGAGGACTCAGAGAAAGGAATTTTACAGTTTTCTCTTACGTCCTCCGACAGTCGCCGCCTCCTCTAAGTCATCACTGTTGGGATGTCCCAAAGCAGTATAGACATGAGGGGTGGGAAACACAACCATAGAAAAGGCAACGCAGTACCCACATCAGAGAAAGGAATCTTACATGCACCGCAACAGAAAAAAACAATGCTCAACAGGAGCAACAGCCCAGGAAAGCAAATACCAACAGCCAGGGACACTGCCGCACTGAGAACTTTACGGCCAAAGGAAGCATCAGCTGATGCCAGAACATCTACTTTGTAGAATTTGGAAAAAGTGTGCACCGACGACCAAGTCGCAGCCTTGCACACCTGGGCTACTGAGGCCCGATGCCAATAGGCCCAGGACGCACTCAAAGATCTAGTAGAGTGCGCCTTAATTATTAAATGATTTATTGTATTTAGAGATTTATTTAGCAGCGCTGACTCACATACACTGTCTGTGGGAATGTTTGACCATTCTTCCAGAAGCGCATTTGTGATGTTAATGAGAAGGCCTGGCTGGCAGTCTCCACTCTAATTCATCCCAAAGGTATTCTATCGGGTTTAGGTCAGGACTGTGGAGGCCAGTCAAGTTCCTCCACCCCAAACTCCCTCATCCATGTCTTTATGGACCTTGCTTTGTACACTGGTGCGCAGTCATGTTGGAACAGGAAGGGGCCATCCCCAAATTGCAACCACAAAGTTGGGAGTATGAAATCATCCAAAATGTCTTGGTATGCAGAGTTCCCTTCACTGGAACTAAAGCCCCGTACACACGTACCGATGGTCGGCATACAAATGTTCCTCTTTTCTCCCCGGGATGTCGGTGTCTGTTGAAAAGTGCAAAGACAGCACAAGGACAGCACAAGAATTTTGTCTGCAGACTTCAGCTGACTGCAGAAGTGATGTCATGTAATGGTTAACTTTCCCTGTGTTTTTAATTTTCTGAGCATGCCCAGTCTTGCAAATCTGCGGTCTGTCGGCCGAATTCTGTACTGACAGGCGAACAATCGTCCGTTCTGGTGTCCGCAGACAAAAATTTTCATGTTTGCAAGAAAGACTTTTGCCCGCGGATTGTGCGCAGACATCTGTCGGAGGCACCATACTTAAGGCCCGTACACACGTACCGATCGTCGGCATACAAACGTCGGCGGACGAAAGATCTGCCGATTGTACGCGTGTTAGTATGGTGCCTCCGACAGATGTCTGCGCACAATCCGCGGACAAAAGTCTTTCGTGCAAACATGAAAATTTTTGTATGCCGACACCAGAACGGACGATTGTTCGCCTGTCAGTACAGAATTCGGCCGACAGACCGCAGATTTGCAAGACTGGGCATGCTCAGAAAATTAAAAACACAGGGAAAGTTAACCATTACATGACATCACTTCTGCAGTCAGCTGAAGTCTGCAGACAAAATTCTTGTGCTGTCCTTGTGCTGTCTTTGCACTTTTCAACAGACACCAACATCCCGGGGAGAAAAGAGGAACATTTGTATGCCGACCATTGGTACGTGTGTACGGGCCTTAACACGCGTACAATCGGCAGATCTTTCGTCCGCCGACGTTTGTATGCCGACGATCGGTACGTGTGTACGGGCCTTAAGGGGCCGAGCCCAACCCCTAAAAAACAACCCCACACCATAATTCCCCTCCACCAAATGATTTGGACCAGTGCACAAAGCAAGGTCCATAAAGACAGAGATGAGCGGGTTTGGGGTGGCGGAACTTGACTGGCCTGCACAGTTGAAGCTGTTATAGCTGCAAAGGGTGGGCCAACTCCATATTGAACTCTACAAACTAAGACAGGGATGCCATTAAAGTTCATGTACATGTAAAGGCAGGTGTCCCAAAACCTTTGAAAATATAGTGTATATATACATTATGTATATAGGCTTCAGAACCTTTAAGCTTTGAGTCCCAGAGTACGTCCAACAATGGACAGTATCTGCTTGCATCTTGCTGTATATGTTCTTCCTATGCTTAAAGCTAAACTAAATGCAACTATTAAAAACTTACGAGCCTGCAGGCTATGTATTGCATGTCTCTTTTGTATTTAAATTAACCTATCTGCCCGCTTGTAGTCTTCTATGGCACGTTAAAATGGTTGTAAACCTTTACATATACCCAGTGAAGTGATAAACCTCAGGTGATACACAGAGATTAAACAAACCCTCCTACATAAGTTGTACCTGTTTATCAGCAGTATTCTCTTCTCTACATTTGTTCTAAGTCCAGAATTTATAAAGTCTGAGCTTTTAGAAAAAAAATGGGATGAAGAGCTGAAATTACACAATGCAGAGCTCAATGAACAGAACTCCGACAGCTGATTGAAGGTAAGGGACGCACTCCCTTTACACAGCACACAGGAACAGAGCGGAGGTTGTCAATCACAGGTTGTGTGCTGGAGGACCCTCTCCTGTCACCTTTTTTCTCTTGGTGTCAGGAAAACTTGTCAGAAGTCATACTGATACCAGACGAATGAAGCAGCAGGCAGAAATGGCACTTAGAGGGAGATCTACCAAAACTAGTGCACACAGAATCTGGCGCAACTGTACAGAGTAACCAATGAGTTTCTAACCTCACCTTGTTCAATCAAACTTTGACAATAAAAACTACAAGCTGATTGGCTACTATGCACAGCTGCACCAGATTCTGTGTGCACCAATTTTAGTAAATCTCCCTCTAAGTGCTCTTAATTGAAACAAGTACGCATTATAGAGGGATATGCTTTGTTCATATTTTATGTTTGAGGTTTACAACCACTTTAACCACTTAAGCCCCGGAAGATTTTACCCCCATTCCGACCAGGGGGTATTTTGCGATTCGGCACTGCGTGAATTTAACGCACAATTGCGCGGTCGTGCGACGCTGTACCTAAACGAATTTGACGTCCTTTTTTTCCCACAAACAGAGCTTTCTTTTGGTGGTATTTGATCACCTGTGCGATTTTTTGATCACACGCTATAAACAAAAAAAGAGCGTCAATTTTGCAAAAATAGCAATATTTTTCACATTTTTTTATATGAAATTCCCCCCAAAAAAAATGTAAAAATCAAAATTTTTAAAAATTTTCGGCCAATTTATTTTATGCTACCTATGTTTGGTAAAAAAAAAAAATCGCAAAAAGCGTATTTTGATTGGTTTGCGCAAAAGTTATCGCGTTTACTAACAAAGGGAAAGATTTTTGTCATTTTTGTTGTTTTTTTTTTAACGCGTAATGGCGGCGATCTGCGATTTTTTTTGCGGTACTGCGACATTGCGGCGGACAGATCGGACCCTTGACTGACATTTTTGACACTTTTGGGGTTACCAGTGACATTTCTACAGTAATCAGTGCTATACATATGCACTGTTACTGTAAAAATACACTGGTAGTGAAGGGGTTAACTTTATTTGGAAGGGAGGGGCTGTGTGTATCCCTAGGGGCGTGGTTTCTACTGTGATTGGCTGTGGCTCTAGCTGTAAGGACACTGATCAACGGATCTACATACCAGATCCGTTTTATCAGTGTCTTTGCAGCGAGGAGAATGACAGGCAGTTTGTTTACACAAGCTGCCTGACATTCTCCCTCTCCCCCGCCGATCGCCGAGTGACCGGCGGACATCGGGTCCGCTGGTCACACGCGCGGGGGGGGTCCGTGACCACGCGGGAGCGCGCCCCGGGGGGCGCGCGCTCGCTCCCTAGACCCTCACAAGCAAGCAACGTAGCCCTACGTTAGTTTGCCTGTGAGGGGCTGACCGCCGACGTAGATAGTCGTGCGGCGGTCGGCAAGTGGTTAAGGCACTTGTGCAGATCAGTTTACATCCCAGTCTCTGTATGTTGGGATGACTTACTCCTATGCATGCGATACATCATCTGACACGGCAGTGTGAACTGAGCCTAAGAACATCTGTTCAATTTTTTATGCTATCCGTGCCCCCTTTAGAGAGATTCACCCTCTCTGTCCTGTTTACTGTTAACACTAAAAGTGAAAGCAAATGAAAATTCCAAATTTTAGGTTGTCACCACAACAGCAATAGAGGAGAAATCTTCCAATGGAGACACTAGTCCTTGGAGACCCTGGTGACAACAAAGGATTTCCTCACCTTGGAGGGATTTCCTCCTATTTCCTGTTTTGGCTATGGGACAGGACATGAAGGCAAATCTCCCCAATAGCACAGAGATAGCAAAAAAAACAAAAAACAAACAATAGGGGTTATAAACTTCCCTTACTCCCTTTTCAATTTTTTTATCATTAGGGTAAAAATGAAGGTTACCCGTCCCTTCAAATCATAAGCCTGCTCAATGGTCTGTCTGATCCATTTGGCAATAGTTGCTGAAGACGCAGCCATGCCCTTCCGAGATCCCTCAGGAAGGACAAAGAGGGAATCCGTCTTCCGAAAGGATTCCGTAGAAGACAGGTAAACCCTGATCGCTCTGACGACATCCAAGGAATGCAAGGCAATCTCCTTCGGATGCTTAGGCTTCGTACAAAGCGAAGACAGGACAATGTCCTCATTAAGGTGGAACTCAGTGATCACCTTGGGAAGAAAGGACGGGGGTGGTGGCAAAACCACCTTATCCTTGTGAATTATCAAGTAAGGGGAGCGGGCAAGACACCGCCGCCAGCTCCGACACTCTGCGAGCCGAAGTGATCGCCACTAAAAAAGCAACCTTTTTTGACAGCAGAGGCAACGATATCTCCCTGATGTTCTCAAAGGGATCATGCTGTAGCACAGACAGAACCAAGTTCAAGTCCCATGGAGGTAAAGGCTCCCTCCTGGGAGGAGCCAAATGTCGCACACCTTAAATGAAGGTGCGAATCAAGGAATGAGACGCCACAGGGCATTGGAACAGGATAACCAGTGCAGACACCTGGCCCTTTATTGTGGCCAGCGCCAGGCGCTGGTCCACTCCAGACTGGAGGAAAGCCAACACTCGACACCGAGTAAGAGCGAGGGGAGAACCCCCTGGACTCACACCAGGCGAAATAAGCTTTCCAGGTACGGTAATATATCTTACCAGAGGAGGATTTCCTAGCCTTGATTAGAGTAGGGATAACCTCCGGGGATAGACCCTTGTCCTTCAAGACATGGGTCTCAACAGCCAGGCCGTTAAAGCCAGCGACTGTAAAGCAGGATGGAAGATCGGTCCCTGAGACAGTAGATCTTCCCGCATTGGCAGCCGCCACGGAGGCGCCACTGCCAGGTGAACGACGTCGGCGTACCAGGACCGGCGAGGCCAGGCCGGCGCCACCAGAATCACCAGGTGCGGTTCCGAGGCTAACCTGCGGAGGAAACTGGACAGCAACTGAATCGGAGGAAAGGCATACATCAGACGATACTGATGGCAAGGGGCCGCTAACGCATCCGAGGCGTCCGCCAGCGGATCGCGCGTTCTTGCCACGAACCTTTCCAACTTTCGGTTTAGCCGAGATGCGAACAGATCCACGTCCGGGGATCCCCACTTCGCACACAGCATTTGGAAGACCTCCGGGTGTAGGGACCATTCCCCCTGGTCCAGGGTCTGGCGGCTCAGATAGTCGGCCTGCCAATTCTCCACACCCGGAATGTGAACTGCTGAGATCGCCGGGACATGAGTCTCGGCCCAAGACAGAATGTCGGTCACCTCCCGGGCCGCCCGAGCACTCCTGGTGCCCCCTTGGTGGTTGATGTAGGCCACCGCGGTAGCATTGTCCGTCTGTACCCGGACCGGACAAGCCTGAAGACGGTCCGACCACTGGAAGAGACAGAGTTTTATCGCTCGTAATTCCAGCACATTTATCGGGAGGGAGGATTCCTCCCCCGACCAAGTGCCCTGGGCAGACAGGTTGCCCAGGACCCCACCCCAGCCTGACAGGCTGGCATCCGTGGTAATCACTGTCCACACCAACGGACGGAAGGACTTGCCCCCCGCCACCGACGGGGACTGGAGCCACCACAGAAGAGCCAATCTGGTCTGACGACTCAAGGAGACACACAGATCCAGGGACTGAGGCAGTCCGTCCCACTTGGCCAGGATCTCCGCTTGGAGAGCCCGCGTGTGAAACTGAGCAAAGGGTATCGCCTCGAAGGCCGACACCATTAACCCCAGACACCACATACAGGTTCTGAGTGACGAGGACGGTTTGTCCCTGAGGGACCTGATCTCGTCTTGCAAGGTCCGGAGCTTGTCCTCCGGCAAGAACACCTTTGCCTAAGCAGAGTCCAGAATCATTCCCAGATAGGGAAGACGAACCGAAGGAGACAACGTCGATTTTTGAACGTTGATGGTCCATACGAACTCCCGGAGCGTCTGTACCGTGGTGGACAGATCGCGCACTAGGTCCTGGCTGACACTCGATCTCAGTAGGAGATCGTCCAGATACCCCAAGACCGCAATGCCCTGTGCCCTTAACAGGCCCAGAACCGGCGCCAGCACTTTGGTAAAGACCCTTGGAGCCGAAGTGAGACCGAAAGGTAACGCCACAAACTGATAGTGGTCCTCTGCGATAGCAAACTGAAGGTACCGCTGGTGACCCTCGAAAATGGGGATGTGTAGGAACGCATCCTTCAGGTCTATCGAGGCCAGGAATTCCCCTGGGCTCAGGGAGGCCACCACCGAATGGAGAGATTCCATGCGGAACTTCCGAAAGCGCACAAAGCGGTTCAGCGCTTTCAGGTCCAGAATAGGACGTACTTTTCCCTCCTTTCTGGGCACAGTGAACAGATTGGAATAAAACCCCCAAAACCTGTCCCGATGAGGCACCGGGACAATCACCCCCTGAGCAAGAAGGTCCTGAACCGCTCGGTGCAGGTCCTGCAGGCGCCCCGGAGGCAAATGAAGATTTGAGGGAAAAAAAAAAAATCTGTCCGCCGGCCGGGAAAGGAAATAACTGAACCCACCTGTCTGAGATTCGGAGCAGCCAAGGTTGGAGGAAACCGCGCAAACGTCCCCCCACCACTGAAACGGGTGAGGGCGCCCCTTCAGGCAGAGGCAGATTGACCCGCCGAGCCGGCATTGCCGGACTGCTGATTGCCCGTCCAGGGCTTCTTCTGGCTACCTTGGCCCTTGAAGGGCTTGCCCTTAGTTTGGTTCCGAAAGGCACGAAAGGACCCCTGAGTGGATCGAGAAGTAGAACCCCGCTTGCCGCGAAAGGACTTGTTCTTCGGGTTCTGGGACAGCAAGGTGCTCTTGCCCCCCCGTGACGCCTTTCACCAAGGTATCCAACGCCTCACCAAAAAGGCGAGAACCAGCATAGGGAAAATCAGCAACTGTTCCGTGATGATTGGTCAGCCGACCAGCTCTTCAGCCAGATCAGTCGACGGTTAAGCATCGCGACACTAGATAGGTGTGCTACCAAAGGGGCCTCATTCAAGGCCACATCACACAAATACATGACTCCTTGGTGAATTTGATCCACCATAGCCAGCCGGGCAGGTGGAACAGCATCAGACACGAGGTTGCTCCTAAGCACCTTAGTCCAATCAGCCACCAAAACGGACGCGAAAACCGGTTTGAGCAAGGAACCCGCTACCGTAGTAATGGCGGGCTAGAGACTCCAACCGTCGGTCCGTGGAATCCCCAAAAACCGGGTCTCCTCAGTAGGAATCAAGGTAGCTTGTTTAACACGGCCACAGTGTGATCCACCTGTGGAGGCACACACCATCGCGATTCCGTAGCCGGTGCAAAGGGCTAAAGTAATTTGAACCGACTAGGCACAGGAAATGGACGTTTTAAAGTGCGCCACAGTTCATTAACAGTGTAATGAAACTCAGCGGGGCAGGGAAAAACCTGCGCCGACTTGCAGGTCCTGTGTGTCCCAAAAGAGGACACAATGCCCGGAGGACTGGGCTCATCCTCCAAATGTAGTGTTTCCTTCACAGAAACAATCAATGCATCCATGGTCGCGCGTTCTTCATGCGACCCCGGGGGAGAATCATCAACCCCCTCCGCCTCCCCCTCAGACCCCAGGGGGTCTAAGGGTGAGCGAGACCCTGAAAAGGGCACGCCCGCCGCAGCAGCCATATCACGATCTGAATCAGAGGAAAGAGACAATCTGGGCCTCTTTCTAGCAGCACGTTCAGCCATCAGCACCTCCATTTTGGACACTAAGGACGCCAATACAGCGGCCAAATCAGGCATAACAGGGGCCACAGCAGGACCGGGGTCCCCCACCAGGGCTGGAGGGAATTTGTTGTCCTGAGAATCCATTGCCCAAGGTGAAACTAATAGTGCAAGAAAAAGGGTAGCAGCCCACCGCTATGTGAACAGTGACAAAAGACCCCCAATAGGAGAAGAAAACTGAGCCAGAAATGACAAAACAGAAGGTTATGGAAGAGACAGTCTGCAGAGCCCACAGAGTGTTACCACCTAGGTAGCTGCTTCAGAGGAAAAGGAAGTGAGGTCATGAGAGGCTGAACTGTAAGCTGCAAATGACTCAGGGAAAATGGCTGCCCATAGGACTGAATGGGAGACTTCGGGAAAATGGCCGCCGAACACGTGCGGAAAGATCGTTCGGCCACGCGCAAGATGGCGTCGGAAGGCACCAAAACAGCATGTAAAGCAGCCCACAGTGAAGCCAACATGCCTGCCCAAAGCAAAAATGGCGGACCGCGCGGTTTTTCCCCCGCTGTGGCCGCCAAACACATCGTCTGCACCCCCCCTGAAAACACCAAAGTGACACAGGGAAAAAGGGGCTCCCACAACACACAGCACCATAGTGCAGCGTATGTACATAAAAGACCCCCTCAGGGATCACAAACAGGGATGCCCACACCAGCACAGACATGGGGGACACAGCAACACAGGACTGCCACCCCAGACAGAGACCCCACACAGAAGTACTTACCTGTACCAGACGGCGTGGGGAGCCTCTCAGAACGGAAAGCCGCTGTCCTCATCTGACAGGGAATGCCGTTAGCCAGGGACATTACACTGCAGCACCGCAGATGTGTCCAGTGAGGCAGCCACCTCACGGCTGCATCCCTGCTGCGAGCAGGGATGGGTCGTTCATAATGCCAGGACGAACCACGGCTGAATGCTCGATGGCGGGCTGGGGGTCCCTCTGACCCTATGCCCTGGAAACCCAGGGCGGTCAGTCCAATTCCCAGCTCCGCAGGAATCCATCTTCATCCGAAGAATCAACTAAAACTACAGCTGACAAAATAAACAGCTAGTAAGTCAAAGAAAAAAAACTGACATTTTCAAAGAAAATCAAATAAAAAAAGATAAGAAAGGCTGAGACTGTAGCCCCAGCACTGAGAATCCTAACTACTCCTGACGCTAGGCAGAAAGAAAACTGGGTTGGGAGTGGTCACTGCAGGGGGGTATTGACCAGTGGGACAGCCCCCATGGGTGTGTATATGCAAATGCCTTTGTTCTTTTGACTAAGTATTTATGCCTAGCTACTCCTGCGGAACGGAAGTCAATACCCAGTAGTGATGACTTAGAGGAGGCGGAGGACGTAAGAGAAAAAAAAGACGTACATTTTGTTTGGGTACAGGGTTGCATGACCACGCAATTGTCAGTTAAAGTCGCGCAGTGCCAAGTTGCAAAAAGTGGCCTGGACGTTAAGCAGGAAAATCCTCCGGTGGTAAAGTGGTTAAAGAAAAATCGAACGCTGCGTTCAGTCTATAAAATTGTTATTATACCGCACATCCAGTTTTTGTCGTATGAAAATTGGCTGTCGAATACACTATACTCACGATCCAAAAATTGGCAGATCGTTTTGTCGGACGAAATTTTACCTCCTATTTTCTTATCGTGTGTATGGACCTTTAATCACCAGATATGAACTAAGCTAAGGGTGGCCATATACACTACAATTCGATTGCACAATCCCTGTACCCCTCAATTATCTGACCAATTTCTATCCAATCACCCGGGCCTTTACAAGATAAAGTTATTGGTCCATACTCACGTCAATAAACAATCGATTTCTTTTAAGACTGGAATAATCCAGCTATAGTCGAAAACCCGTTTGATTGCTATGCCACACAAGGGGAAGTGGATTTGGATTTTTAGGATGCCATTTCAACTTATGATCATAAACCATTGATTGCATCTCTGTTTCCGCCCCATATTCTCATAATCTAAATATGGTTGTATCAATGAACAAAGTACCCCAGTCAATCCATTCCGTTTGATTACATTCGATTGAAATGGAGTCTAAAGCTTTGTTCAAACAGTTGAGCTTTTGCTGTACTAAAAACGCAGCTTCGCAGCATGGCAAAAGTGCATGGAAAAAAGTCCCATTTTAATGTGTTTTTATACAATTTGTTGCATTTTTGAAAAGTCCTGCTTGCTACATCTTCCTGCCCTGTTCAAAAACGCATCTTCCATTATAGTCAATAGAAACGCACCCAAAATGCTGCAAAAACTGACCCTACTTTAACCACTGCCGCACGGCTATTTACTGCGGCGGTCAGCCCCTCACAGGCAGAGTGACGTAGATCTACGTCGCTAGCCTGTGAGGGTCTAGGGAGCGAGCGCGAGCCCCCAGAGGCACGCTCCCGCTCCGCGTGGTCACGGACCCCCCCCCCCTGTGCGTGTGACCGGCGGACCCGATGTCCGCCGGTCACTCGGCGATCGTCGCTGCAAAGGGAGAAAGGCAGGCGGCTAGTGTAAACAAGCAGTCTGTCATTCTCCCCTGTGTAGAAACACTTATCATACGGTTCTACTATGTAGGACCGTTGATCAGTGTTTCTACAGCTCAAGCCACAGCCAATCACAGCTAGAATCACGCCCCTAGGGACACACACAGCCCCTCCCTCTCAAATAAAGTTAACCCCTTCACTACCAGTGTCATTTTGCAGTAACAGTGCACATGTATAGCACTGATTACTGCAGTAATGTCACTGATAACCCCAAAAGTGTCAAAAATGTCAGTCAAGGGTCCGATCTGTCCGCAGCAATGTCGCAAAAAAAAAAAAAATCGCACAGGTGATCAAATACCACCAAAAGAAAGCTCTGTTTGTGGGAAAAAAAGGACGTCAAATTCGCTTAGGTACAGCGTCGCACGACCGCGCAATTGTCAGTTAAAATCACAGTGCCGAATCGCAAAATAGGCCCTGGTCAGGAAGGGGGTAAAATCTTCCGGGGCTTAAGTGGTTAACCACTTAAGGACTGCCCCATAGCAGATTCACAGATTTTATATATATATATATATTATACACACACACACGATTCTGCACTTCCACCTGGGGGATATGCAAGCTGCCGGTGGCCCGTTTCTGCTGTAATTACAACAGAAGCTGATCTGTGGGTGCCCGTTGGGCAGAGACACAGAACGTTGGGCAGAGACACAGAACGTTGGGCAGAGACACAGAATGGAGAGCTCCCTATGTAAACAAGGCACAGCTTCCTTCTGACAGGGATTGATGGATTTAACCCCCTCCTTCCCAAGCCTATTCTGACACTTCACTCCTACATGTGAAAATCTACCTTTTTTTTTTTTTTTGCTAGAAAATTACTTAGAACCCCAAACATATTTTTATTAAGCAGAGACCATAGAGAATAAAATGGTGTGTGCTGTAATTTTTTTTTTTATGTCACACAGTATTGCGCAGCGGTTTTTCAAATGCAATTTTGTGGGGGAAAAACACATTAATGGAAAAAAAAAAAAACAGTAAAGTTAGACGGGCGCTTTATCTTTTTTGTATGAACTTTATTGCTATCACAAGTGATGAACAACATCCCTTGTGACAGCTTGGGCTGTCATCCAGTCATGGTGGGTAAACCCAGCCCCCCACCTTGGATGCAGTGATGGAGGGTACACCCAGCCCCCACCTTGGATTTAGTGGAGGGTACACCCAGCCCCCCACCTTGGATCCAGTCATGGTGGGTACACCCAGCCCCCCACCTTGGATCCAGTGATGGAGGGTACACCCAGCCCCCACCTTGGATCCAGTCATGGTGGGTACACCCAGCCCCCACCTTGGATCCAGTCATGGTGGGTACACCCAGCCCCCCACCTTGGATCCAGTCATGGTGGGTACACCCAGCCCCCACCTTGGATCCAGTGATGGGGGGGGTACACCCAGCCCCCACTGATGGGGGGGAGGGGTACACCCAGTTCCCACCTTGGATCCAGTGATGGGGGGGGGGGGGTGGGGGAGGGGTACACCCAGCTCCCACCTTAGATCCAATGATGGTGTCTGCTGATCACACCCCTATAGAGGTAACCCAGGTAGGTCATGATTTGTGATGACAGCTTGTCCCCTATTCCCAGTAATGCAGACTCCCCTCTTCTATAGAAATCCTACGGTGGAATGTCCTGTGTACTAGTCCAATCAATGTCATCACGTGCCCCCCCCCCCCCATGACAGCCTCCAATGTGCTGACCATGGAATGATCGTTCACCACCCCGCCCCTCTTACTGCGAAGAACCCCATAGACAGGGTGATGATCGTCATCCACAACAGGCTGGCTCTCTGGAAGTGGGCAGAGGCAGCGCTGCCAGCCGATGCCATGATGCCAGGACCGTGCACAGCTCCAACTACACACCGCCCGGGAACCTACACACAGCTTCCTATGTGACAGCCAATAGGGAGACAGATCGCTGACACTGAGCCAATCGCTGTGCGGTCCCGCCCCCCTAATTGAGAGCACCTTGCCTGCTCCTGTATTGGCCGGCTGATGGATCATGTATCTCTATTGTACCATTGACCCCAGGGGGCGGGCTAATAGTCCTCATTGTTTCTTAACCCTTCTGCTGCCACACATACATTATATTTGTACACATACACTATTAGAGTACATATTCAGTATGTGGTCACTTCAAGGCACATCAGAGTACATTACCGATTCTTTTATAAAATATAAAAGTGGTTCTAAAATCATTTTTTATTTACTTTAACCACTTAAGGACCGGAAGGATTTGCCCCCTTAATGACCATTTAACAAACAATTGTGTGGTCATGTGACACTGTACCCAAATACAATTGGTGTCCTTTTTTCCCCCACAAATAGAGCTTTCTTTTAGTGGTATTTGATCACCTGTGTGACTTTGACAATTCTGAAAAAAAAAAAAAAAATTATATATATAATTTTTTTTTCTTACTTTCTGCTGTATAACATTCCCCAAAAATAAATAAATACATTTAAAAATCAAAGGTTTTCATTCTTTTAGGCCAATTTGTATTCTTGTATGGTAATTACAAAAACACTCGCGCCAAAGAAAAAACAAAATACAAAACAAGATCAATTATGACTGCTAATGCTGCAAGCCACTAAGGGGCATAAGGTATATATAAATTAACCGCAACTATATATGTGATCAGCAGCGCAAATTCAAAATCCAACTGATTAATAATTGTGCAAATTGAGTAAACACAATTTAGCAATAATGACAATAAAGTGCTCTATGCAAGTAAATAAGTGGAAAAAGAGAGAAAAATAGAAAAGTATAAAATAGAAAAAAACAAAGTGAAAAAACTGTGCAAATTTAGTCCAAAAGTCCAACAATAACTGTGCTGGCTCCTTTAAAAATATCCCACCAAGTGAACACACTCTTCCTAAGGTGAATGTAGTGATGGTGGCACCCTCCATGTTAAATAATGGCAGAAATTCACACTCACCAGATGGTGTTGATCCCTCTTGCCATAAGGTAAGCAGAGATCCAAGCAGGCTTATTAGATCTCTATGATCTTAGTACAGGTCCTCAACTTGTCCTCCTGATGGGTCCTCTCCACTAGGTGGACGCTTTATGCGAAAATCCCCGGAAACGCAAAGAGAGAGGAGGTGAACTCCTCATGGTGTAGTACCATAAAATTATTAAGTCATTGAATATCAAAAACTTTCCCGATAGGGTCAGATGCAATAGATTACAATAAATATGTAAGCAAAACAGAGCTCCCGGGGGGGGGGGGGGGGGGAGGAAGCAGATCAGCGGAGTTCCACTTTTAAGTGGAACTCCGCTTTAAGAAGATATTTGCCACGCTGGGTGCTTACTTAGCTCCCATCGCAACTCCCTTATGTTGACGGAAATATGTTCCATCATGCCAAAAATAGTTGCTACCCATGGCTAGGTCCAACATTTCCCCCAGAAATATCTGTTGTTCCATCTTAAAGCGGTTGTAAACCCGAAAATGAAAAAAAAAAAAAAACCTGCAAGACAAAGCCATAATGAGCTAGTATACATCGCATACTAGCTCATTATGCATTACTTACCTTAGAACGAAGCCCCGACGCAGACCCCCGGACATCGCTGCGGGCGCCGCCATGATCCGGAAGCGTCTCTTCCGGGTTCGGCGGCTCCGGCTCTGTGATTGGCCGGAGCCGCGATGACGTCACTCCCGCGCATGCGCGCGGGAGTGATTTTCCGGCAAGCTGCCGGCTAGGAAAACTGAAGGTCCCCCCGGACCTTCAGAGCGCATGCGTCGCACGCGTGAGCGGCTGCATGCACTGCAAATATCTCCTAAACCGTGCCGATTTAGGAGATATTAATTATACCTACAGGTAAGCCTTATTATAGGCTTACCTGTAGGTAAAAGTGTCAAAAAGCGGGATACTACCGCTTTAAGCGAAGATTTCTCTTTTAAAGACCATTTAACTGCTCGAAGCGCATCATCCTGGCCAATGTTCCTCTAGAGGGACTCCACGCCTTCTACACTGATCTCTTCTAGTATGTTAGTAAGTTGCAAAAAAAAAAATCCCAATAAACGTATTTTGAGTGGTTTGCGCAAAAGTTATCACGTCCCCTAACTAGGGGAAAGAGTTATGTCATTTTTATTTTTTTACTAGTAATGGTGGCGATCAGCTATTTTTAGTGGGACTGGGACATTGCGGCGGACATATCGGACACCTAACTGACATTTGTGACACTTTTGGGGGACCAGTGACATTACTACAGTAATCAGTGCTAAAAATATGCACTGTTACTGTACTAATGACACTGGCATGGAAGGGGTTAACCCAGGGGCGATCAAAGGGTTAAGTGTGAGCCTAGGGGGTGTTTCCTAACACCCAGGGGGCAGAAGGAGAACACAACGTGTTTCAGAGCATGCACGGCGGCTCCACTGGGCATGCGCAGTCCTTTTTCAAGTGTACAGGGAGGAGGAAGGACAAGGAATTTATATGCTGTTAGATGGGCGTAAAAGCTACCATTTAAAAGGGAAATGGACTAAAGGGAACTTAAAGCGGCAACAGTTAACAGGCACAGAAGGAAATGCACTGATGAGGCAGGACTGATGGGCACTGATAGGCCGCACTTATGGGCACTGATGAGGTGGCACTGATGAGGAGGTACTAATATGCTGGACTGATGGGCACTGACAGATGGCACTGATAGGCGGCACTAATGGGCGGCACTGATTACCTTTCCTAGGCTTCCCTTTGAGGAGGAGCCGCTGATCGGCTCTCCTCGCCACACACTCTGACAGTGGATGCATTAAACCCCCAGCATTGAATTGAGTGGACACATTAAAACCCCCAGCATTGATGTCAGTGAATACATTAATAACCCCCATTGATGTCTGTGGATGCATTAAAGACCTCCAGCATTGGTGTCAGTGGACACAAAAAAGACCCCCTCAGCACTAATGTCAGTGGATGCATTAAAACCCCTCAGCATTGGTGTCAGAGGACGCATTAAAACCCCTCAGAATTGGTGTCAAAACCCCTCAGCATTGGTGTCAAGGGACGCAGTAAACCCCCCCTCCCCCAGCATTGGTGTCACTGGGCGCATTAAGCCCCCCCCAGTATTGGCGTCAGCGGACGCATTAAACCCCCCCAGCATTGGTGTCAGTGGATGCATTAAAATCGCCCAGTATTGGTTTCAGTGGACACAAAAGCCCACAGCATTGGTGTCAGTGGATGCATTAAAGACCCCCCCCCCCCCAGCATTGATATCAGTGAATGCATTAAAGACCCCCAGAATTAATGTCAGTGGATGCATTAAAGATCCCCTAGCATTGGTGTCAGAGGCTGCATTATTAACCCCTAGCACAGGTGTCAGTATTATTAAACCCCTCCCCCACATTAATAACCTCCAGCATTGGTGCTGGTGGACGCATGAATACCCCCAGCATTGATGTCATGGAATGCATTAAAACTTCCCAGCATTGATGTCTATTGATGAATTAAAGACCCCCCCCCAGCATTAATGTCAGTCGACACAATAAAGACCCCCCCCCCCAGCATCGATGTCAGTGCACGCATTAAAACCCCCAGCATTGGTGTCAGTGGACGCAAAAAACACCATCTGCATGGATGTCAGTGGACGCATTAAAACCCCAGCATTGGTGTCAGTGGATGCAATAAGGACCCTCAGCACTGAATTCAGTGGGCGCAATAAAACTCCCAGCATTGATGTCGGTGGATGCAGTAAAGACCCCCCAACATTGGTGTCAGTGAACGCATTAACACTCCCCAGCAATGATGTCAGTGGACGCATTAAACCCCCCCGGTATTGGTGTCAGGGGACGCATTAAACCCCCGCATTGGTATCAGGGGATACATTAACCCCCCCAGTATTGGTGTCAGGGGATGCATTAACCCCCCCAGTATTGGTGTCAGGGGATGCATTAAACCCCCCAGTATTGGTGTCAGGGGACGCATTAAACCCCCCAGTATTGGTGTCAGGGGACGCATTAAACCCCCCAGTATTGGTGTCAGGGGACGCATTAAACCCCCCAGTATTGGTGTCAGTGAACGCATTAAACCCCCCCGTATTGGTGTCAGGGGACGCATTAAACCCCCCCGTATTGGTGTCAGTGGACGCATTAAACCCCCCCCCCCCCGGTATTGGTGTCAGGGGGACACATTAAATCCCCAGCATTGATGTCAGTGGATGCATTAACCCCCCCCCCCCCCGGTATAGGTGTCAGGGGATGAATTAAACCCCCCAGTATTGGTGTCAGTGGACACATTAAACCCCCCGGTATTGGTGTCAGGGGATGCATTAAACCCCCCAGAATTGGTGTCAGGGGACGCATTAAAACCTCCGGTATTGGTGTCAGTGGACACATTAAAACCCTGCAGTATTGGTGTCAGTGAACGCATTAAAGATCCCCCAGTATTGATGTCAGAGGCTGCATTATTAAGCCCTATCACAGGTGTCAGTATAATTAAAGAGGAAGTAAACCCTCCTCTATAATAAGGCTTTCCAATAGGTACTGTAAATATCTCCTGAACATGCACGGTTTAGGAGATATTTACCTTACATGCAGCCAGTGACGTCACTGGCGCATGCGCTCTGAAGGAACGGCCGCTGGTGCCGTTTCTTCAGAGCCCCGTGCCGTGACTGTCGGCTCCCGCGCGTGACGTCACCGCGGCTCCGGCCAATCAGATGGCCGGATGCCGCGATCCCGGAAGACGTGTCGCCCGTCATACAGGTAAGCGGACGGCACGGCGGGGGCTCGTTCTAAGGTAAGTATTTCATAATGAGCTAGTATGCGATGCATACTAGCTCATTATGTGTTTCTCTTACAGGTTGCAAGAAAAGAAAAAAAAGGTTGTAGGGTTTACAACCTCTTTAACCCCCTTCCTCACATTGGTGGTCAATGGCATTGAAAAGTAACCCCTTCCATGACCAGCAATGTGGGGGGAGGGGGTTATTAATACTGACAGTACCACAAATGCAGAAGAGGGGAGGTGGGTTAAAATTAGTGGTGATCGACGGATATCGTTTTTTTAATGCAGATACCGATATTTTGGTGATCGGATATCGGTATCAGCCGATATTTTCACAAATGTATATATTTTTTTTCTACAGGTTCTCCTTCTGGGGGGATCCGGCGGTCTAAAAGACCCCAAACCCCCCTCAGCACCGAAAAGCATTCCAAACGCCAAGTTTGGCTGTTTTGATGCAGTCAGTTTTTTTAATTCGGCGCTGAGTAACCGGAAGTGACGTCATGACATCACTTCCGGAGATCTGGGTCTTCTCTTGGGCGGCGGAGGTAGGATGGGAGACCCGGGGCGAGCCGCGGAAGGCAGCAGGAGGGGGGGGGGGAGGGGTGGACGTCCCATCCCGCTCCTTGTAATAACAGCTGAGCGGCTTCTCAGCCGCATTGGTTGTCATTACAAGTCAGCTATGGACACCGGTACCGGGGGGATGCCTCTAGCTGCAGGCATCACTCCGCTACAGCACTTTCCCGAAATATCGGCAAATCAAAAGGCCGATTCGGATATATCGGGGAAAGTGCATATCAGCCCCCGATATATCGGTGTTGCCGATATTCGGTCGATCTCTAGTTAAAATGCCACTGCCATGAGGACAATACAAAGTGGGGGATGGGGGGGGGGAGGGTAACTTCACTGCCACTGACTCCCCCCATCCTCCACCTGCATCAGTGAACACAGCAAAGTTAACCCCCTCCTCACTTCCAGTCTACTGCAGTACCATTTACCTGGTTCTCTGGCAATTAGGTACAGCTGAGCTTACCTCACACATTTGCTCCTGGTCGGCTGCTCCCTCCTAGTGCCAAAGGGCTGGCAGTCAGACAGACAGATGGGCGGCCAGATGGGCGGGCAGGCAGGCAGGCCAGCGAGCGGGCAGCAGGGGGTTCAGGTGCGCGGGATCTCCAAATCTGGCCGCATTCCCATCCCGCCCACACAACAAGAGCCGACACAGCACTCACAACAAGAAGTCCTGCAGCTGGGGAAAGGGGAGGGAGCAAAATCCTCCCTCCAGCAGCCATTTAGGCCTGCACAGTGCTGTATGGAACGAGAGGAAGTCCCCTTTCCCTTAGGCTGTCCCCAACTCACACAGCCGAGGAGGCAACGGGGAAACCTCCAGCGCACCCTACTGATGTGCGCTCTAGGCCGGTGCCTACCTTGCCTTTAGGTAGCAATGGCAAGTACACCGTTCATGTCAGTATACACAGTGCAGCACGCATACAGCTCAGTACACCGTTCATACATGTCAGTATACACAGTGCAGCACACATACAGCTCAATACACCATTCATACATGTCAGTATACACAGTGCAGCACACATACAGCTCAGTACACCGTTCATACATGTCAGTATACACAGTGCAGCACACATACAGCTCAGTACACCATTCATACATGTCAGTATACACAGTGCAGCACACATACAGCTCAGTACACTGTTCATACATGTCAGTATACACAGTGCAGCACACATACAGCTCAGTACACCGTTCATACATGTCAGTATACACAGTGCAGCACACATACAGCTCAGTACACCGTTCATACATGTCAGTATACACAATGCAGCACACATACAGCTCAGTACACCGTTCATACATGTCAGTATACACAGTGCAGCACACATACAGCTCAGTACACCGTTCATACATGTCAGTATACACAATGCAGCACACATACAGCTCAGTACACCGTTCATACATGTCAGTATACACAGTGCAGCACACACACAGCTCTGTACACCGTTCATACATGTCAGTATACACAGTGCAGCACACACACAGCTCAGTACACCGTTCATACATGTCAGTATACACAGTGCAGCACACACACAGCTCAGTACACAGTTCATACATGTCAGTATACACAGTGCAGGACACATACAGCTCACTACACAGTTCATACATGTCAGTATACACAGTGCAACACACATACAGCTCACTACACAGTTCATACATGTCAGTATACACAGTGCAGGACACATACAGCTCTGTACACCGTTCATACATGTCAGTATACACAGTGCAACACACATACAGCTCACTACACAGTTCATACATGTCATTATACACAATGCAGCACACATAGTACAGTACACCGTTCATACATGTCAGTATCTGAGAACTTGTGAATGTGTAAGGAGCAATGCCTTGTGGGACATGTAGTCCTGGGAAGGAGCAGGTAAGGAGTGATTCTAAAGGCAGAATTATTTTTACATTGCTACAGGGGCACTCTATACTATACTTTGCGGCTTGCTATAGGGGCGCTCTATACTATACTTTGCGGCTTGCTATTGGGGCACTCTATACTATACTTTGTGGCTTGTTATAGGGGCACTCTGAAAGTAGGAGGAGCCAGAAGCACCGGTGGGGGGCCCCAGGAGAAGGAGGATGGGGGCTGCTCTATGCAATACCATTACACACAACAAGTAAAATAAATGGGTGTCCTCATTTCTGAGCATACATCCCCTCCCCCACCACTATTATTATTGATGCATAAAATATATATTTAAAGTCATTTTATTGTTGGCTATTTTTAATTACAATGTATTTTTACTCATGGATTTTCATAAATATACATTAAAAATTATTGTATAAGTGGCGGTTCACATTTCTGCCATGCGGGAACGCTGCGAATATACAGCGTGTTCCCGCATCGCATCCGCACCCCTGGCAGTTCACACTGCCATATGCCATACACTGGGGGTGTCAATTAAAGGTTAACGACACCCCCAGATCAGATGGCACATCGCAGTGCAATCTATAAGTTGGCACAGAATCGGATCACACTAGTGCGAACCACCATGCCATCCGATTCTGCTGCGGACCAAAAAAAGGGTCCTGTGCGAGATGGGTGCGATTGCGGTGGGAATTGAGTCATACAATCTGTATGGGTGAATTTGCAGCGCACAGAGATGGCATGTTATTTTAGGAGCGCTCAGAATTACATGCCATCTCTGTGATGGCAGAAATGTGAAGCGGCACTAAGCCAACATTTAGCGCCGGTTCACACTGGCGCGACGCTACTTTCAGGGGCGACCTCCGAGATCGCGGTGCGAGCAGCGCAGCGCGACCTCGGAGCGGCCGCCACAGACTTCATAACATTGAAGTCTATGGCGGTCGCCTCCTGGTCGCCCCAAAGAAGCTCCGGACCCTTTTTCTAGGTCGGAGCGACTTGTGTCGCTCCTATTAGAACGGGTCCGTAGCTTCCCTATGGGAGGCGACCTGCGGCGACCTGTGAGGCGACCAGGTCGCCTCACAGTTCGCCCCAGTGTGAACCGGGGCTTATGATTTTGCTGTTGTTTTGGGTAAAGTGGTGAAGGGTTCGTCCAGAGGGGGGCTTTAGCAGAGAAATGCTTTATAAATGCAAGAAAGTCATGTAAATAAAAAAATAAGATGAAAATGTAGAAAATAAATGTCTGCTTTCATGGTAAAATAAATCAATAAATAAAAAGAGAATAGACTGACAGGCTGATGGGAAAAGCACTGATAGATTTACTGGGAGACTTTACCAAGGATTACCAATGACATTTTCTGGGCTCCATATAATATAAGCCTGGGGGGGGGGGGGTAGGTGAAGATCTGAGGAGATGGGGGGGGGGTATGTGAAGATATGAGGAGGAGATGGGGGGTGTATGTGAGGATCTGAGGAGGAGATGGGTGGGGGGGGGGGGTATGTGAGGATCTGAGGAGATGGGGGGGGGGGTATGTGAGGATCTGAGGAGGAGATGGGGGGGGTATGTGAGGATCTGAGGAGGAGATGGGGGGGGGTAGGTGAGGATATGAGGAGGAGATGGGGGGGGGGTATGTGAAGATATGAGGAGGAGATGGGGGGTGTATGTGAAGATCTGAGGAGGAGATGGGTGGGGGGGGGGGGGTATGTGAGGATCTGAGGAGATGGGGGGGGGGGGGAGGTATGTGAGGATCTGAGGAGGAGATGGGTGGGGGAGGTATGTGAGGATCTGAGGAGGAGATGGGTGGGGGAGGGTAGGTGAGGATCTGAGGAGGAGATGGGGGGGGGGGAGGGTAGGTGAGGATCTGAGGAGGAGATGGGGGGGTGAGGTATGTGAGGAGATGGGGTTCTAGGGAAGAGAGAGGATGGGTAGTTGAGAGAACTCTCAGGATGAGGAGAGGTGTGAGGAGGAGAGAGGGAAGGTCTTGGGCTGAGTTCTCCCCCCTTGTACTTAACACACCAGGAAGCATCGATTTCCTCCCTCCAGCCGTGTGACCAGGGTGATAGAGGGAGGACGGCTGCCTCCCCTCACTACACAGTGGCGCTCTCTATTGCCACCTGCAGGCTGGAAGGAGGAGAAAGTCTAATCCTCTCCCCAGCTCTGTCACTCCTGTCAGTGGGCCTCACGGATGAGCGGCCTCACTGGCAGCGCGCGGAGGTGGGCTCGCGCTTCCTCTGATTGGTGCAGGGGGCAGGCGGATCATGTGATTTTATAGCACGCGGAGGCGGAGCGGCGCCATTTTTACTGTGGTTGCCAGGGAGAGGGAGTGTCTCCTGTCACTGCCGTCACAGCGCCCTATAGTGGAATCTTCTAACACTACAGCCACAGCTTCTATATCTAATCATCTGTATCCAGGAGAGACAGTAAGTGTCATTAGCTGTCATGTCACCTTACCAGTGAGGTCGGGTCCAGTGTCTGGATATGTGTGTGTGTGTGGGGGGGAGGACAATAGAGACCTGGACCCGATTTGTACTGTAAATGATCTGTCAGTGTTTTCTCTCCTCCTTTCTAGTTGGAGGGAAGAGAAATCACTTTTTCACACTCAGGATCAGAGCTGCCATTAGAAATCACAGGGGCCCCGAACAGCCTCCTGACAGGGGCCCCAAACAGCTTACCTGATAGGGCCCCCCTCCCCCTCACAGGTATAAATATTTTTCCCAACTCACTTCCCTCCCCCCCCAATTCCCCCTCCTAGCAGAAATCTACTCCCCTAAATTCCCCATCACAGCGCAAATCCCCCAATCCCTTCCTTCCAGCACAAACCTCCCCCCAAATCACAGCACAAATCCCCTCCTCCCAGGACACATCCCACCAATCCCTTCCTTCCAGCACAAATCCCCCAATCCCAGCACACATCCCACCAATCCCCTCCTCCCAGGACACATCCCACCAATCCCTTCCTTCCAGCACAAATCCCCCCAATCCCCTCCTCCCAGCACACATCTCCCAATCCCTTCCTTCCAGCACAAACCTCCCCCCAAATCCCAGCACAAATCCCCCCAATCCCCTCCTCCCAGCACACATCCCCAAATCCCTTCCTTACAGCACAAACCTCCCCCCAAATCACAGCACAAATACCCCCAATCCCCTCCTCCCAGCATACATCCCACCAATCCCTTCCTTCCAGCACAAATCCCCCAATCCCAGCACACATCCCACCAATCCCCTCCTCCCAGCACACATCCCACCAATCCCTTCCTTCCAGCACAAATCCCCCAATCCCAGCACACATCCCACCAATCCCCTCCTCCCAGCACACATCCCACCAATCCCTTCCTTCAAGCACAAATCCCCCAATCCCAGCACACATCCCACCAATCCCCTCCTCCCAGCACACATCCCACCAATCCCTTCCTTCCAGCACAAATCCCCTAAATCCCCTCCTCCCAGCACACATCCCACCAATCCCTTCCTTCCAGCACAAATCCCCCCCCCCCAATCCCAGCACAAATCCACCCAATCCCCTCCTCCCAGCACACATCCCACCAATCCCTTCCTTCCAGCACAAATCCCCCCCCCAATCACAGCACAAATCCCCCCAATCCCCTCCTCCCAGCACACATCCCACCAATCCCTTCCTTCCAGCACAAATCCCCCCCCCCCAATCCCAGCACAAATCCACCCAATCCCCTCCTCCCAGCACACATCCCCCCAATCCCTTCCTTCCAGCACAAACCTCCCCCCAAATCCCAGCACAAATCCCCTCCTCCCAGCACACATCCCCCCAATCCCTTCCTTCCAGCCCAAACCTCCCCCCAAATCACAGCACAAATCCCCCCAATCTCCTCCTCCCAGCACACATGCCCCGAATCCCTTCCTTCCAGCACAAATCCCCCACCCCCCAATCCCAGCACAAATCCACCCAATCCCCTCCTCCCAGCACAAACTCCCCCAATCCCTGCCTCCCAGCACACATCCCCCCAATCACCTCCTCCCAGCACAACCCCCCCCCCATTCCCCGCCTCCCAGCACAAATCCTCCAATCCCCGTCTCCCAGCACAAATCCCCCCAATCCCTTCCTTCCAGCACAAATCCCCCCATTCCCCGCCTCCCAGCACAAATCCCCCCATTCCCCGCCTCCCAGCACAACCCCCCCAATCCCCTCCTCCCAGCACAAACCCCCCCAATTCCCCGCCTCCCAGCACAAATCCCCCCATCTCCTCCCAGCACAAATCCCCCCATCTCCTCCCAGCACAAACCCCCCCAATTCCCCGCCTCCCAGCACAAATCCCCCCATCCCCTCCTCCCAGTACAAATCTTCCCAATCCCCTCCTCCCAGTACAAATCTCCCAATCCCCTACTTCCAGTACAAATCCCTCCAATCCCCTCCCAGCACCAAGTCACATTGTTAGCGATTATTAGCATTTTTATTCAAATGTATTGCTATCAAACTATTATTTTATATATTACTATTATTACTAACTTTTAGCTATTTTCAGATACACCAACATCAGTCAGCATCAGAATGCCACGTCATTCACGACAACGTACCCGTGGAAGGCGACCACGTCAAGAGGGCGGAGAGTCTCCAGTCGCCCACAGGACGAGAGGCCAACTTTGGAGGAGACGGGAGGACGCGGCCAACAACAGGAGCCGTTCTCCCAGAGACCGCAGGGATGCTGAGCACCACCCAGCGCCACAGAGACCACCAGCAGTGGAGCGGCCTATCTGTTCCATCTGCCTGAGTGAGTATGTCACAGAGGACACCAGAACACTAGGCTGTTCTCATACATTCCATTCTGTTTGTATCCACAGATGGCTTTTACACTCTGCTACTTGTCCCTTGTGCCGGGCAAGTATTCCTCTACCATGTGAGATAGACGTTCTGAACATTCATGTCATCCTGGAGCTTGGTGAAGATGGAGACCCCCAAGTGTTTTTCTGGTATGTATAACACCTTTCTCTTCAGATGCCTGTATAACAACATGCAGTAATTTAGACCAATATATATATATATATTTTAGCTATTTTCTCCTTATAGTAGAAAATGCTTAGAAAAAAAAAAAAAATATATATATATATACTGTTAATTTTTATAGTAATATTATTTTTATTTATTATCTGCCTGTAGGCATAATATGTGATAATAGACTACTAGATATCAAACTATTACCAGAGAAAAGGGGTCTGTTCATTCTGATCAACCCACCACCGCTCAGGGGGACATTCCAGACGTCTATCGCAAAAAGGAGTCCGTTCATTCTGATGAAGCCACCACCTCTCAGATGAACACTCCAGACTTTTTACCACAGAAAGGAGTCCGTTATCCTGATGAGGCCACCACCTCTCAGATGAACACTCCAGACTTTTTACCACCGAAAGGAGTCCGTTATCCTGATGAGGCCACCACCTCTCAGATGAACACTCCAGACTTTTTACCACAGAAAGGAGTTCGTTATCCTGATGAGGCCACCACCTCTCAGATGAACACTCCAGACTTTTTACCACAGAAAGGAGTTTGTTATCCTGATGAGGCCACCACCTCTCAGATGAACACTCCAGACTTTTTACCACAGAAAGGAGTTCATTATCCTGATGAGGCCACCACTTCTCAGATGAACACTCCAGACTTTTTACCACAGAAAGGAGTTCGTTATCCTGATGAGGCCACCACCTCTCAGATGAACACTCCAGACTTTTTACCACCGAAAGGAGTCCGTTATCCTGATGAGGCCACCACCTCTCAGATGAACACTCCAGACCTCTACCACAGAAAGGAGTTTGTTATCCTGATGAGGCCACCACCTCTCAGATGAACACTCCAGACTTTTTACCACAGAAAGGAGTTCGTTATCCTGATGAGGCCACCACCTCTCAGATGAACACTCCAGACTTTTTACCACCGAAAGGAGTCCGTTATCCTGATGAGGCCACCACCTCTCAGATGAACACTCCAGACTTTTTACCACAGAAAGGAGTTCGTTATCCTGATGAGGCCACCACCTCTCAGATGAACACTCCAGACTTTTTACCACAGAAAGGAGTTCATTATCCTGATGAGGCCACCACTTCTCAGATGAACACTCCAGACTTTTTACCACAGAAAGGAGTTCGTTATCCTGATGAGGCCACCACCTCTCAGATGAACACTCCAGACTTTTTACCACAGAAAGGAGTTCGTTATCCTGATGAGGCCACCACCTCTCAGATGAACACTCCAGACTTTTTACCACAGAAAGGAGTTTGTTATCCTGATGAGGCCACCACCTCTCAGATGAACACTCCAGACTTTTTACCACAGAAAGGAGTTCATTATCCTGATGAGGCCACCACTTCTCAGATGAACACTCCAGACTTTTTACCACAGAAAGGAGTTCGTTATCCTGATGAGGCCACCACCTCTCAGATGAACACTCCAGACTTTTTACCACCGAAAGGAGTCCGTTATCCTGATGAGGCCACCACCTCTCAGATGAACACTCCAGACCTCTACCACAGAAAGGAGTTTGTTATCCTGATGAGGCCACCACCTCTCAGATGAACACTCCAGACTTTTTACCACAGAAAGGAGTTCGTTATCCTGATGAGGCCACCACCTCTCAGATGAACTCTCCAGACTTTTTACCACCGAAAGGAGTCCGTTATCCTGATGAGGCCACCACCTCTCAGATGAACACTCCAGACTTTTTACCACAGAAAGGAGTTCGTTATCCTGATGAGGCCACCACCTCTCAGATGAACACTCCAGACTTTTTACCACAGAAAGGAGTTCATTATCCTGATGAGGCCACCACTTCTCAGATGAACACTCCAGACTTTTTACCACAGAAAGGAGTTCGTTATCCTGATGAGGCCACCACCTCTCAGATGAACACTCCAGACTTTTTACCACCGAAAGGAGTCCGTTATCCTGATGAGGCCACCACCTCTCAGATGAACACTCCAGACCTCTACCACAGAAAGGAGTTTGTTATCCTGATGAGGCCACCACCTCTCAGATGAACACTCCAGACTTTTTACCACAGAAAGGAGTTCGTTATCCTGATGAGGCCACCACCTCTCAGATGAACACTCCAGACTTTTTACCACCGAAAGGAGTCCGTTATCCTGATGAGGCCACCACCTCTCAGATGAACACTCCAGACTTTTTACCACAGAAAGGAGTTCGTTATCCTGATGAGGCCACCACCTCTCAGATGAACACTCCAGACTTTTTACCACAGAAAGGAGTTTGTTATCCTGATGAGGCCACCACCTCTCAGATGAACACTCCAGACTTTTTACCACCGAAAGGAGTCTGTTATCCTGATGAGGCCACCACCTCTCAGATGAACACTCTAGACTTTTTACCACAGAAAGGAGTTCGTTATCCTGATGAGGCCACCACCTCTCAGATGAACACTCCAGACTTTTTACCACCGAAAGGAGTCCGTTATCCTGATGAGGCCACCACCTCTCAGATGAACACTCCAGACTTTTTACCACCGAAAGGAGTCCGTTATCCTGATGAGGCCACCACCTCTCAGATGAACACTCCAGACTTTTTACCACAGAAAGGAGTTCGTTATCCTGATGAGGCCACCACCTCTCAGATGAACACTCCATACTTTTTACCACAGAAAGGAGTTCGTTATCCTGATGAGGCCACCACCTCTCAGATGAACACTCCAGACTTTTAACACAGAAAGGAGTCTGTTAATCCTGATGAAGCCACCACCTTTCAGATGAATACTCCAGACCTCTACCACAGAAAGGAGTCCTTTCATCCTGATTAGGCCACCGCCTCTCAGGTAAACACTCCAGGTATTTACAACAGAAAAGAGTCCGATAATCCTGATGAAGCCACCACCTCTCAGGTGAACACATTTTATCCTTGAGGCACCAGCGACTCTTATGAAATTGTCTCTGTATGTTTCTGCCTCCTTATGTCATCCTCCTCCATTACCTCCCAAACTTCTTTTTTAGCCCGCAACCCAAAACCCATTTCAGGAAGTTAGATCAGAAAAAAAGATAAAATAAATAGATATGTGGAGGAGTCTAAGATCAGTAAAGAACACATACCTGAATTATATATTTTTAAACTAGATTTAAGTGTCACTTCAACATCTTACAAAAAAAGGAGCGTGATTGGCCGGCTGTAGGGGAGGAGGAGGCCGGACTTTTTTTTTTTTTTACACTAAACAATATCCTTTTCCCCTTCAGTTCTGCTTCTTTGGAACGAGCAGTACACTTTAGTTGCAGTTATGTGCACTGCTCCATATACACTGCAAAGCCCATAGCCTACAGTCCATGGCCCACCGCTGATAGCCTACAGTCCACCCCCTCAACACAGTGGCGGAGCTAGACTTTTAAAACAGGGGTGGCAAAGGGGTGGCAAGGTATTATTTTGGGGGGTCAATATACAAAGTGTTCAATTACACCGCAATGTCGCAGTCCCTCTAATAATCGCTGATCGCTGCCATTACTAGTAAAAACAATTAAAAAAATAAAAAGTTCCATAGTTTGTAGACGTAATAACTTTTTTGCAAGCCAATCAAAATACACTTAGGATTTTTTACAAAAAATATGTGGCAGAATAAATATTAGCCTAAATTTATGAAAAAATTTGATTTTTTTCATTGGGAATGTTTTATAGTAGAAAGTAAAAAGGATTTGTCGCTAATTTTATGTTTATAGCGCAAAATATAAAAACTGCAGAGGGGATCAAATACCACCAAAAGAAATCTCTATTTGTGGGAAAAAAATACATCAGTTGTATTTGGGTACAGCGTCACACAACCTCGCAATTGTCAGTTAAAGCAATGCAGTGCCGTATCGCAGAAAATGGCCTGGTCATTAAGGGGGAGCTGAAGTAGTTAAAGGGTCAGTTTTTTCAGATAATCTTGCCCATTTAAGACTTTTTTCTGAGTGGTCAGGGGATGGTAAAAACAGACAACTCGAAGTCTAGATCACAACTGGAACCCCTCTACATGTGCCACAGCTTTGATGGTTTATGTTAAGCCTATGTGAAATTTGGCTATCCAGGTCAATGGGGCCATGCCACAACCATAAGCCAAACACTTGTCCTGCTGTTGTGGCTTATTAACCCCATAAAAAATCTGCCACTCTGCTAAAAATAAAAAAAGCAGGATTTAGGAGAATTATTATAAATAATTTTGCCCCCCTTTAATAAGTCATTGTAATGCCACCCATATTCCTGTCCTTTTAAACAGGGTGACTGACAGTAAGCTGACATTAATGCTGCACAGGTGTTACTTTCACCCTGGTAAAAGGGCAAGAATATGGGTGGCATTACAATGACTTATTAAAGGGGGAAACATTTTTGTTAAGGAGCATAGACTGTACAGGAACAGGCGCTTCTGCTACTTGGGCTAAACTGTCCCTCACCTCAGTCACTGCAGGCTGCCAATGAACTCCTTTCAGAGCTGATCCATCCCACAAGACCCACACCAAGACAGGAAGACCGCGGGAATCGGGATGAAAATTTAAGGCATGTGATTGACAGACAGCGCTTCCGATGCACCCATTGGCTGTGTAAGTAGCAGGAGGGGGTGCAGCCTGCAAGATTTAGGCTGCACTGACTCCTGCTGCCTCCCCAGCCAATGGGTATTTGAGGTTCTCCTTAGTCCCTCCCTCATGACATCACCCAGAATTGGGAGGACACAATGTAAGATACAGGACAATTGTCCGGTCTTCTTGTCTTGGTGTGGGATGGATCGGCGCTCCCCTGTGATTACTCCGCTCCTCCTCCCTCCCTCTGCCTACCAGCTCTCCATCCGCCTCCCTCCGCAGCTCTCGTACAGCGATCCCAAGATTCCTCTGCTGCCATGCACCCGCCCAGGATCGGGGTGGCAACAGGGGTGGCAAGGACTTTGTCTGGGATGGCAATCGCCACTGCCTCAACAGGAAGTCAGATCACAAAAAAAAAAAATGGAGATTTGGAGGAGTCTGAGATCAGTAAAAATCATTTTTTTGGAGCCCAAAACCCACAGCCCGCAGCCCAAAACCCACAGCCCGCAGCCAAAAACCCACAGCCTGCAGCCAAAAACCCACAGCCTGCAGCCCAAAACCCACAGCCTGCAGCCCAAAACCCACAGCCTGCAGCCAAAAACCCACAGCCTGCAGCCCAAAACCGGCAGCCCAAAACCCACAGCCTGCAGCCAGGGCCGTACCAAATGGTAGGCTAAACCAGCGCCCACAAGGGGCGCAGGCTGAGTGGGGGGGGTGCAAAAACATTGGCAGTGTAGCTCCTTCGGCCGGCGCCCCCTTCGCCCCCCCTCCCGTCACAAGGCTGTGTGTGTCTCACATAGCCCAGTGAGCGCAGCTTCCCTCCTCCAGGAATGGGAGAGGCTGCATTTGCTCGGCCTTCTCCCGCCCCTCTCTCTCTCTCTCCCTGTGCCCGCCCATACATTCAGTGCAGCCCGTGCGTGCTGTCTGTGAAGGAGATGTGTGAGCGGGAAAGTTACTACATGGTGAACATGGCCCCTGACTGAGTAAGATGAGCACTGTGACCGAACTTACTTCTCCCTACCCTCTCACCCCCCTCTGTCCCTGTCACCCCTCTGTCCCTGTCTCTCCGTATCAGCCCCCTTTCCCTCTCTCCGTGTCAGCTCCCTGTCTTTCCCTGTCACCCGCTCTCTCTCCCTGTCACCCCCTTCCCTCTCTCTGTGTCACCCCCCTCTCTCTCTGTCACCCCCCCTGTTTCTCTCTGTCAAACCCCCTCTCTCTGTCGAACCCTCTCTCTCTCTCTCTCTCTCTCTCGGGGGGGGGGGCGCCGATACAGCTTCTCGCCAAGGACGCTGGAGACCCTAGGTACGCCTCTGCCTGCAGCCCAAAACCCACAGCTTAAAATCCACAGACCACAGCCCAAAACCCACGGCCCGCAGCCCAAAACCCACGGCCCGCAGCCCAAAACCCACGGCCCGCAGCCCAAAACCCACGGCCTGCAGCCCAAAACCCACGGCTTGCAGCCCAAAACCCACAGCCCAAAACTCACAGCCTGCAGCCCAAAACCCACAGCCCGCAGCCCAATACCCACAGTCTGCAGCCCAAAATCCACAGCCTGCAGCCCAACACCCGCAGCCCAAAACCCACAGCCTAAAACCCGCAGACCACAGCCCAAAACCCAGAGCCCGCAGCCCAAATCCCAGAGCCCGCAGCCCAATACAGACAGTCTGCAACCCAAAACTGGCAGCCTAAAGCTCACACCCTGCAGCCCAAACCCACAGCCCAAAACCCGCAGCCTGCAGCCCAAAACCCACAGTATATTTTTAAACTAGATTTAAGTGTCACTTCAACATCTTATAAAAAAAAAAGGAGCGTGATTGGCAGGCTATAAGGGGAGGAGGATGCCAGATTTTTTTTTCTTTTTTACACTAAACATAATCCTTTTTTTTTTTTTTCAGTAAAAATCCATACACATCCACTAGGTAATGACCCTGTTACCTATTTTTCAATAAATTATTTCTTACTTTTTTTCTGCTTCCTTGTTCTGTAACATCCTCCATGAGCTCCCACACCTCTCCTTTTCCCCTTCACTTCTTCTTCTTTGGAACGAGCAGTACACGTTAGTTGGAGTTATGTGCACTGCTCCGTGTACACTGCAAAGCCCATATCCACGGCCCACCACCCATTGGCTACAGTCCACGGCCCACCGCCCATTGGCTACAGTCCACCGCCCATTGGCTACAGTCCACAGCCCACCGCCCATTGGCTACAGTCCACAGCCCACCGCCCATTGGCTACCACCCATAGCCTTCAGTCCACGGCCCACCGCCCATAGCCTGCGGCCCACTGCCCATACCCTAGAGTCCACGGCCCACCGCCCATACCCTACAGTCCACGGCCCACCACCCATACCCTACAGTCCACCCCCCCCACAGCAGGAAGTCGGAACACAAAAAAAAATATGGAGATTTGGAGGAGTCTGAAATCAGTAAAAATCACTTTTATGGAGCACAAAACCCACAGCCCAAAACCCACAGCCTGCAGCCCAAAAGCCACAGCCCGCAGCCCAAAGCCCATTTCAGGAAGTTAGATCAGAAAAAAGTTAAAATAAATAGATACGTGAAGGAATCTGAGATCAGTAAAAAGCATTTTTATAGGTAAAGAACACATACCTGAATTAGATATATATTTTTTAACCAGTTCCAGACCGCACGCCGCGGATATACAGCGGCAGGCAGCACCTCCTGCGCGAACCGACGTAGGGCTACGTGTGGTCGTGAGCACTGCTCGGGGCGAGTGGGAGTGAGCCCTCCGTCCTGTGATGGTCTGATTCGGTACAGAACCGATCAGTCATCAGGTCCAGGCCAATGATTTTTGGCCTGGTCCTGGCGATCGGTTCTGACGAATGGCAGAACATCCTGTGTCTGTGTTTTGCAAACACAGGCACAGGAAATGCTGCTCTTTCCCCTCGTGGAGCCCTTTTCGGTTCCAGCTTGAGAGGAGAGAGCATCTAACCCTGAGTACACCAATCACTATACGTACACCACCTCAGATAGGCATATTTAACCCCCTGATCACCCCCCAGTTAACCCTTTCACTCCCTGTCACAGTGCACACTATATACAGTATATAGCTGTTTTGCTGATTACTGTAATAGTGTGCCTTGTGACTTCATTTAGCGCTAGCGGCTGTTCGTTTCTGTCCCAAATAGGTTTAGGGTACCCGTCAGCCCCCCCATAAAGATTTAACCCCCTGATTACCCCCAGTTAATCCCTTCATTGCACTGTCACAGTGTCACTTTTATAGTGTACAGATCTATTTTCTGATCACTATATTAGTGTCATAGGTGACATTAGTTAGCGTTAACGCTAGTTAGCGTCAATCTAGGACAGCGTCAGATCCCCGCCGCATATTTAGAAATATAAATTTAACCCTTTGATTGCTAGTGACACACACATACACACACTATACACCTCCATTACTAGTATAGTGTCTGAACGGATCAAAATCTTTGATCTGATCAGAACTATACTAGCGTCCCCAATAGTTTAGGGTTCCCAAAATGCAGCGTTAGCAGGATCGGCCACGGCACCTGCCCTCACCTGTGTTTAGCCCCTCGCCCAGCCCACCCCACCCCACCCGAGCAAGTGCAGTAATCAATAGATTACTGTTACTTCCAAAAACACAACACACAAAACCGCAGCGCTAGCAGAGTCAGGCCTGATCTCTGCTAGCACTAGCAGGTTTTTTTTTCGTAGCGATTCAAACAGTCCTTGACAACCAAGGGCTTTTTTACATGTGAGCCACACTACGTACCTGTACATTTATTGGCCAAAATGTCCAAACGGAGGTACACTAGTGAAGAGGCCTACAGGCTACTGACCATGTCAGATGAGAGCGATGGGGAGGCCTCACTGGCAGAATCAGGGTCAGTATAGGAACCTGTAGAGAGCAGCGGCACCCTGACAGATAGCTCTGACCACGGAGTGGTCCCTGCTAAGGTTAGGCATACCCAACCCCGTTCTAGAGTTGCTGATGTGCAACAATCGCAGAGTTCTTGTATGGAGCAGAGTGTCGGTACTAGTGCCGCTCAACCTTCTGGTGAACTGGCAAGCACCAGCAGCCGAGCACATCCTGGTCGTAGACAAACCAGCACTGCAGTATCACTTGGTGACGTGGTGAGTCCCATAAGTGCAGTTCAAGCTGGTGCGGTGGCTAGCACGAGTAGTGGCCCACAGCCAAACAGAATTTAAAGATAGGCCTGTAGAGCTCATAGTGCCCTCCCTGATGCGCTGGCAAATCCTGATTGGCAGCCCACAGATTCTGCAGCGCCCTTACTTCCCCCATTCACTGGCCAACCCAGGATTTAAGGGGAAACATCCAATTTTACTTCCCTTGATTTTTATGAGCTGTTTTTCACGGAAGATCTGTACAGATCTATTGTGGACCAAAGCAATTTATATGCTAATCAATTAATCGCCGCAAACCCAAATTTGTCCCTTGCCAGAGAATTCGGATGGAAACCTATAACTGTTTCCGAGTTTAAGACCTTTCTGGGCCTATCCCTCAACATGGGCATTACTAAAAGTAGTGAGTTGCGGTCATATTGGTCCACTGACCCAATTCACCATATTCACGTGTTCTCTGCTTCCATGGCCAGGACGAGATACGAGCAAATCCTGCGGTTCATGCACTTCAGTGACAATGAACTCTGTCATCCTTGGGGTGACCCTGGATATGACTGGCTCCACAAATTCAGCCCCTCGTAAACCATTTCAATCAAAGATTTGCAGCCTTGTTTATCCCCCAACAAGTTGTCTGCTATGATGAGTCCCTGATTAAGTTTTCTGGCTGCCTTGCTTTAAAGCAATTTATCCCCAGCAAGCGTGCCAGATACGGGGTCAAGATGTATAAGCTATGTGACAGGGCCACAGGCTATACATGTCGTTTCCGTGTTTACGAGGGAAGATATAGCAATGTGGAGCCCCCCAACTGCCCAGACTATATAGGGAGCAGCGGCAAGGCTATTTGGGACTTGGTGTCACCCTTTTTTGGAAGGGGATACTATTTATACGTAGACAACTTTTATACAAGCGTGCCACTTTTTAGTCACCTGCTTGAATTTAAAATTGGCACATGTGGCACCGTGCGACATAATCACCGGGGCTTCCCCCAACAGCTTGTAGATACCCGACTTAGACAGGGGGAAAGAGCCTGCTTGAAAACAAACAGATTGCTTGCAGTGAAGTGGAGGGATACACGGAATGTTTTCGTTCTGTCCTCCATTCACGCAGACATGACAGTCCAAATTTCTACGGCAACTGGTGTTTTGGAGAAGCCCCTCTGTGTCCACAACTACAACCTTAATATGGGAGGGGTGGACCTCAATGACCAGATGATGGCGCCATACTTATTTGCTCGTAAGGCCAGACGCTGGTACAAAAAGTGTCTGTTTATGTATTTCAATTGGCTCTACTGAACGCTTATGTGCTATACAAAGCGTCAGTACGAAGTGGATTCTTCCTACAATTCCAGGAAGAGATCATCAGAGACCTTCTGTATCCAGGAGGTGCTTCGGCCCAACTTCCCCTACCAGATCCAGTGAGCGGGCTGCATGAGAGGCATTTTCCGTATGTCCTCCCGAGTACTCCTACCCAAAGATACCCCCAAAGAAGATGTCGTGTCTGTAGGAAACACGGATTTAGGCGTGACACCAGTTATTATTGTCCCTCCTGTCCTGGCCAACCTGGTCCCTGCATGAATGTTTCCATCGCTACCACACACTAGTGGATTATTACTATAGGGTACAGCATGGCACAGTCTAGGGCAAACTTACACAGGGTCTCCAAAGATGTTCCATGGCGATTGCATTTTGAGAGACCCTAACCTGGAACATTTTAAAGTTACAGAAAAAAAAAGTTACAAAAAAAAATTAAATAAAAAAAGCCAAAAATAGTTGTAGTTTTATTGAGTTAATTTTCTGTTCTTACTCTGCTCTTTTACTTCTACTCTTTCTACTTTTACTGTACTTTATTGTTGCTGCTTTTCATTGTTAACCATTTTTTATTTTTCAGATACCAACATTCCATGCTATTATAATGTAATGTTTTATTTTTATTGTTAACCATTGTTTGCCTTGCAGGTACGCCCATCAGCTGCCACACTGATTTATATATTCTGACAGCAACAGCGTTTGCACTCAGCATATATGTAAATCTACGATGGCAGCGCTGTAGGAGGAGATTTAACCACCGCAGTTTAAAAAAAAAGGCATACATGGCTTTCATCATGCATGCCCATCATTAGAAGTGAAATGGGAAAAACGGGGGAAAAAATTGGACTTTGAAGGCACTATACATAAAAAACAACACTTTATTGTTGATAAGCATAAAACCAAAAAGGGGTACATCAACCGTCCCCAGAGGGCGGAGACAGTAGGTCAAAATGCAGGCGGCACAGTGACAGAAAACCTGCCACTAGGACATACAAAGTGACAAGAGTGGACAAGATAGCAATAAAGGTAGTAACAAAATGACACGGGTGAGGGCGCTATACGCTACAGTCGGGCAGCACCCGAAGTGGGTAACGCAGAGCGTCCTCAACAGTGGGGTACAATTTCCACAAGGGAACAGGTTCATGTAGCCAAATGCTCTACATGTTTCGCCTGATGTTCAAGCTTCTTCCGGAGCTGATGGAGTACACGTTCCCTATAAAGGTGTCACTGGGGCCAACAAGGGCGCCAGGAAGGTAGCCAAAGGCGTATCATGAAATAATAGTAGTCACGAGGGCCTGCTGAGGCAACACATAGGGGCACGCACTGCTACGGCCACTTGGAAAGTATTGATTGTTCAAATAACAGAACAAATCAAGTGTAGACCGGTAGAAATCATAACAGGGCAAAGGCTGAGGGGGCTTAGTCCGTAGCAAACCCTCCGGTAAAAAGAAACATGCAGTGCGTCCTCCTGGTTTTCCTCACAGCAAAGATGCCCCCGGATGGGGAATAACCATTTTCTGGCAGAGATTTCCTCATCCACATCGATGAATGTGGATGGAGGAATCTGTTATGGTTCTCTTTTTTCGTTCAGCCCACAGGCTGCATGTAAAAAAAAAAAAACCTACAATATATGCCGAACTAAGACCAGCAATGTACTGGTACGTCGCTGGACTTTGAGTGGTTATACCAGGATGATGCATGCAGATTTAGGCATCATCTTGGTATCGTTTTTTACAGCCAGTGGTCGGCTTACATGTAAAAGCGATCCTAGCAGGTAACTAGCCGCCAGACCGCTTTTACAGTCTAGCGGCTAATTTCTTTTACCCCCCCCCTGACTGCCTTCCGTTTCCGTGGTTTTTCTCGAGATCTCCTGTCCCACCGGGCAACCTGAGAGTGCAGCCGGTGGTTCCATTATCTGACCATAGAGCTGATCAGAGACGAGAATGGCTCCAATCATCTCTATGGCCTAAGATACCGGAAGCTACGAGCATCGGGTCCGCCGGGCACACGCACGGGGGGTCCGTGACCGAGCGGGAGCGCGCGTCCGGTGGCGCGCGCTCGCTCCCCAGAGCCTCACAGGCTAGTGACGTACCCCTACGTCACTTTGCCTGTGAGGGGCTGACTGCCGCCGTATATAGTCGGACGGCAGTCGGCAAGTGGTTAAAAATAAAATATGTTTTCATGTAAACAAAAAGTCACAGAAAAGGCTTGGTCTTCAAGTGGTTAGAAGAGTGGGTGATGTGTGGCTAAGATTGAGCAAAAATTGCCAGGGCAGTTCAAACATCCCCCCCCCCCAAAATGACCCCATTTTGGAAAGTAGACACCCAAAGCTATTTGCGGAGAGGCATGTTGAGTCCATGGAGTATTTTATATTTTGCTCTAAGTTTCGGGAAAATTACAATTTTTTTTTTTTAAACAGAGTAGTCACTAAATTATATATTGCTCACGCATACCATGGGTATATGTGAGATGACACCCCAAAATACATTCTGCTGCTTTTCTTGAGTACAGGGATACCACATGTGTGAGACTTTTTGGGAGCCTAGCTGTGTAGGGAACCCTTAAAACCAATCACCAGCTTCAGGTTTTCTAATGCCGTAAATTGTCCTGATATTTCAAGAGGCATTTTCCGTATGTCCTCCCGACCCAACTCCTACCCAAAGATACCCCCAAAGAAGATGTCGTGTCTGTAGGAAACACGGATTTAGGCGTGACACCCGTTATTATTGTCCCTCCTGTCCTGGCCAACCTGGTCCCTGCATGAATGTTTCCATCGCTACCACACACTAGTGGATTATTACTATAGGGTACAGCACGGCACAGTCTAGGGCAAACTTACACAGGGTCTCCAAAGATGTTCCATGGCGATCGCATTTTGAGAGATCCTAACCTGGAACATTTTAAAGTTACAGAAAAAAAAAGTTACAAAAAAAATTAAATAAAAAAAGCCAAAAATAGTTGTAGTTTTATTGAGTTAATTTTCTGTTCTTACTCTGCTCTTTTACTTCTACTCTTTCTACTTTTACTGTACTTTATTGTTGCTGCTTTTCATTGTTAACCATTTTTTATTTTTCAGATACCAACATTCCATGCTATTATAATGTAATGTTTTATTTTTATTGTTAACCATTGTTTGCCTTGCAGGTACGCCCATCAGCTGCCACACTGATTTATATATTCTGACAGCAACAGCATTTGCACTCAGCATATATGTAAATCTACGATGGCAGCGCTGTAGGAGGAGATTTAACCACCGCAGTTTAAAAAAAAAGGCATACATGGCTTTCATCATGTATGCCCATCATTAGAAGTGGGTGGATGTTGGGCGGTCTAATGATGGGTATACCACACATTTTCTGGCAGAGATTTCTTCATCCACATCGATCGATGTGGATGGAGGAATCTGTTAGGTTCTCTTTTTTCGTTCAGCACACAGGCTGCATGTAAAAAAAAAAAAAACCTACAATATATGCCGAACTAAGACCAGCAATGTACTGGTACGTCACTGGACTTTGAGTGGTTATACCAGGATGATGCCTGCAGATTTAGGCATCATCTTGGTATCGTTTTTTACAGCCAGTGGTCGGCTTACATGTAAAAGCGATCTTAGCGGGTAACTAGCCGCTAGACTGCTTTTACAGTCTAGCGACTACTTGCTTATACCCCCCCCCCACTTCCTTGTTTGTCCACTGGTTTTTCTCGGGATCTCCTGTCCCACCGGGCAACCTGAGAGTGCAGTCAGTGGTTCCATTATCTGACCATAGAGCTGATTGGAGACGAGAATGGCTCCAATCATCTCTATGGCCTAAGATACCGGAAGCTACGAGCATCGGGTCCGCCGAGCACACGCGCAGGGGGGGGTCCGTGACCGAGCGGGAGCGCTCATCCGGCGCCGCACGATTGCTCCCCAGAGCCTCACAGGCTAGTGACATACCCCTACGTCACTTTGCCTGTGAGGGGCTGACTGCCGCCATATAGAGTCGGACAGCAGTCGGCAAGTGCCAGGTCAGTTCAAACCCCCCCCCCCCCCAAAACGACCCCATTTTGGAAAGTAGACACCCAAAGCTATTTGCTGAGAGGCATGTTGAGTCCATGGAGTCACTTCTGTAGGTGAGATAATTTGTCGTCCCTATGTCCGCCCAAAAGACGTGCATGTTTTGACCTGCAGAGGATCCAGCTGGTCTTGCTAAAAGTTCTCTTTTGGGTATGTCACTCAATTGAAATATTTAATATTGAACATGTATTTGAATCCAAATGAACCATGGAACTGCAATAATGTATGTATGTAATTTATGTTTATTGTGTTTAGCAGAATATGATTTCCTCCAACATTGGTCCTGAGGAAGCTTCACATTAAAGCGAAACGCGTTGACCAGGGAAGGCGACCCAATTTACAGACACCCTCTTTGGGTATTGTAACCCAGGATGTACTAAGCAAGGGAGGTGCTGTATGAGGGTAAAAGTCTGTATGCACATGCTATTTGTATGATTATAATGTTTTCTCTTCTGTACTTTTGGATGTCCTGCAAGCATCCTATTTTAAAAAAAAAAAAATGTATGTATAAATAAAATATTTGAAATATTTGAAAAAATTGAGTTGATCTCATGCTATTGCCAGTAAAGTCCATCCATCGCAGGAGTAGGCTCTGTTTTGTTTTGTCTATATAGGCAGACTGCCATTCTGCTTGTGTACCAAAGGATAAGCAGGTGCCGGCTGACGTAGGGTCCGCAATACCTGACACTCAGCTCCCGCTTTGTATAATCACAGTGGGAGCATGCGGCCAGCAGCACGCATTTGTGCCCGTTACCCGGAAAAACCAGATCACGAATAAACACGTGATCCGGCGCAGAGGTGCTGCCCTGTAGCAGGAAATCTGATATAGGACAGACCGTAAGTGGTAAAATCTCATGGTTTGTAGTGATAATGGCATGATGCTAACGTGGCCAAATGTATTGAACATTTAAAAACACTTTAAAATGTATTTCCACTTTTGCAGCCACATTTGAAAGACACCTACTTTAGGTTTGTTACATGTCCCTATTCACATAGCATAACTTATAAAATTTTATATTTATTATATATCTTTGTCTGAGCCCTCCGGCAAGGAACAATTCTACTTTTCTTTGTTTATGCAGGGGCTGTGCAGCTGTGTTTGCCATAATTAACCCTGTCTGTACTGCACAGCTAGATATTCATTATCAATTGTAATCAGATTTGAACACTGATTTGTCCCAACAAAGGATTAAAGGTGCAGAGGTTGAGCTTCTTGCATTGTATGTTAGTGTGGACAGACTTAGATCAGGTTATTGTTCAAAAAACCCTGCAGTCAGCCATGATATCGCCTCCTGAGAAGCCTTTAAAAGGCATGCTGTGTCAATGAAAATGCATAACAAACATAGAGTGGATTTTTGTTTTGAAATTTGACTGCAAAAGTGGAAAAATGCTTTAAGAAATTTTAGAAAACATGCCTAATTTTTCAGGATAAAATTCTATACTTTAAATTCAAAAAGCCTTTACTGTGTACTACTGACAAATATAACTGTCTAAGATTTAATGTATTCTATGTAGCTCTGTAGCTTTACTGACCACTGGCTTTTTTTTTTTTTTTTTTTTTTTTTTTTTAGGATAACATTAGGAAATCAGTTGGATGGGATCCATTTATTGGATCCAGATGTTGTGGCTCGATTTAAGCAACAGTATCAAGATGGGGTGATCTCAAAACCAAAGCCTGTGATGAACTGCTCTTACTATATGAATGAGCAAAATAATTTGGATCAGAAATGCATTGGCATTTGAGGTCTATGCAGTCCCAATTAAAAAGGACTTTATCACGTTTTGTAAAAAGACTTGTTTTACAATTGTAAATACAAATGTATGGCATTGTACTTCTTTGTATTCTAAATTAAAAGTTCTAAGAAGCATTCAAGGAACACAGTGTACCTTTTTTTTTTATCCCGGTATAGCTGTATTGTACGATCCTGCTTTGGAAAAAAAAAAAAAACCTGCTTCCAGAAGTGTCTGTTCTGGAAACGACATATTGGGTGTGGTTTATAACTGAAGTGGGCTTTCCAATTGTACCTCCAATTGTGTCTGTTTTCCAAAGATTGCTGGAGAAAGTACTCACCAAGGTGTTGCTGCCATTCCCTTTTCTTGTGCCCTATAAAAGTATGTAGTTACCTGAGCGCGTAAGTCCATGCTCCTTTTTATTAATTTTCAACATTTTAAATGCTGCCTTTGCCCTCTTGCCCTGCCATTTGTAAGGTTCTGGCACTCTCAGTGCCTCCTATCACATCATTTCCGGGTGCTTTCCATCTACCTAGATAGATGAAGCACATATAGGTGTGTTTCCCTTTAAGAGTGCTGATGTCATCACTGAGCGCCGGACTGAACAGCTATTTAAATCACTAGCTCTCACTCACATGTGTTCGTTCAACCTGCTGTGTGCCTAGATGTGCCTTGATGCTAACCTGTCTTGAAGCTCTCATGCTTGCAAGCATACCTCGCTGTCGGAACCACGCTGCTCTGATCCCTGTATCCCGCTACCGGATCATCCGCTCTTGTCGAACCTCTCCTCTGCTACATTGCTACTAGTGATAAGTACCCCACAGGGGAAACCTCAATAACCTTCATACTAAAGCTTACACTGTCTAGCTCTGCATACTAAGGACTGTTACTACATCTGCACTATTTAGATTGCTAGCTCTTGAGCCTACTATCATCTGCTCTTGCACTGGGTTAGTCTCTCCTGTATGTCATCTGCTATCCTATCATTTACTACCATACATGATTGCTAACCTATCTGCATCCCACCTGTTACTATCTCATTCTCAAGAACATTCCTCTCAAGTGTCTGTCACCTATCGTCTCTACTTAAACCTGTCTCTTCAGCCTATCACCTCTATACTACTATATACACATAGATCACTCCAGGAACTTCTTATTGAGTGTGTATATTTACTTGCTGAATTGAGATCATCCACACATGATGAGTCTTTGGGAGTTGGGATTGGTGTCTCAGGGTTTCTCTACATGACTACTGAAGTGGAATATTTCTGCAGCTGTAAATCCACATCATACATAAAACGCAGGAGCGTTACAGATTGAACGAACCAGATAAAATGGATTCAGCAGAAATGACCACTCAGGTGACACAGTTAACACAACAAGTAACTGCGTTAATACACGCACTTACTGAATTAAAAGAAGACAATCAGGCTCTGACGCAGCAGGTGGCCAGACTGACACAGCCTACTGCTGCTCAACCCCCAGAACCTCTTGTCCTTCTACCAGACAGGTTTGATGGTTCTCGTTCCTCTTTTCTTTTTTTTCGTATGGATTGTGAGCTCCTATTTATCCTTAAGCCCAGGACCTATCATAATGACTTTATTAAAGTGCATGCTGCCATTAATTTGCTTTCTGGCAAAATGAAAACGTGGGCATACGAGAAACTGCAAGAAAAAAGTCCGATCCTAGACAATTGGGAATCATTTGCAATTGCGATGCACTCCCAGTGTCTCCCCTCCCAAAAATCTACTCCTAAACCTGCTCCAGGTAACCGCAGACCCCGGCTACCTAGGGAAAAAAGGAAACCAAATGAATATGGTGATCCTGCCTGGTCATGGTCCAAGCCTGCCTTAAACAGTCAGCCTTGTCACTCTGACACATCTCATTTGAACCCTGATCCTACAGAGATGGATGAGGAGCCTATGGAGATTGGTGCCGTACATACTAAGTTGTCCTTACAAAAAAAAAAAGATCACAGGAGAATCTGTGGCCTTTGTTTTTATTGTGGAGAAGGGGGACATTTCATTACATCTTGCCCAACCCGACCCCCCAGGCCTAAGGCTCTCCCAATGGAGGCCAGGCGAATCCAGACTGTTTTCCCTGAAAAACAGCCTGGAGATTACCAAGGCTGTTGTCAGCCCTGTCCCCGTCCTATATCAAAAAAGGGCACCCAGACTTTGACAAATATTGGAATAGATATTCCTTCAACTCCAGTGAACTCGATACCACGTTCTAAAAAACCTCCTGTACCACCTCCTGAGGATACTCTTATTTTTGCAAGTACATTTCTAGCTTCCAATGAAAACATTGAGATTCTTGCACCTGACTGCGTACGCGCTTCTAATGGCACGGTGGTATGTAGGAAGGATCTGAGGATGTTTGAAGAAGCATTGGTTGCTAGGACTACTAGGATTACTTCGGATGGTTATGCGTCCGATTCTAGTGAGGAGTTCATGTAGCAGACACCCTAACAACAAGTGATCTGATTCTCACATCGGTTACCAACCTGATCCGATTTTCATATCGGCAACAAGTGATCCGATTCTCACATCGGTTACCAACCTGATCCGATTTTCATATCGGCAACAAGTGATCCGATTCTCAGATCGGTTACCAACCTGATCCGATTCTCATATCGGCAACAAGTGATCCGATTCTCACATCGGTTACCAACCTGATCCGATTCTCGTATCGGCAACAAGTGATCCGATTCTCACATCGGTTACCAACCTGATCCGATTCTCGTATCGGCAACAAGTGATCCGATTCTCACATCGGTTACCAACCTGATCCGATTCTCATATCGGGACCAAGTGATCCGATTCTCGTATCGGCAACCAGTCTTTTCCGATTCTCGTATCGGCAACCAGTCTTATCCGATTCTCGTATCGGCAACCAGTCTTATCCGATTCTCGTATCGGCAACCAGCCTTATCCGATTCTCGTATCGGCAACCAGTCTTTTCCGATTCACGTATCGGCAGCCAGTCTTATCCGATTCTCGTATCGGCAACCAGTGTTATCCGATTCTCGTATCGGCAACCAGTCTTTTCCGATTCTCACATCGGCAACCAGCTTTTTCCGATTCTTATATCGACAACCAGCCTTAGAGGCCTTCCGGAGCCGGCCTTACGGGGGGGTACTGTAAGGTTCTGGCACTCTCAGTGCCTCCTATCACATCATTTCCGGGTGCTTTCCATCTACCTAGATAGATGAAGCACATATAGGTGTGTTTCCCTTTAAGAGTGCTGATGTCATCACTGAGCGCCGGACTGAACAGCTATTTAAATCACTAGCTCTCACTCACATGTGTTCGTTCAACCTGCTGTGTGCCTAGATGTGCCTTGATGCTAACCTGTCTTGAAGCTCTCATGCTTGCAAGCATACCTCGCTGTCGGAACCACGCTGCGCTGATCCCTGTATCCCGCTACCGGATCATCCGCTCTTGTCGAACCTCTCCTCTGCTACATTGCTACTAGTGATAAGTACCCCACAGGGGAAACCTCAATAACCTTCATACTAAAGCTTACACTGTCTAGCTCTGCATACTAAGGACTGTTACTACATCTGCACTATTTAGATTGCTAGCTCTTGAGCCTACTATCATCTGCTCTTGCACTGGGTTAGTCTCTCCTGTATGTCATCTGCTATCCTATCATTTACTACCATACATGATTGCTAACCTATCTGCATCCCACCTGTTACTATCTCATTCTCAAGAACATTCCTCTCAAGTGTCTGTCACCTATCGTCTCTACTCAACCTGTCTCTTCAGCCTATCACCTCTATACTACTATATACATAGATCACTCCAGGAACTTCTTATTGAGTGTGTATATTTACTTGCTGAATTGAGATCATCCACACATGATGAGTCTTTGGGAGTTGGGATTGGTGTCTCAGCGTTTCTCTACATGACTACTGAAGTGGAATATTTCTGCAGCTGTAAATCCACATCATACATAAAATGCAGGAGCGTTACACCATTTTTCAAAATCAATGTCATTGGCTGCTGGCTTCTTTCTTTTTCACTGTGCTGGCCCACCAGTGACATTTGCATCTCAGCATGCATGATTGTCATATTGTGCATGCACAAGATGGACTGCGTGACATCAAGCCCCTCGTCTTGTACACACACTGCAATCATCTGTTGAAAAAATCTCTGCACAATCCTTTCCAGGATGCATCTGTGAGGTCTTGGCTTTGTGAATAATATCTCAGAACCAAGAAGTCTAAACACAAATAGTTGGATAAAAACTAAGCTTCCATTATTTGCTAGTGTCCTAGGAGGGTGGAGACCTTTTTCTAACGATTTGTTGAAAAACAAAAATCTAACAAACCTTTTGCTAGACTTCTTGCTTTGTGGAATTTTTTCCTTTCTAAGTTTCCCTGCTACACTGCTGTTTGAGTGGGTCTCTGTTTAGCAGCTATCCTCTGCATTAGCACTGGAGGCTGTACCTGGGCCCCACTGAACTGGATGTGTGTTTTAGATGCAGAGCACTTCCCAAAGCCATGGCACAGAACCAAGTGTGCTCCTGTCTAAAGGACGAGCTGAAGTACCAGAAGCTACCTCACCATTTGCATCATTTGGTGCCTTTTCAAAAACCCCACCACTTCTGTTTTTTATCACAGAAAGTGTTGTAGCTGAGGCATAGAGTGTGACAAAATCTGCTGGGTGGAGTGCAATCCGCTCTTTTTCCTGCCGCTCACCCTGGAGAAAATAATGGCACCCTGCTGCTTTACAGAACTATGTGGATCTCTGGTGTGGCTCCACTCTGCCTACTGTAACATGGTCACCCCTGGCCACCTGAAACCTATATCGGCACCAGCGGCCTGGGTTTGTGAGTACTTTTAGAGCTTGCCTCACCTTGGGCCTAGTTGCATTACCACTACCCAAGACAGAACATGTCTTCCCTAAGACACAGAGAGTACAGTTCTGCTGTCACATGTGACCTCTGCTCTCTCCTCACTTAGTGATTCTGGAGGCATATTTTCAGAAACCAACATCTGTTTTAGAATCTGTGACCGCCTATTAATTATAAGGTTGTCCTCATCTTTAGCTTCGTCGGGTGAGGACATGACATTCTCCATGTGCACAGGGATGCCCATGTTCATTCTGGACATCCTAGCTTTTAACTTACTCTGCTCTCAGATGCTCTAGTCACGCTTTGGCACCATACTTTACAGAGTCTTGCTCAGAACGCCCCCCCAAGTTATTGAATTAAACAGGGCCTGGGGTCCCTCATTACTATGTCTGACTCAGATTCTGAGTCCACGGCTGGTTTCTGATGAGATTGTTTTTGGGGCACTACAGTCTCCTGCCCTTGACTCGAATTTACAGCGTAATGTTTCAAATCTTAGTGATGTAGTATGTATTACCCTGAATTTGAGGAGCAACCTACTGTTCCAGGCTTTGGGTTGTATACAGCTCTTACAGGTGCAAACACCTTTCCACTTCACCTGCTACTTGAATCATTCCTCTGTTACTGGAAACACCCTGAAGCATTCTACTATCTTCCTTTGAAAGAGAATTTTAGGAAGAGGTTGGTCTGGTCCCACAGTAGATGCACCAGTGATCCATCTCAACATAAATACCACGAAACTGGTTGAAGGTGTGCTCACCTTTCAGGATTTTACTTGACAGTGTCTAATTCACCGGTGTGGACCTCCACCCTTTGCTGGCGGTAAATCTTACCACTCCAGAGG